>NC_138187.1:24442784-24740284 GCF_964194105.1 Spermophilus citellus | reverse complement strand
ATTTTTCCCAGAAGATATGAATGGTTGTTCTTGGATAAAGGATTTTCTTTGAGAATTATTGAGTGAGTTCAGATGAAACAGGTTTTTTGAAAGGGCTGGTGTAGGTGGAGGTGCTTATAGTGTGCTGCCAACAGACTCAACCCTAGAACACTCACTCACGTGTCCAGGTCCCCTGCACAGAGTTTGGGAAGTATTATTCCAGAATCTCCCAAGTAAGCCTGACTGGCAGAGACCCAGAGGGCCAACCTCTCCCGCAGGCCTCCTCGGAGGGCACCAGGAGCTCTGCAGGGGAGGTGCCTGCAGCACAGTGAGACTCAGCCCTGGGACTTCTGAATGCATGAGCGGGAAGATATTGTTTAGTCCATCGTATTTGTTTTATTTCTGTAGATCTTCAGAAGACCGCACTCTGGTCACGGGATCAGGAATAATTGAGCTTCTTTGGAAGAGTTGGTTTCTCTGAATCTTGTGGCCCCCTGGACTGTGAAACTGGCTGGGGACTCTCATCACCGTGGCTGGGGGAAGCCTGCAGCCAGGTGGGCAGCCACTGGTGACCGATACATGGTGGAGAGCTGGAAGGCCAGCCTCGTCCCGCTTCACCGTGCTGACCGACCTTCTTCTTCTCCACCACTCACTTGTTTTTTCAGTGCTGGGATCAAAGTCAAGGCCTTATGTGTGCTAAACATATGCTCTACCCCTGGGATACCTCCCAGCAAGCCCTCTACCATCATTTTTGAAGTGTCTTTTCTCCATTATCTTTTAAAATTATCTTGAACCCTTTTGGTGCCGGGCAAGGGGTGTGTGGAGTGATTCACAACAGCCCCTGACACTAAATCCCTCACGAGCCTTGGCAGGTCTTGAGACGCTCTGCTTGGGCTGACCAGGAAGGCTGCTGTGCACTGCTGGAGCCACAGCCCCGTGACGTGTTTCCAGGGCACACAGGGTCCGGGCTCCGGGGGCTCCCAAGTAGGCCAGTCCTTGTCTTCTGTGTCCCTAATCATCGGAGCCATGAAAACAGTGCACTAAGCCCTGCTTTCCATTTATCCCCTACTGTGGCAAGGTCACAGGACAGTTCACATGTGCTTTGTCCTCAGTACCCTCCTAGCAGAGTATGCAGACAATGACAGGACATATCCCAGACTGTGGAGCTAAAAAGGACCTTAAAGCCGGGCCCCGGGGCTCAAGCCTATAATCCCAGCAGTTTGGGAGGCTGAGGCAGAAGGATTGTGAGTTCAAAACCAGCCTCAGCAAAAATGAGGCGCTAAGCAACTCAGTGAAATCCTGTCTCTAAATAAATATAGAATAGGGCTGGTATGTGGCTCAGTGGTCGAGTGCCTCTGAGTTCAATACCTAGCACTGAAAAAAAAAAAGTGTAAAGGACCTTAGAGACATCCATACCTGGGACAGCAAACAGATCCAAGCCATCAGGCTGTGAATGCCTGGACTGATCTGGGCCAAGCCGGAATGGCAGGCTGCATGGGCGGGCGCCTGCTGGGAGTGAGGCCCTGGAAAGGAAGTGCCACCCACCCACCCCCACCCCCCACCCCGGCTTCTAGGGCCTTCTCTCTCCCTGCCACCAGGAAGTGGTGTCCTTTTTCTGAATCTAAGACTCTTAACCCCATTTGCTGAAGTGATTATTTTTCTTCCAACCCTAAAAGTTATTAGTAAACTAAAACACCAAAATATTAAGTACTTTCCCTTGAGGTAATTACAAAATAAAAACAGAACCTGGACTTGGGCCTCCTCTTCCTTCCCTTCCCAGCCTCTTTCTCAGCAGTAGAGGTCCTAGCCCAGGGCCTGGCACACGTTAGGGCAGGACTACAGAATGGGAGCAGATTTTTTGTCACACACACATCAGATAAATCCCACGCTCCAGGATTTATAAAGACCTCAAAAAACTTAACACCAAAAAATCAAATAACCCAATCAACAAATGGGCTAAGGAGCTGAACAGACACTTCTTAGAAGAAGATATATAATCAATCGACAAGTATATGAAAAGATGTTCAACATCTCTAGCAATTAAAGAAATGCAAGTCAAAACTACTCTAAGATTTCATCTCACGCCAGTCAGAATGGCAGTTGTTAAGAATACAAGCAACAGGGCTGGGGCTGTAGCTCAGAGGTAGA
This sequence comes from Spermophilus citellus, assembly GCF_964194105.1. NCBI lineage: Eukaryota > Metazoa > Chordata > Mammalia > Rodentia > Sciuridae > Spermophilus > Spermophilus citellus. The sequence goes on along the minus strand of NC_138187.1, from coordinate 24,738,157 downwards.
GCGCCTGCCTGCCTTGTACTAGGTTCAATCCTCAGCACCCCATAAAAATAAATAGATATTGTAGGGGCTGAGGTTGTGGCTCAGGGGTAGAGCGCTTATCTAGCATGTGAGAGCTACAAGGTTCAATTCTCAGCACCACATATAATTAATAAAGATCCAATGACAACTAAAATAAAAATTAAAATAAATAAATATTATGTTGATCTACAAGTAAAAAATTTTAAGAAAAAAAAAGAATACAAGCAACAATAAGTGTTGGCGAGAATGTGGGGGAAAGGTGCACAGTTACATGGCTGGTGGGACTGCAAATTGGTGCAACCAATCTGGAAAGCAGTACGGATATTCCTTAGAAAACTTGGAATGGGCTGGGGATGTGGCTCAAGCCGTAGCGTGCTTGCCTGGCATGCGTGCGGCCCGGGTTCGATCCTCAACACCACATACAAACAAAGATGTTGTGTCTGCCGATAACTAAAAAATAAATATTAAAATATTCTCTCTCTCTCTCTCTCTCTCTGTCTCTCTCTCTTTAAAAAAAAAAAAAAAACTTGGAATGGAACCACCATTTGACCCAGCTATCCCACTTCTCCATTAATACACAGAGGACTTAAAACCAGCATACTCCAGTGATGCAGCCACATTAATGGTTATAGCAGCAATTCACAATAGCTAAATTGTACAACCAACCTAGATGCCCTACAATAGATGAATGGATAAAGAAATTGTGGTATATGTACACAATTTAATATTACTCAGATTTAAAAGAGAATAAAATCATGGCATTTGCTAGTAAGTGGATGGAGTTGAAGAATATTATACTAAGTAAAGTAAGCCAATCCCAAAAAACAAAGGCTGAATGTTCTCTCTGATAAGTGGATGCTGATCCATAATGGTGGTGATGGGGAGCATGGGAGGAATGGAGGAACTTTAGATAGGGCAAAGGGGAGAGAGGGTAAGGGAGGGGCAGGGGGTAGGAAAGATGGTGGAATGAGATGGACATCTCTACTCTAAGTACATTTATGAAGACATGAATGGTGTGACTACTCTTTGTACAACCAGATACATAATAAATTGTGCTCTTTGTGTGTACTGTGAGCTGAAGTGCATTCTGCTGTCACTGAGCCATCCAGCCCCATCCTTTCCCCAGTTTCTGAAGGCATTAAGAAGTGAGGGCTTTTCCACATTCAGCTCTACCCATACTGTCTGTGTTTAGCTGTGTTATTGTATCTGTCTGACTAGACCCGCCCTCCATCCACTCAGTTCCCTTCCTCCGGCAAACTTCTTTGGTAAATGATATTGCTAATCAAAGTCAGTCCCCCAGGGCCCAGACCACCAAGATGGAGTGAGGAACAATCTCAGGAAAGTCTAGCTGGGCAGCTTGGCCTCCTCCACATGCAGTACTGCTGGGAAGTCACTTTAGTAAAAATGGGGACTGACACTTCAACTCTGGAGAACCTTTTCCTTGAGCCAATGGGACTCCAGCTCCTAAGCAGTTAATCTTCTAATAAACCCTTGGTGCAGGCCTGTCCCTGCGGCACTGCTTTGGCCCACCAGAGACGGGGTCTTCTTCAGAGTTGGAGGAGTGAGTTTCAAGCCCACCCTGCCTGTGCCAGCACAGAGCAGTGCCACTAAGGAGTGCTAGTCTCGGGGCTCTTCTTGCAGAGGTCTGCTGCCTGCTCCCCTGCATGTCGGCTGTCTGGTGATAGACTCCATCTGTGGACTCTCCATTCAGCTGAGTGATTGAATCTGCAGCTCCTCTGATCTCAGTGCCTCACCTGCCACTTTCTTGAGGAGAGGTTTTTGGACCCATTTAGTTGGGCGATTGGTTGAAGAGGGAGCGAGAGGGAGAGCCTGCCCCTCAGTCGCCATTTCTCTCCTCCTCCCATAGGATTCATAATCCGCCTGGAAAACGCAGGAGGGTGATAGAGGATGGCCAGGCGCTCTGAAAAGCAGGCCGTGATGATGTTACCAGGCCAGACTCAGGCCCCTGAGGAACTGGTCACTGTAGCTACTTGGGGATGCACAACAGTGCCTTCAAAAATATCCACCACTGATGTGGGCTGGGGCTAGGGCTCAGTGGCTCAAGGAAAAGGTTCTCCTAGCATGAGTGAGGCACTGGGTTTGACCCTCAGCAGCACATAAAAATAAATAAAGGCATTGGGCCAATTTACAACTAAAAATTTTATTTAAAAAAATATCCACCACTGATGGGGTGGGATCATGCTTCTCTAAAACGCATTGCAAATTTCTGTCCTCAGAAGCCAGTATTCCTGTGCCAATTAGAATGGACCCAAGTGAGGGCAGAGCCAGGTAACTTCCCAATGAGCTTAAGATAAGCAAATGTGCAAATGTGCAGGGCCCCAGGCCTCACTGACATTCCAAGAGGGTGCTTCCTGCTGGGCCTCCCGGCAGGTGCCCATTTCCTATTAGTTCTGTAGGGGGGATGGCAGGTCAAAAGGATGGAGGAAGGAGGTCCAATAGAAGGGGAGGAGGACCTGTTTACTGGTGGAATTCTCCATGGAAGAAGGTTCTGAGCTGAGCCTCCAGATGGAAGCCCTACCTCTGAGGACCCACATGCCATCAGACTGCATCCACCGTCCTCTGTCCCTCCACTGTCCTCTGTCCCTCCACCTTCCGCTCCAGAGCCACACATGCCAGACTCCTGCAGAATTGCTCTGGTGAGTGGGGAGAGTCAGGTTATGTGTTTAATTGAAAAATAAATTTCTGGGCTGGGGATGTGGCTCAAGCGGTAGCGCGCTCGCCTGGCATGCGTGTGGCCCGGGTTCGATCCTCAGCACCACATACCAACAAAGATGTTGTGTCCGCCGAGAACTAAGAAAAAATAAATAAAAAAAATTAAAATTCTCTCTCTCTCTCTCTCTCTCTGTCCCCCTCTCTCTCTCACTCTCTCTTTAAAAAAAAAAAAAAAAAAAAGAAAGAAAAATAAATAAAAATAAATTTCTTCTTGAGAAAAAGGGGGTGCTATAGGCCTTCAGGCAAATGGGAGGGGATAGAGATGTGCCTGTGTAGGGGCCTGGAGCAGGGTGCTGTCCTGGGCCTAAGCCATCCCTGCGAGGTTGAGGTTGCAGATAAACGTCAAGGAGCCCAGGAACCCCTGGAAGTATGTTTAAGGGAATCTGTTTGCATACTCAGAAGGAAGCCCACAGCTTGAGTCAAATCTTCAGGAGGAATCTGTACAAAAATCAGTTGAGAGTCAGGGGCCCGGCAAAGACCAGAACTTTAGAACCCCCAGCTGCCACTGATACTTTTGCTTTCGGGGACCCCCTTCTTCCCAGGCAAACTTGGCCTCAACAAAGAGGACCTTGGCCTCCAGCGAGAGTTTCCTCTACTCTCCAGAGGCTTGGGGTTTTCCCACGACTGCACCATCTTTTCCTTTTGTTTTTGAGGTGTGTGCAACTGGCTCATTTTCTGTGTTCTGCAAGGGGCTTCGCTGTGTTGTGTGGGCCTCCTCTCTCAGCCCCGCCTCCCCCAGTAGCTGATTGACTCATTTTTTTTTAAACCTTTACACTTTCTATTGTTTATACAGTGAAAATGTGTCTGCTGATAAGTTCTTCATTTTTATTTTTACTTGGCCAAAGATGGAGTCAAAATTAAGTTCTATATGGTAAGATTTTTTAAACTCAGAATAATTAGATCAGAATTTTAGAGCTTGTCTTACCAGCCCACTTTTTAAAACCAGAGATGTTAAGAAGCTTTCTCAAGGTCATATATCTAGCTGGTAGTGGGAGGGATGAGTTATTTTATTCTTTGCTCTTAAGAAAGGAAATTATAGAAATAATGGAATTTCATGAAGTTGGAGATGTTCTTTATCATTATTGTTGAAACAAGGCACGGTGTGGTTATATAAAAACCTCCCCCCAGGCCACCTGCCAGGCCCCCCCCCACAGTGTCTCCTGTCCCCCATCTTCCCCTCCCCCCACCCCTTGGCTCCCTTCTGTGTGTCCGGCTAGCCTAGCCCAGTGGGTTCCTCCTGGGCTTCCAGGCGCTCCCATTCCCTCAGACTTGAGTGGCTATACACACATAGAAGGGACACTTATTAGTTCAGAACTCGTGCTCTAAGTTATCCAGCCTTTGCCAGGCTTGTGGCCTGTCATCCCAGGGACTCCTGATGCCAAGGCAGGAAGATCTCAAGTTCAAAGCCAGCCTCAGCAACTTTGTGAGGCCCTAAGAAACTTAGGCCCTGTCTCAAAATAAAAAAACAAAAAGGACTAGGGATGTGGCTCAGTGGTTAAATCCCCAGTGGTAGGTAGATAAATAAATAATCAGTCAATTCAGCCTTTGCACCATGTTGCCCAGAAAAATAGGAAGTCTGGAGGAGGGAAGGAAAAACATGCTTCTCTCTGGGGAAACTTGGGATTTGCTGATTACAGAAGCGTCTTTTCACTGGGCTTCGAGCTGCGGTGTGGGGAGAGGGCTGGGCTTTGCTAAGGGGTCGCTGTGGTTCCTTCATCCCCCTCAGCAGCTCTCAGAAATGTCTGCTTTGGGCTTGAGCTTCTGTGAGGGCCAAAGATCTTTCCACGAGGGCCCTTTCTGTGAATAAGAACTCCTTTCACTTTTGTTCATTCTGTCCCACCATGTTGCTGCCTTAAAAAGAAAATGTGTTGTATATATAACCCAGATTATGTCCCTATAAAGTGAGTTCGTAACGACTCCCTCGTGAGCTCAGCCAAAGTCTGTCTAGACAGTGTTTCTGGCTTTCCCTTCCAAACTTCTTTGGGTTAAAAATAGGGAAGGATTTGTTTTAATACAGTGTAGTCCTGTATCTTTAACCTTTTGTTCAAATGCACATTGCCTGTTTAAATTTTATTTAGAGAAAGTGTGTAACTTATAAACCAGCTCGCTCGGGCCCTGGGACTGCCCTTGGCTGGCCTCCTCACTGCCAGTGGATTGGCCCGGTCTCCAGACGGCTTTACAGGAGGCTTAGACCCGGGGAAGCACTTAATTATTACCCAAATTTTTCCCTTTAGTTAAGTCTTATGGTAAGATATCCCAGAGATTATATTTTTAGCAACCACTTTAAAGAGGCTGGGGAGATTAATTTAAAATTGATAATCGCGTGGCAGCACGGCAGCTTAACAAGCCCAGGGTCTGCCTTGTGGAGCTGGCTGCTCTCAGGGGACTCCAGTTCAATTCTCTTTGCTGCCAGTTGAAATCAGAAATCACAACCACAGTGATTAGCAGTGAATTCCCTGATCTCCCTGCCCCAGGCAGAGGGAGAGGGGCCTGTGTTCTTGGTAGCCTGTAGTTAACCCTTTTGTGGGGTGGTGGGAGGGTGGACGTGACCGGGGACCTCGTAGTCTGCATCTTTGCAGAAACCGCCCAGGTGCCCAGGTAATCCTGAGAGTCCCAGGTTCGGGGGCCACTGCGCTGGAGGTAGTGCTGGTGAGCGGTGGAAGAGGAGCCCTGGGTTCGTCCAGAGCCGCCCAGAATGGCTGCTGAGCAGCTCTGTCAGGCTGGGAGGGCCTTTCTTTGTGGAAGGAAGCAGAAAAGCCGCTTCCGCCCTTCTGCCAGTTTTCTTCTTTTAAAAATGGCCTCTGGCTAGCCAGTGGACGATTACCGATGGCATTGTGGAGCAGCAGTAAGCAGTGTTAATGAGCTGCAGGATATCAGAAACAAAAAAGAAAATATTTTCCCTGCAGGCCAAACAAAATTAATTTTAAAAATTAATGTAAACCACTAATGCTGCAAGTGCCTCCATTAAATTACGGGACTGTGACATGTACAGTGCTATATTTTCACCATTGAATTTGTTATCTAAGAGGTGTTCATTGTTTGTTACGGTGTGAAAAGCTGTTTTCCTCCAGATAAGCTTGTTCATTAGTAAACTGGATCTCTGCCACCTCCCGTTTCTTCGCACTGAAGTAATGCCCCGTAGCATGGATGCAGGCAGCCGCTCCGCATTTAATATCAGAAATGTAAATCAAAAGCGTCCAGTCTGGTTTTAAATGGCTTTAGTCTTTCCCAGGGTGAAATCCAGGGGAAAAATTCTTCCCTGTGCGGTTCTGACACCGCTGCTTTGGCAGACAGGCCCTGAAAGCAGCCTGATAATTATTAAACAAAGTATCTTGTTTCCCACTGAGGTCTCCGGATTGCTCTGTCATTAGACGGGATTTATTTCTGGGGTTTCACTCATACTGTGACAGCTTGGGATATGTAAGTTCTGTGTTTTAATTTCAGGCAGAAATAAAACTGGTCAAATGCAATTTGGGCGGGAAACAACCCTTGATAAAATGGCTGTGCATCTTAATTCCTAAACGCAGAGAGAGTGAGGGAGGCACCTGGGGCACATGGTGAAGCTTCAGCCAGAGCAGGCGGGGCACCAGAGCAGGCGGGCACCAGAGCCAGAGGAGGCGGCACAGACAGGCATGGGAAGCCGTGGTGACTGCAGGCCTGAGCACCCCTTCTCCAGGCTGGTGGACGCTGGCTTTGCCTCCCGTGTTCTGCCAGCAAAGCCAGAGCCCAGGGTGTGTGCTGCTGCAGTGACAGAAAACTCAGCTCCGACCTGGTTCCAGACACTCGCAGGCCGCCACATGGATGTGACATTGGCCCAGCCCAGCCCACCACACGTGGACTTCTCCTTGTGTCCCTGCACCTGGCCTTTCAAGGGGTTGAGTAAGCTTAGGATCTGCTTTTCTTTTCCCAAAGGGAAACCAAATTTACTGACTCCTCTGATGCGCCTTTTGACTCCCATTGACTGTCCTCTTGACTTCTGTGGTCAGTTCTAATTCAGCACTATTTCAAATGCGAGGGGTGCCTCAGGAACTGGCTGGAGCTGTGAGGAAGCCTGATTAGCAATAAGCTCATTTCCATAGAAACAGGCCAATTAAGAGGCTGAACTAGGAAGCATTGACGAGCCACGGCCAGTCAGCTTTGGGGTGCTACAGAGGGCAGTCCAACCTGTGCTGACGTGGACTCAGCCGACCTGATGCACAGGAAGGATGCTCTGGCCTTCCGGGGCCGTGGGTCTCGTGGGGCTGTGTGTTTGATTGTGCTCTGAGCCCTCTGCAACACAGGCCTGCAACACAGCAGCGGGAGGGTGCTCAGCGCATCCCTCCTCAACTCCCCGGTTTACCAATCAGGATTCTCATGAATAACTTTCTGCTAAAAGAGTCACAAACTGGCTCATTCTGAGAAGCCCATCAGATCTTGTGATGGCACAAGGCTCCTGGTTGGTCACACAGATGACATGCATGAAAGCAAAGTGATCCGCCATGCCAACTCCGGGTTTGTCCCAGGTGGCCCCAGTTTGTACCTGCTCCAGAGGGTACAAGGGGAGGCCTGTACTCTCAAGCATACCCTGGTTCAATTCTTTGTGATCTGGTACCTGACTCGGGCAGAATCTGGCCAGTTTCTTTATAGCAAATAACAAACCAGAAGAGGCCCCGTGAACCACAATCAAACCCCTTGCCTAAGAGGAGTAAAAGGTCAGATACCAAACAAAGCCAGTGAAATAAATTCCGAATCAGTGCTGTCCAGCTTCCAGCCAGCTGTGGTTGGAGGCAAAGAAGGGCCACACGCCCTGTCCTCCATTATTTGTGCATTTTACAGTTCACATTTATTTTCCAAACAGGGGATGTATCACATCCTGTTTGTATTTACATACATCTATAGCAGAATTATAAATGCCATGCTGTTCATAATAAATATCATGTTGGTGACATGCTCACCTGTGAGGGAGATCTGAAATACATATTTCTTAAGTTGGAGGACAGCTCTTTAGTTTTCCCTTACATATATCCTTATATTATCCTCCAATTTTTTTTTTGTAGTCCAGAAGTATTTTGTAATTTAAAAAGAAGCAAGCAAACTTTCAAGATAATTATGATTAGTCCACTGGGGATTGATTTCATTAAAGTACGGGAGCGTATGTGTGTGCATGCGCGTGCACGTGCATGTGTATAGGAAAGGAAACTGTATTTAGGGTCAGGCATTTTAGGGATTGCTACCAGAAATGCTGTGCCTGGGAGCCTGGATGGGGCTCTGCTTTGGACATCAGGACAACACCCAAATAACTCGGCCGAGGAAGCCTGTCCAGTGCTGGCATGGATGTTTCCAGAATAGTCAAAACTAAGGGCCACATCCTGAAATCTGCCGTGGGAAGACGAGCTGCACGCCTGCCCCTCAGATGGCTGCTTGGTCCCACTGGTTGGCAGGCTGACATTTACTGCTGCGTCTTCAAGGTCAGCCCTTGTCCATAGGTTTTCTAATTCCTCTATTTCCTTCTCACTCCGACAGTTGCAGTGACTCAACTCCTTCCTCTCCTCCATTTGCAGTACAGAGAGGAAAAAAGCACATAGAGAAGTGCACAGCCTCGAGCACCGTCAGGTCGGGGCACAGGCAACTCCTTAGCCCACCCTGCAGAATGTTCCACTAAACCATAGGAGCACCAGGCTGGGGTCTGGGGGACGCATCCTGGGATGAGCAGTCTTGAGGGAGCTTCTGTTCCGTGCTGGGGACATACTGCGAGGTCCCTGCAGACAACCTCAGCCACTCCTCATTCCGAGCTCAGTGCTGCCCAGCTTCCAGCCAGCTGTAGTTGGAGGCAAAGAAGGGCCACTGCCCTGTCCTCCATTATTTGTGCATTTTACAGTTCACATTTATTTTCAAGCATATTTTTGAAATATCTGTTTGAATAGGTGTAGGTATAATTCTAGTCATACCAACTGACTTTTGAGAGTGCCCAGGAATGGATAAAATGGCCCCAGAATGGGAGGGATTCCACATGGGAAGGGATTTTTCAAAAGGAAATGAGACAAAAGATGGAGTCATGAAGCTGGATGCCTTGGCCCACTCCTGTCATCCCAGAGGCTCTGGAGGCTGAGGCGGAGGATTGAGAGTTCAAAGCCAGCCTCAGCAACTCAGCGAGGCCCTAAGCAACTCAGTGAGGCCCTGTCTCTAAATAAAATACAAAATATGGCTGGGAATGTGGCTCAGTGGTCGAGTGCCCCTGGGTTCAATACCTGGTACCCCCACCCCCCAAAATAAAAGATGGAGTCATGAAGACATAGAGTTTAAGCTTGGTATACAACACCATGGTCTTTTTTTTTTTTTTGTACCAGTATTGAACCCAGGGGTGCTTAACCACTGAGCCCCAGCCCCAGCCCTTTCTATGTTTTTTTTTTGGGGGGGGGGTACCAGGCATTGAACTCAAGGGCACTTGACCACTGAGCCACACCCCCAGTCCTATTTTGTATTTTATTTAGAGACAGGGTTTCCCTGAACTGTTTAGCACTCATTTTTGCTGAGACTGCTTTGAACTCATGATCCTCCTGCCTCAGCCTCCCCAGGCGCTGGGATACAGGCGTGTGATTACTGTCAGGTTCTTGACAATACAGTGCCAGCTGACCTTTGTTGAGCACCACTGTGTACCTGGCACTTTGGAACAGCTTCCTCTGGCTCTCTGCCTTTTGTCCACATCGACCACCTTCGAGGTATCTGGATGAGCCATAGGAAGTCACCATTTTTTATGTCAGAGACAATCAAATGTCAGCAATTTTATGTGGTTCCAACTAATAATCTTAACTTTATTCAAAATGTTCAAATGTCAGCAATTCTATATGATTCAACCCAATAATCTTACTATAGTTGTTTGGTAAATGGAGAAATTCAGATATTGAAGCTTTTTCAACAGAAGCCCAGCTAGCAGGCAGCAAAACTAAATCTGAACCAGGTGGTCTCTTTCTAGACCCTCGCAGTGAACTGGTGCCTCCCCTTTGGTTGGAAGCAGTGGCACATTTTTAGGGCCTCGGTGTTCAGATAGGTTCCTCAACATGTCAGCCAACTTGAGATCCACGTGGTTGGTCCAACGCATCAACTACTTCCTGGAGTCTTGGGTTACACTCATGAAGTGCTGTTTAAAAGAAACGCTGTGGAGCAGGAGTGCCAGAACCTGGGAGATGGAAGGTCTAGGATCTCTCCTCCTCTCTCCAGCAAAGAAAGAAATCCGCATAGCCAAGCTGAGGGGTTCACAGCTGGTCCTGGCCCATTAAATCTGAGATTCCATCCTGAGCCTCTGAGAGAGACCTGGACAGAAATCAGACTCTGCTGCTTGGGAGCCCATGCCTTGAACCTCTGGTTCACCTGTTAAGTCAAGTGTGCAGATAAGTCTCGCACAGAGGGGCGGGGGCAGAGGAGGGGGGCGTGGGAGCCGCAGCACCTGAGTCAAGTTAGGGAAAGAAACGGCTGTGGTAGCTTCTCGGACCTTGTGTTTCCAGCAAAGAGAAGCCAGCAGGCAAGGTGTTTTAAACTGATGAGCTGGGGAAGGCATCAGAACAATGGGCAAGAGGCAGGCTGAACAGAACACCGCTTCTCTCTTGCCTTTCAAAAGACTGAATAAAGTTTCGGAATTTTTTTTCCCCCTGGGGACATGTGGCCATTTTTAAACTTTCATTTTTCATAATGTCACAGATAATCTTTTTATCTATTATCCACTGGCGCTTTTCTGAGAGGCATTTGCATCAAATGGTGCTGCTCGGATTGCCACTGTCTCTGGTGGGAAGGTGCTGGGATGAAAGGTCACGGGCTCCCTCTGCCTTGCCCGCTTTGTTCTTGATTCTCACACGGTTTTTTACATCTGAATTCTGGTATTTCTGGAGTATTTCTTTAGAAACCTTTCCATCCTGAGATCTAAGCACATCAGACTCCAATCTATATATCAGGGTTAGAAAGTGTCTGTGCACTGAAAGTGAAGCATCCACTGTGAGCATTTGTAGGGCACCCCACGTGCTCCCACACCCTCCTGAGCATTTCCTGCGGCCCCCAGCTGTAGCCCTGCCACTCACATAGTGGGGTCTCTCCCTGGCTGGGCTTCCCATGGGCGTGGGCGGGGACTTCTGAGTGTGGGCTGCTGTAGCCACTCCTGTCAGGAGAGTGGGCCTGCGGCCTGTGTCCCCTTTCCCCACTCCTCCATGTGGGCAGAAGCTGGGCTACATGATGGAGCCTGGCAGAGACCATGGAGGAGCCTGGTCTAAGGGAGGAATAAAGCTGCCAGCCCTTTTGTGTGCAAAACCCTGTGGGGAAAAATGACCTAGAAAGTCCAGGGAATATGTCTGGTAGCTTCTGCTCAGCTTCCATGGTAGATTCTCAGCCCATCGTCCCAAGCATGGGGCCAGGCTCGTCCCAGGCCTACCCAATAGGGCATCTCGGCAAAGCATCCTGTCCACTCTGGCCTCCTCCTCCGCGCCTCCCCACCAACGCACTCCACCTCACACACAGCCTGCAACATTTCTTCCCCTTCCAAACAGGAGTGAGAGCAGAGGCAAGGCCAGGAGGCCGCAGAGAACTGTGTTGACCTTGGTCTCTGGCCACAGCACTGCTTTTACAGGGACCTTGCCGGCCAGTGCCCAGGGCTTGGCTTTGCATTTGCGTAGATGCTGTGTATATGTGCTCCTAAAATGAGGCCATACCGGGCCCCTCTAGCTGGAGGCCAGTCATTGCAGCCTTTGGGGAGGATGTGGGTACTGAACTGAGTCCACACGACAGCTGCAGGGAGGGGACATGGCTGCAGTGTGAAGTGACTGCCAGGTGTGCAGGGCTGGCCACCAAGCAGACCTCGGGACATGGAATTTTCTGACTCCCAGTTTCTCATTCTCCCGTTCCCTGCTGGCCTCGAGGTAGTCAGAGCTTCTTTGGGGACACACACACACTCCTTTATTTTAGGAACACTTTAGAAATGGGTGGTGATGAGGCTGCTGCAGGGACCTGTTTAAGGGAAGGGTGGTGTCTTTGAGTGAGTGGGGTGACCCCCTCTTCCCTCACTCATCTCTAGACCTTGGAGCCAGTCACCCTAATTTTATATTTTATGACCAAAAAGAAACTTCTGTTGCATGGTCAATACACTTGGTGCCAAGACACGTGAAAGCATTCTCTCCTGGGGCATGGGACCCTCATTCTCCTGGGCACGGGAGCCTCATTCTCCTGGGGCACAGGAGCCTCACAGTGCTGTGAATGCCAGCCTCTCCCAGGAAGCAAAATAACGGCCTTCGTGTGTCACTTTCCTCACTCACTGTGGCTTCTGTGAGAACTTTGTGCACTGAGCTCCAGCACATAGATGTTGGTGACACTTCTAGTAAGTAGAGTGCCTGCTCAATTATTTTTACTTGACTTGCTGGTTAAAGGGAGTTGTAGTCAATGTTCACAAAGTCACCTGCACACTGGCAATGTGGGGTGGCAGAAGGCCACTGCAATGGGACTAAGGATGCCAGCTCATGTGACTGAGTAAGGCTAGGAGGACAAAGTGCTTCCACCTGGCCTCTCCCCTCATGGAGACTGGCAGGGGTTCCTAGGCAAAGGGGACAGAAGGTGCTCCTGAATGTGGCCTTGTGCCAGTGATCGCCAAAGATGACGCCACAGCCCACTTTGTGGTTGTCCATCTTAAAGCTTTGGGGTCACAGGTGATGCTGCCTTGCTCTGCTGCAGGAGAAAAACCAAGCAAGGTCTGAGACCCACAGAAGCCCACTCTCAACAGGAAGGCTTGGTTCCTTCACCCACTGTAGTCCTTAATCCTGTGCCTTTGTCCCTGCACCCCTCACATGCCACCTACCTCACAGCTACCCGTTGGCCTGCCTCCTCTGACCCTGGGCTGGCTGCTGAGCAGATTACCCACCATTCCCCAGTTTGGCTGATTCTATAGCCACCAAACATGTGGAAAGTGACCTCTAGTCTTCTCTGGGGGCCAAGGATGGCCTTTGAGCCCTCCACAGAGTTCGTAATGTTAAAAACTATGCTGGTCATAACTGTTAATACGTGCTCATCGTGGACATTAGGAAATTCAACACGTTAAAAAGAAAAGCACATTTCCATCAATATATATTTCACATGATTCTGTTTTTTTCAGTATGTCATACAAAGAAAGGTGGAGTCTTCTTTTAGTCATGAGCAGTTAAGTCAGGGACTTGGGTTCTAGCGCCAACCCAAGCCTGGGTTTGTAGCTAGTTCTGCCACTTGCTGGTTGTGTGACTTTCAACAGATTATTTGACATGCTTGATTCTGTTTTCTCGGCTTTAAAATAGAGACAAGAGCAGCTTCCTATAGGGTAGTGTCGGCACTAACAAGGTCATGCCCCAGGGCATGCAGCAAGCACCCAATAGATCAGTTGGTAAAGGTCCCTTTTTGCTTTTTCCTGGTCTTGTTAAACAAGAACGCAGCGTAAAAAAATCAAATTCCAGGCTCTGCAAGCTGCACAGTCACATGAAGCCTGGGACTGAGGCTGGAGGACTGCCCCTTCATCACCTCACCTGGAAAGCTTGTTAAACAGACCGAGGTCACCTCTTGAGTGCCTGAGTCATCAGGAATGGAGACTTTTTCTGACTAGTTCTAGTTTGTTGCTGCTTTAAAAACCGTGGTTTGATAGCACTGGTTGGCCCGAAATCCATAGGACGTGGAGCTCTGCTCATCATTCCCATCACGGGGCAGCAGGACAGACGCCTTTTTGACTGCCTGCGTTCCAGGACCAGAGGGGCTGCACGGCTCTCAGCCCTGGGCCTGAGGAGAGCAGCGTGTGGCTTCTCTCTACTTCTATAGTTTCTTTCCATGTGGACAGTCGGGTTTGCAAAGGCCAGAATAGACACCTGAAATGAAATGGGAGATGGCTCAGATGAGTGTGTTCACTGACCAGGGATAGGTGTGGAGTGGGCAGTAAGGCTTCTGGGCCAGGAAACAGACCCTTTTAGGGTGTGGGTGCTATCCGCAGCTGTATCACCTTCTGGTTCCTGGCAGCCCCTCCCAGAACCCTCTTCTTAATGGGTCAAGGAGCACTGAACTGTTGACGCTGAAACCCAGGAATCTGCATGTCCACCTGGTCGCCAGCTCAGGGGCCAAGGATGGACCTGAACTATTTCCAGCCTCCCTTTCTTAGGATATAAAAAGGAGTGTGCTCTGATTCACTGACCTCAGGTTGGGGGTGCTCCACAGTTCTTGGGGCACTGCTGGACATGTCCCTGATGTCAGAGTCTTCTGTAAGAAAGACAGGTGTGAGGAGAGCCGTGGCCCTACCCTGGCCTGGTCCTGATCACCCTTGCCACCACTTGTCTTCCACCTCGCGCTCCTCCTCTGGGACTTGAAGATGGAGTAAATGCCTAACGTCTTCTGGCTGTAAGTGGCTTGAGCTCATTGTCAACTGGAAGGCTCAAATAGGGAGTGTGACGTCTCAAGCCCAAACAGCCAGAGCGCATCTTGCACGGCTCCCGCCTGGGTGGGTGGGCGGTCCGCGCGTCGCCCGCGCCTGCAGTCGGCCGCCCACCTGTCCCAGGAGCCGGGATGGCAGTGCACCTCGGGAGCCGCGCGCTCTGCCTGCGCGCCCCGCCGCCTCAGCCAATCGGTGGGTGCACTGCGGGTGACCTCCCCCGGGCCCGGGCATAAATTGTCAAGTTTCCCCACCTCGGTGTCTGTGCCGGCCGCGGGCTCCTCTCTTCTCGGCCAACTAGAAGCTGATCATGAGCAGCGGGACGGGCCGGGGCGCTGCCCAGGCCGGGCCGGGCCCGGGGCGGGCGGCGCGCTGCTCCGCGGCCGCCGCACCCGCGAGTAGCGGCTAGGTCGCTGGCGCCGCTGGCTGCCCGCAGCGTCCCGGAGCCGGCTGCGCCTCCTCCCTGCCTGGCGCGGGAGGCCAAGACCTTGGTGCGCGGGGCGCCTGCCAGGCGAAGACCCCACTCGGAAGCCGGACCCAGGGAGGTCAAGGCTGGTCGGCCTGGTCGGGGCGCCCGCAGTTGCCACCCTTGGACCCCCAGCTAGGGTCTCCGTGGCCGAGAAGCAGCAGACGCCCAACCTGCCCCTAGCAGTGGACGTGCACCTCAGGACCTAGGATGCGCCTTTCCTGGAGACTTGGAGCTTCCTCGTGGAGATCCGGAGATTGCACGGGGCGGCTTTGTTTTTGCGTCCTTTGCTTGGCTTTGGCTTTGGGATTCTCTGGCTACCTGAATATGCCCTTCCTTTGTGGGTAAGTCTCCTGTGGTTTGGAGCAAGGATAATCCACCCCAGGGCATCAGCCTTTAAATTCCTGAGCCTGGAGTCAGTCGCCTAGGGCTGCAGAAGAGGACCCAGCTCCTGAGGACGTGTAAGGGCTCTCTGATTCCACCTTTCTTTTGATGGAGAGAAATATAATTTCATGGCAGAATTTTCTTTAAGCACATTGTCTGATAGGATTGGCAATTACTAACCAGGAAAATGAGTAGCAATTAAGAGTTCAGTAATAAATGGAAGTCTATTGTCCTAATTGAGTGGAATTACTGATGGATAATAGCAACACTGACTTCTTCAGTTTAATTAAGAGTTTATATAATTATAGTGCACTTTTTATTTCTTGGGGGAGCCATGGGGTAGGAATTAAATAACCAGTGTGATGGTTAAGAAACCCATTTAATGGATAAGTAACCAGTAGGTTGAAATCAATGTGGGTGCCTTGCTCCAGTAATGCGGACTTAGATGACTTCCTGATGAAGGGATGTGCCTGCATGGGCCAAGCCCGGCCGCTAATTCTTGCCTGATAAAATCTGAATAGCTTAGAAATGATTAGGTAATCTCTGAAACTAGCACACTGAAATTGGGCTCTTTGAGGTAGCAAGGCGCTGCGCTTGCCTGCAGTGGTATTAACCCCGATTTGTGCTTCCCATAACTGTTTTCCGCATTCCCCAGAATGAAATGAGTGGGTCATTTGAGAGTATTTTGCTGTCTAGAGTTTCTGTATCAGAAATCTGGTGATTGAGCTGTTAAGCTTTAAATGTTGATAGCTGAAGGGGACGGGCAAGCTCCGAGCGGTCGCTGGGCTTGCAGTGGAGTAGGTGTGGAGGTGTGTAATTTGTTTGGGAAGTAATCTATAATTATAAAGATGTTATTTTCCTCTTTGGTGGTGTATTGTTTCCTTTACTATTATGTTCTCAAGAAATTGTTCCCCTTGTGGGAAGCAATGAAACTGGAGAGAAATCCCTGCTCGGAGGATAATTTACTTGTGTTTTTGGTATAGGTTTCTGGGAATCCTTTTGCCCTGTTTTGGGATGTGTGTGTTTATGTTCATAAGAAGCTCCAGCAGGTTTGGAAATCACTAGGTTCTGAGACACTGGTAAATAATCAGCACTTGCAGCACTGATGTTTGTGCTGCTCTGCACCTAGACTTCTTTCTCTTTTGTACACAAGGCTGGGCTTTCACCGGGATGATCAGGTACTGCCTCCTCTAGTGAGTACATACCATAGGTGGGATCAGGGGGCATCATGACAGTCGTACACCACTCAAGAAGAGACAGCAAGTGACAGTGACAGAGCAGTGCGTTTTCACTGCTGCATGGGTTTTCAAGTTTGCCGAGCACTTTGAAAATTCATTCATAAACCTACTTGCTGCTGTCAGTGTGCCTCCTGGGCTGTGCCCTTCCTAGGTGCCTCACACAGGGTATGGGCATAACTTGTGTCATTGCTACAGTCCAGAATGGTGAGGACTTACCTACCCTGGGTTTTCCTTTCTCCCCCACCCCATCTTGTTGTTATGTCACTGCCATGAAAATCTAGCAAAACTGCAGAAAATTGTGTCCTTCTAGAACCACGGCTTCTCCAAATGGGCTTCGTTAGTTGCCTATGCCTTTTTTGTTGGTATTCTGCCCCAGGCTCAGCTGAAACCCACTTATTTTATTTTATTTTATTTTTTGTGAAATTGTACAATTGAACTCACAACACAGATAGAAATTTGAGAATTGAAAGATTCAAGAATGACAAATTGCCAAGTTTCATAACTTGTCATAAGAATTAGTATTACAGGTTCAACTTCATCCTGCCCCTTTCCCCTGAGCACTCACGGATCTGTCATACAGCCCTGCTGACTGGTCCCATAGCTCAGTGTGTGGAAGAGGGCCAGGGATCTCTGTCTTCTCAGAGACGCTGCCCTCATCTAACCCTGCCCCAAATCAGCTGTCTGGCCAGTCTCAGATAAGATCTTGAAATTTTGATTGAAATTTCCCCTTTCTCTTTTTAAAACCTGCCCTGAGTCAGTGGTCTGTCTTAATGCAGAGTCAGCCTGAACAGAATGAAAAACACAGAGACAGGTTGGGGTGATCTCAGTGAGCCAGTAGCAGATTCCAATCCAACTTAGACATGGTACAGACTGGCCGGCATGCTCTTAGAAGGCAAGGGGTATTGGAGGGCAGAAGATGGCAGCCACCACCCGCCTTTGCCTTTCTCCTCACCTCCTTCCCACCCAGCCGTAGCTTCCCTGACCAGGCTGTGTAGGGGTATCAGTCACCACTTGTCTCCTGCTTGCACAATGCAGATTACTCACTGTAACAACAGGGCACAAAGTAACTCAAGCAGGTCTTGGCTTCCGTCCTGGGGAGTTAACTGCTGGAAATACCTGAAAGACGTACATTGAACACACTTACCTGTGACCCAGTTCCGTGGCCTGGATCTCAAGGACAGGGTAATATCAGTCCCTTTTTAGGACCTATTAAATATGGTACCTTTCTCTCTCTACACTCCACCTGGTGAATCATAGTCTTCCTATTATGGAACCAGAGAAGCACTTCAAGGTCATCTCAGCCCCACGCAAAGTGGGCCATGGATCGGGACAGGCTTCACCTAGGAGCTTGTTAGAAATGCTGAACCTCAGATCTGATTTATAGAATTAGAATCTGCATTTGAACAAGCTCCCCAGATGATTCAATGCATTATGACAGGTTGGATTTTTCCGTGAGACAGACTGAGATGGAGTTTGGTGAGCAGAATACGTATCAGTGAGGATCCTCAGGATCAATGCCTGGAGAGGGAGGAGGTGGAGCAGGAATGGGTGGGTGGAGGGAGGTGGCAAGCTGTGTGCTGCAGGCCAGAGAGAGAGCCTTCACTAACCACCTGGAGAGCCACGGCCAGACTGCCCTTCAGAGTTGTCCCATGGTGCACAGAGAAGGACACCTCCCACCAACAGCCCTCCCAGCAGCCAGCCAGCAAGCTGGCCTTTGGATGGGGACCTGGAAAGTCACCTGGATGACTTTGCAGTGTCCACCACGTGTGCTGAAGTTGGGGTTCACTGCTCTAGGCCACTGGATCTCAAAATGTGGCTCCAGCCCAGGAGGACCTTTCCCACAGGGGCCTTGTCAGAGATCAGATTCCTGAGCCCCGCCCAAGGTCTGCTGGGTCAGAAACCATAGGGCTGGGGCCCAGCACCCTGTTTCACAGCGCTCCAGCTGCCTGCCGCATGCTCAGCTTTGAAAGCCACTCTGAAGCAGCCTCATCTGACTAATTTGATTTTTAATAATAATTTTATTGAAAGATACTGTGCATTCTCTGTGGTAAAATCACCCTTTTTACATGTACAGTGATTTTTAGAGCATTCGCAAGACATGGCCACTAATTCTAAGACATGTTCTCAGCCCCCAGAAGAAGTCCCAGACCCACTGGCCACTCCATACCCACTTCCCAAAGTCTGGAGACCATTAATCTACTTCATTCTTTATGGTTTTGCCTATTGTTTGTTTTTATTATTGTTGTTGTTTTGTTTTTTGTTTTGGTGGGTGGTACTAGAGATTGAACTCAGGGGCACTCAACCACTGAGTCACATCCCCAGCCCTATTTCCTATTTTATTTAGAGACAGGGTCTCACTGAGTTGCTTCGCCCCTCACCGAGGCTGAGGCTGACTTTGAACTCACGATCCTCCCATCTCAGCCTCCCGTGCTGCTGAGATTACAGGCTGCACCAATGTGCCCAGCTGGTTTTACCTATTCTTAGCATGTCGTTTCATATAAATGAAATAATGCAATGTGAGCATTTGTCTTTTTCCTTAATGTTTTTGAGATCCATATGAGGTGTGGCTTGTATCAGGGCTCCATTTTTTAAATGGATAACTCCCATTCCATTGTTTAGACGCCATGTGTTCTTTATTCACTCATCTGTTGATAGCAGTCGGGTGGCTCTACTTTTGTCCCTCATGAATAATTTCATCCTGAATGTTCACGGAAAATTTCTGCGTGGACGTGTTTCTCCAACTCTTGGGTAAATACCTGGGAACAGAGCTGTGGGGCTGCGTGTTAGCTCTGTTTCTGTGGTGTGGGAAGGAACTGTTGCACAGTTCTCCCACGTGACTGTGCCCTTGCACACTCCCCAGCGCTCTTTGAGGGCTGCAGTTTCTCCATCGCCTCTCCTCACACCTTGGTCCTCCTCCTGACTGTGGCTATTCTAGTGGATTTAAAGTGGCAACTCATTTTGGTTTGAGTTTGCATTTTGCTTGTGAGTAAAGGTATTGAGCATCTTTTCGTGTTTTCATTAGCTGTCTATATCTGCTTTGGGGAAATGTCTATTTTGATCCATTTTAGGGCAGCTTTTTCGTCCTAAAGGAGTCCCTCAGGATATCTGCTGTGTGTCTAGATCCTGTGCAGGGTGCTCGAGGGTTGAGCGAGGAAAGTCTAGGATGTAGTCTGTACCCAACAGAGAGTTCCAGTCAGACATGGGGATATCTGAAGAAGAAAGGAAGAAGACAGGAGTGCCTCCTGTGAAGAGCTAGCCTGGGGGTTCACATTGCCGCAGTTCTGATGAGCGTGTGGGCTGCTGGGGTAGTACTGTGCTGGGTCAGTACTGTGCTGGGGTATTACTGTGGGGCAATACTGTGCTGGGGTAGTACTGTGCTGTGTCAGTACTGTGCTGGGGTAGTACTGTGATGCAGTACTGTTCTGGGGTAGTACTGTGCTGGGGCAGTACTGTGCTGGGGTAATACTGTGCTGGGGCAGTACTGTGCTGGGGTAGAGCTGAGAAGAGGAGCTGGATATTTGGCTGGGCTTTTGCAGAGCATTCTTGTTCTGTAGGTCGCAGTACCTGTAAGAGGGGACTCAGAAGTTCAGAATTCCCTTCAAAGATTTTTCCCCCCATTGACGTCATGAGGTGAAGCAATTTGCCTATTTCCTCATATGGAAAAAAAAATCTTTTGCCCCTCCTACTTACCAGCATGGGCCTAAGGATTGGTTGTAATTCTCTATAAGCCATTGCTTCAGAGTGGGTTGCACCTTATATGACAGGGGATGGAAACATTTGCAGGTGTCTGTCATCCTGAATCCCTGTTAGCAGATCCCACAGTGGCCGGCCAGGTTTTTTCCCCACCCTGAGGGCAGTGCCTTTCAAGGTACCTGAGACTATTGGGCAGCCCCTCGGGGCTCCAGGCAGCATCTCTGTGGGATCAATACACCTTAAGTGGGACATATGAAGGCAAAAAATTTCAAAACAGGTGCTTCAAGCAAACCCTTGGTCATGCTCACTGTGCAAGGGCTTGCGTGCCTGTGACTGCGAGGCCAGCTGCTTGCCACCTCACTACAAAATGCCCTCTCAGCCTTACAGGGAGGAAGCCAGAGCTCCGAGAAGAGAAGCAGTTTGGCTGGTGTCATGGGTTGCACTGTGCTGTGGTAAGACTAGAGCCTGGCCCGTCATACCAGGCCCAGTGTCTTCATCAGGCTGTTTTACTTTACAGGTGGCAAAGGATTAATGATGGGATGTTTTGCTTCTTGGACTATAAGTGGATCCTCCCCCGAGGCCTAGGGTCGGGTGCCAATGTGCTATGCTCCATTGTCTTCCCAGTGCCTCGAGGCGGCCCTGAGGCTCCTTGAGAAACAAGCTTCCAAACTCTGTGGACGGGTTGAAGTATCAGGATATGTCTTGTACTTCAATTCTCGGCTCTTCCAGGAGCCCTTCAACTGGCTGGGTAATAGAGTATGTGGGTCGCTCTTTCTTGAACACTGTCAACGCAAAACCGTGGCACTGTAGAATTCAGAAGTAGGGCAGGACGTGCGTGCTGAAGGAACCACACACTGGACAGTGATTTTCTTTCCTCTCTCGCCACCTGAGCACCCTGTCTTGGGTGAGGATGTGCCCTGAGAAGCCATGTGTCGGTCAGGTTTAAGTCCTGGGAGTCTATTTTAAATTCCGCAGGAGTGCGGGCTCAGAGAGGGATCCTCTGATAAAGCAAAGCTCTTGTGGCGAAGCAGACCATCTGGCCTCTGGCCATTTATTCTACAAATCAGGATGTTACCCTCTTTTGCTTTAAGGCACGTTGTGTCTGTATCATACATTTCTGCTCATTTCATTTGCTTTGTTTAGTTTTTTAAGAGCGTGGCAGGTGCTGGGCGCAATAGCGCCACCTGTAATCCCAGCAGCTTGGGAGGCTGAGGCAGGAGGGTCATGAGTTCAAAGCCAGCCTCAGCAACTTAGCAAGGTCCTAAGTCACTCAGCGAAACCCTGTCTCTAAATAAAATATAAAAAAGAGCTGGGATGTGGCTCAGTAGTTAAGCACCTCTGGATTCAATCCCAGGTACCAAAAAAAAAAAATTCGGGGCAGATAACAGGAGGCAGCACATGTCAGCGACGGCTGGGTGGGCAACAGTGGCATTTTTCGGGTGAGAGAGAGGGGTCTGGAAGCTTCTCAGTAGTCTTTCAGATAAGAGTTTACAATGAAAATTTCTTCACTCATTATCTGTGTGCCAGATTCTTAGTCACCTTTGTTTGATGATCCTGATTGATTAAACTCTATCCAGAGCCACTTCCTTGAAGAGGCTAATTGCCAGATTAACTGCCCAGGGAAAGTGCTTCACTCTGGAGAACGCCCCCCGGGGGCCCACAGCGCCCTGGGGGGGGGGGGTTCCCGGCCTCTGTGGTGATGCCCAGATATGCCAAGTCGAGGGTGCAAGGACAGAGGGGAGGGTCCATCACTGTGACATGCTCAGCAGGCTCCACTGCTGTCCTCCAGATGACCACAGATGAGGCCCTGGCCCATGGGAGAAGCCTGCAAATGTCAATGCTCCTGACAGTAGGAGAAGTGAGAAGAGAAAGCACCTTGTTGTTAGGAGAGGATTTTGCCAATAATCTAAATTGCTGCTTTCTTCTCTTAATGAAGAAATGTGCATTTAATGACACCCTGCCTCCTGGTTCCTCTGAAGCGGAGATAATATTAACAACTAATATTTATTGAGGACTAGTATCCAGGTACTTCAGCACTACTGGTATTTTCCCCTGTAATTCCAGCGATTTGGAATGCTGAGGCAGGAGGACGCCAGTTCAAGGCCAGCCTGGGCAGCTTAGTGAGGTCCTGTCTCAAACTAAAAAAAGCAAAGAGGGCTGGAGAGCACCCCTGGGTTTGATTCCTAGCACTGAAAACAAACAAACAAAAGCCACACTCTGGGACAGTCGTGGGCGATGTCATAGCTTAGAATGGTGGTTTCCCCTGGTTTGGACCTGGGTCTCTCTAGCAGAGTGGCTAAGAATGTGGAACAGTCACCTGGTGCAAGCAGTGATTTTAGGACCCCTCAACTCCTTGGCAGACCCTGGCTGAGCAGATGAACCCTTGAAGCTCTGGGGCAGCTCTGCTCTGCTTGGTGGTCATTTCCACCGGTTGTCCCTCTCCACAGATTCTGACCATGTTCCTGTGTGGGGGAGGAGCTTCTGGGAGCAGTCTCCAGTCTGCCCAGGCTGGCTTGGGCCCAGGCGGACCCGGCCTGTGCCAGCAGGTGCCCGAGCAGCTGATTCAGGGAGGAGGTGTGGAGCGCAGCCTGACCCAGCTTCTGTTTTCCTGCTGTAGTTGGATAAGGTAGAAATTCGTCTTGGCTCTGTATCAACTATCACAAATAGTAGTAGCAGCCAAATTTGAGTTCTGTGCTTAATTACCAATGTGGTATTGAACATGGAGATTTGAAGGGAATCGAAAGGAAAAGATTTCCTCTTACCTGACAGATGTCACTTACTCCTTAGGCCCTCCTTGAATGCTGTGGATTTTCCCTGGTGTAAAATTGTGGAGTGTCAGCGCTTGAAGGGAGATAGAGGCATCCTAGGCTACCTCCTTGCCTCCACTACCCCTGCATCTCAGAGGGACCTACTGTCCTGGAGGAGAAATGAACAACCCAGGGCACAGGGCTAGTTGGTGACAGGCCTCACCACAGAAGTCTTCAGAGCTTGGGGGACCTTTCACTGGGTGGTGTCTGCCATAAGGGAGGCTGGGGTTTGAATCCGTCTTCGCAATGGGGAAAGAGACCTCACCCAAGATCTTCCCCCAAAACAGAAAGTGATATAAATGGGCCCTTAGTTATTGCCATCCTTAAAGCCTGAGGTAAAAAGTCATTTTATTAATCAGATTTTTTTTCACTATGGGAACAGGTTCCCTTAGGACACTGAGAAATTTCCTGCTTTGTGTACTTTCAATATTTTTTTGTTTTGTTTTTGTTTGATTGGATATTTTTGGTACCAGGGATTGAACTCAGGGGAGCTTGAGGACTAGTATCCAGGTACTTTAGCACTTTTGGTATTTTCCCCCAGCCCTTTCTTACATTTTATTTAGAGACAGGGCCTTCCTGAGTTGCTTAGAGCCTTGCTGATTTGCTGAGGCTGGTTTTGAACTTGTGATCCTCCTGAGCCGCTGGAGTGCAGGTGTGCGCCACCTGGCTCAATCTTCTCTTTTGGTAATGCTTTAGGGCAGTTCCACTAGGCAGGCAGATGGTCTCCTGATGTCTTCTGAGGGCTCCTCCTGCTCTGCAAGTCTTCTGTTCAGCCCAGGCAAGGAGCGTAGTTTCACATTCCCATTTTTCACCAAAGCTGGACTTACACACAGTGCCATGGCCACTGTAAAGCATCGTCAAACAGCATTTTCCCTTGCTGTGTACTCCCCTTGACCTCCCTTGGAAATGCTGGGAAGCTGTTTCCCATTCTTGGTTCTCAGTACTGGCTGACCACCTGTTGTGAATTTGACCAGCTGAAACAGCGGCCTGAGAACTGGAGTAGTGGCTTCCCCGTTCACAGGCTGGGCAGCCCAGTGGGCTCTGGAATAGATGTCCTGCATGGAATGGTGTCCATAGCACAGCTGCCTAGTCCTGGGCACTCCTGCTACTGTGCGCTCTGAGCAGAGGGTCCCTTCCCCCCTCCCTGCCTGCCTCTCTGCACATGTAAGAGTCACTGAAATGTATTTCACACACCAGATCTGAAACATTCATAGTGCTCAGTGGAAAGTTAGTTTGTCTGAGGTCATATTTTTCATAAAAGATCATTGAACATGGGATAAGATTTTCAGAGGAGATGATCACATCACCTCCAGGCCTTCAGAAGGGAGCTTCATCCAGATGCAGTAGCTAAGGTCTTCTGCTTGGAGCCCAGGGCCCTAACCAAGTGACTTGGGACTTAGGAAGGCCCCTGCCACTCCGGCAATCCCTGACTCTTGAAATCAAGAGTGATTTTTGCTGCCATCAGGTAGTTACTCTGGTGGGCTGAGGAGTAGCCCAGTGGTGAGGGCTTGCCCACATGTGCAAGACCCTGGATTCAGAGACAGCATTCATGTGTCCAGGTGACAGACATTTGTGGAGGGCCTTCTCTGTCAGGCAGGGTGTCAGGAGCTGGGGAGGCAGCATGCTCCCTCCTCATTCAGGGGCTCCAGTGCAGTGGGCACGAGCTTTTCAGAATCTTCAGGGTAGAGGAGAGCGAGCATGAGAAAGAGAGCAGTTCTCAGACCACACTGTTGTTCTCCAGTACCAGGGCTATACCTAGGAATGGTGGCCTTCAGTTCTCAGTAAGTACTAGTGACAAAGAGCCCAGTTCCCACCGGGGCAGAATCAGGTTTGTCCTGAATAGCACAAGGATTCTGATGGCTTCGAGTGTCTCTGGTCCTGTTAGGTCTGAGGCCCCGAGGGAAGCAAGCCTGTGCTGCTGGGCAAGCGCTGCGTCCTGAGCTGCATCCCTCGCCTCCCCCACTTGTACTTTTATTTTGAGACGGGGCCTCACCAAGTTTCCCAGCTGGCCGTGAACCTGCAGTCCTGCCTCAGCACTGGGGGTGCAGGTGTACACCACCCCTCCAGCGCTCTTCTTAATACAGCCGAGCCTCCATGTCGGGGTCCACTGAAACCTGTGGGCAGACACAACCCACTGACAGGATGCCTGGGAGACAGAAGAGCCAGTGCAAGGGGATGCCACGGAGGCGCCAGGTGCTGGGGAAGCAAGCCTGGACAGGTTGCAGGGTGCTGGGAAGCCTCCTGGGGAATGTGGAAGGCATGTAGGTGTGTGACTGGTGACCAGGCTTCTTGGAAGCCTGCAGCCCATGCCACCCGCCTGGCCAAGCAGTAAGGCCACCTTCTGGGCAGGTGACATGGAGGTGAATCTGACACATGCGTTCCTGGCATGATTGAGCCCATGTGACCCTGCGCACAGTTGTTCCTTTTAAAACTCAGCTCCCTGCAGCAGTTGCTCAGGTCTAAGGAAAGCTGTGGTGCCTGTTGAGGCTCCCAGGAAGGAGCTCCAATAAGAGGTGTGGGCAGGCAACTTGTCATGCCGAGGAACTGAAAGCCCTCTGTTCCACAGTCACTTAGCACAAGTACCCATGAGGAGCACTCACCCCCCAGCTCGCAGGTGAGGGCACCTATGTGCCTGGGCTGTGGCCGACTCTGGGCATTTCCCCTCTTGGCAGTGAGTCTTTGAAAACCAGCAGACAAAAACTGGTCCCTGTGTTTTTGTCTGGGAAGCTTTAAAATGGTGCTTCCCATGGTGGGAAAATGACTCTGCATCTGTAATGCTTTTCTAGAAGAACACTGTATTTCCTTGTCTCTTGCTTGTGTTAATTTCTAGAGGGACCCCCCTTTGGAATGAAAGGTCATCGGGATGCATCTCCAGAGGACCACCTTGACACAGGGAGGGGCACTTGTAGCTTCTCCAAACACCCACAGTTGAGCGTGAGGCTGGGAACCTCTGGGACGGGCCCAGGTGGTGCTGGACAGTTCCCGGGTGTGTTCTTGGTGGAAAGTAGATTTAGCCATGTTGGTTGACTTCTAGTATCCATTCTCTCCTTCTTCCCGGACCACTGATGTCTAGCTGGGCAACTGGCCCCTCTAATGGCTCAGAGACTACATTTCCCAGGCTCCATGTGGCAAGCTGCTATCTCACACCTGAGTTGTGGCCAGTGGGCATTTTAAAAATGTATCTTTATTTGTTTATTTCAAATGAAAACTAAAAATCATAAATTATATAAACTTTATTTATCACGCAGCAAGATTTTTGAAACATGGATACATTGTCGAGAGCTGAAGTGAGCTAATTAGCATATGCATCACCCCACATCTTCTGCAATGAGAGACTTAAAATCTGCTGTGGTTGTGATTTTCAGGAGTACTGAGCATTGTCAACCGTAGTCACCATGCTGATCAGTGGGTCTCAGAAGCTTTCCTTGTATCTGTGAGGAGCATCTTCCCGAGAGGAGACGACCTTTGTACTCTGCTTCCATAAGATCATCTGTTTCCTGTGCTGGTTTATTTCACTTAACAAAGTATCCTCCAGGTTCAAAGAGGTGTCACAGATGACACAATTTTCTTCTTTACAAAGGTTACATAGTGCTCCATTATGTATATATATAGCACATTTTCTTCATCCATTCACATCTATGGGCACTCAGGGTGATCTCAGTGTTGGCCAACGTGGAGAAGTCTGCAGTGAACATGGGATGCAGATATCTCTTTGACATACTGATCCTCTTTCCTTGGCTGTACGCCCAAAAGTAGGACTGCTGGATCGTATGCTAGTCCTATTTTTAATTGTTTTGAAGATCCTCCAGACTCGTTTCCCATCACAAGGTGTGCAGGGCTCCCCTTCCTCCACGTCCTCACCAATGGCATCTGTCTGTTTGATAATAGCCATCCTCACAAGTGTGTGGTGATACCTCCTTTCTATTTCTTGTCTTTGCAGAGCTGGGGGTTGGACCCAGGGCCTGGAGCGTGCTAACAGCTCTGCCACTGACCTGTGGCCCAGCCCTCATTCAATTTTGATCACATTTCCCTGGTGATAGGTGGTGATCATTTTTTCATACACCTGTTGGCCATTTACGTCGTATAGGAAAGGTCTAATCAGGCCTTTATCCATTTGACCAGGTTCTTTGTTCTCTTGATGGTGACTCCTTTGATTTCCTTGTGCATTTTGGATATCGACCCCTGGTCACATGCATGGTTTCAGAACATGGTCTCCCCTAGGCTGTCTCTTCACTCTCTTGTTTCCTTCGCTGCATTCAAGCTTGGTAGTTCCACATGTCTGCATTTGGGTAATTTGCTTTTGTTGTCTGTAGTTTTGGGGTCATACAAAAAAAAAATCATCGAAGAAGCATTTCCCCATATTGTCCTCTGGCGGCTCTGTGGTTTCAGTTCTTATGTTTAAGTATTAATCTGGTTTGGGTTGGTTCTTGTCAAGGGTGTTAAGATTTCCCACTTTCCAACATTGGTTGCTGAGGAGGCTGTCCTTTCCCCACTGGCCAGCGGCTGCTAATGCAACTACAGTGCTGCTCGTAGCAAGTGCTCTGAGAGGGCCAAGAGCAAATCCGTGCCACCCTTTCTCTTGCAGTCTGGAAGGCGCACATGATGTTTGGGGCTCTAGCTGCCATTTTGTACCATGGCATGGCTTTGGGAATGAAAGGCGATACAAGTGGAAACAGCAACGTATCTAGAAAATTTCTCCATCCCTGACATTCTAGCGTGCGTGCCAGTGCTCGGAGCCTGCCTTGGGACCATGATGGGAGAAAGAGAACTCTTATTTAAGCCACTGTTATTTTAAGTTGTCTGTCATTTGCAGCCAAACCCAATCCTAACTGATCCAGTGGGGAAATAGCTCTAAAAGAGCTATCATTCACCCTCTTAAATTTCTAACATTTAGAAGTCATTTCTTATATCAAGTCTTTTTTGTTACAATTATGCAGTCACAATGGATAACTATTTGCACTTAACTGTGGAGGATGGAAAAGGTACTGGAAGCACAGAGGAATGAAAATCTCACACTCACTAACTAGAATGTGCTGTAACTAGCATTTACCCAAATGCTACTTATAGCCTTGTGCATAATAAAATGAAGTAATTACTAATTACTCTGTCATGTGGGCGACCAAACCACACTTCAATAGTGACTTCTATAATGTACCGAGAGGCACATTCATTACAGCAGCCATATTTTGCATGAAGAGAGCCTTAGAAATGGGCTTGCACTCAGCATTCCTCCACATATCCAAATGGTAGATTGGACCCCCCTGGAGTGTCTGTCTGTCTGTCTCTCTCTCTCTCTCTCTCTCTCTCTCACACACACACACACACACACACACACACACACACGGCTGTCCAAGTACGCATGCAGACTTACTGGATACACTGAGAGTTATACTTCAAGCAGCAGAAGATGCCTGCCCCTGACTCTGCTAGGGGGAGAGACGATACCAGGTTATTAGCTGCTAGATCTTTGCAGTTGGAGAAGGGGAGAGAAGTATCTCAGGCCTCCTGATTTTACACAGAGGTCACGGTTAGAAAACCTCTGTGGCATCTATCTTGGCATCAGAATTGAATGTAGTTGTTTAATAATTATTTTAGTTGCTACAAACTATTGGAAGTCATCTCCAGGTTGCCCCATGGGGAGCTCGTGTGGAGAGAGCCACTGGCTGCATCTGATGTCTTGAAACCCCTGGCCCAGGAAGAGGTGGGATCAACCCCTTCCCAGCATGACGGGGTTTAGACTTGGAGATCAGCTCTATAGCAGTTCTGGATTCAGAGCGTGTCACCCTGGGCGTGAACCTTGGAGATGATCGGGATTGCCCTGGAAGTGGGGACTGCTGTGGCCCAGTAAATCTTACTAGACCTTCCCGAGGTCAACGAGCTTGGGCATCACAAGATGGCCTTCAGACCTTGTCGTTCTTGTCATCAGGCAGCACGTCCTTCCATTTCAAGGGTGCTAACAGATATCCAGGTTGGCAACGTATCCACCCTTACTTTTAAATGAGAAATTAAAAACAAAATGAAATGGTGTCATAGGTAAGTGTTTCCAGGCAGGTAGGCCTTATTTTTTCCTCTTCTTTTGGAATTATAAATCTGAGGGTACATCCCCAAGAATAAGAGCTAAGGAGTGGCTTGCTTAACCCCTCATGACTCTGCCCTGGTGGAGGATCCTTAATGGTGTAGAAAATGAGGGCAGTGCTGGGTGGGCAGACCAGGGTGGGGTGTGTGCCTCTTTAAGAGATTTATGTGAAGGCCTGAGCTGGGGAGACAGCACGTGGTCCATCATCATGCAGGCGACATCAGAGACTTTCTTCTTCGCTTGGGTGCATTATCATAAAAAGTGATTTAGACTGGAGCTGATTGATGCAAATGGCCCTGTGTTCTTTCCTATCATTAGCGGCCTCTTTCAGTGGCCAGAGGCAGTGATTAAAGCTGTCATTTGGAGCTGCTCATTAAAGACAAGCCCCAGAATAGCAAGAGGGAAAAAGGTTGGAGAGGCATGTGTATACGTGTATGGTTTTTTTTTTGCCTTAAAAGTACATCGTCCCTTTCCAGATTGCACCACTGAAATCAAGGCTGTAGAGATAGTTCCACCAAGAATATAGAATGCTCTTCTGCAAGGAATATGAGATTTTTTTTTTTTTTTGGAGTATTGCAGTAGGTTCTGATGACAGCTTGCCATGCATTATGAAGGGAGAGGAGGGGGTGTGTGTTAGGTGTGTGTGGCTAGGGACTGACCTGGTGAGAACTCATTACGTCTCTCTCTTTCCAGCCTGGGGACTTCAGAGGCAGCCCCAGAAGAGCACAGGGGAGGGTTACTGAGGGTGATTGGCTTCAGTAGGATCCACTGGGACAGTGTTGACCCAAGACCCCAGGAATGGACAGAAGGGCACCAGGAAGGGGGCTCTGTGCTGAACCCAGAGGCTATAAATGCTTGGATGTCAGTCAGAGAGAGGTGACCAAGCACAGGCGTCCAAACAGTAGGGGGATGAATGAGGCAAGATCCGTGTGTGAGGAAGAGCGATTAATCGGAACATGATCTCTTAGGCTCCTTGGAGTGTTCCAGTCCTGGCAGCGTGACCAGTTAACCAACCTGCAGCAAAACCAGGCTTTGTGGAGCACGTGCCTGCTGCTTCGTCAACATTCACGCACACTGATTTTTAGATTCTTCTCCAAATGGTGCCTAAAAGTGACAGAAATCCCAGGCTCCAGAAGAACTGTACTACACCCAAAATGAAGCCCAGGGCAGTAGGCAGTGGTCTGAAGAGGGGACCCTGGAGTGAAGCGAGGGAAGGCGCCATCTCCCTCTTGGCACGAATCCGTTCCAAGTCTCAGGTGTAGCTGGCTGGATGAAGACTACGCATCCTCCCTGGCCAATTTTATTGCCAGAATCCCACCAAACTTCTATACAAGCTCATCTACAGCTCTCTCAGAAATTCCTCTGGGAGAAAAAAATAAGAAATTATCAATTTAATTTCTCAGTCTAATGAACTGGTCTTACACATAAAATTTAAATTACATTTTTTTATGAAAGTGGGGACCAGCATTAGTTATGCAACCACCACTGTCTCCATGACAACGCCTCGAATGTGGCAGCTCATGTGACTTCATAGTCACAGGCCCTTGAAATGAAGCAAAGTTTTAGTTTCTCCATGAACCCCACAATGGGGGTGCTGGTGGAGGTCGGGGTTTCTTTGGGTGTGGACAATAGGTGGTGGGAGAGGGAGGAAGCGGTTCCTCCTGCCCCAGGCAGGGCCTGCAGGAGCTGCAGGGAGCTTCCTCTTGGGCTGGCTCAGAGCCAGCTGCTGGCAGTGGAGGCGTGGCCTCTGTCCGCCCTCCTGCCCCTCCACCCGGCACTGCCCTGCTTAGCCTGGGTCTGGCGCATCAGAGCCTATTAGTGCTGATGCTGGGCTGTGCTGTCCTCTCCTCAGGGAGCTCAGCAGCAGAACTGAACAGAGTCACTGGTAATCTGTGCTTACAGCCGCCCCCCTGGGGAGCAAGCCCCGCCAGCTGGCACTCGTGCTGAGCACATTCACTTCCCCTGGCAAGGCCGGCTGCCTGGCAGGGGTTTGGAGGCCTGCCAACCGCAGGGCCAACATGCACCAGCGCCCTGGGCAGCCCACCTCTGGATGATCCCCATTGTCCTCTGCCTTCTAGACTGGACACTGCGGACTCCCAGCTCCCACACGGCAAGCTCCTCCACTTGGCCAGAGTGGCCCCCCAGAAGTAAAAACCAGGCGTGCCAGACAGAGAGCCACTGGCTGGCCCCACTGGGAGCTAATGCAGGACTGTCCCCTTTGACTTTGTCTCCCCAGGTCCCAATCCCTTCCTGCAGTTGGGAAGGGTTGATGCATCTGCCTTGGGGGAGGGGGGCAACAGAGGGTGGAGACAGGAGATACCGGACCTCCAGGATGCACCTGTGCACCTTAGAAAATGCCTGGCGGGGAAGATAAGCAGGTGGATCCTCAGACTCCAGATATGCACAGCTTCCTAGCATGCCCATGGCCAAGCATCTTCTGCTGAGGTATGAAGTCCCTCCTTTGAGCCTGAATCCTGCATCCAGGACGCAGAATCCCGAGGCCCTTCAAGGAGCTGCATCCTCAGTCACTGCCCTGTTCACAGGTTCAGGAACAACCTGGGGTTTTCCACACAGAGGGTTTTCCTGCCCACCCTAAAAAAATAGTGCCCTGTAATGCGCTGCAGCTTGTATAGTCTTTGTGTTTCTTTTTTTTCGAGGAAAAGCATTCATTCTGCTCCCGAGCCTCCCCACCAGCATGCATGGGTGCCTGATGGTGTAAGTGGACATCAGCTGGGCTGCTAGAAGCAAGAACATGGCTGTCCTGAGAGGCTGAGGAATGAGAAGGGCAGTGACCCTGTTGGGAAAGCTGGGCTGCGCTGGAAGGGATTGCTCTGGTTGGATGGAAGCGTTTCTCCAGAAGGCGGGAAAGGCCCAAGCGGAGAGGCCTCTGAGCTCTCCACCTTTGCCTGCTCAGGAGTCGGGGTTCCCTGGGAAGTGGAGAGGAAAGGTGTGACTGTGGTGCACTGGGGACCCGTATCCCTGCACAGGCACCGTGCTAGGCTACGTGGGGGTGTCGTTTCCCATGAGCACAGAGGGGTGGGGTACTCACACCAGGGTGGCAGGAGAGACCACAGGGCTAGAGACACTCCCACCCCCGCCACATCTGCCTGCCTGCCTCATCATGGGGCTCCACTTGGCTCTAACCACGGACAGGGCTCTCGTGGCTGCCCCATGGACACCACATGCCCTGCAGTTGTGATCTTGCATCTGCCGTGAGATTATCTGATGGCTCCAAGCCTCCCAGGGGCAAGGCCTGAGCCCTGGTGCCTGATACCGTGCCCTGCCTGCTGTCCATACCTGCTGTCCATGCTCGGCACATGTCCACCAGGTGAAAAGTGAACTAGTATGGTCAGGGTTGAAGTCACATCTCTAGAGTAAGTGAATACGCCCCCCACCCCAAGCCCAGAGGAAGCCTCCTCAAAGTGGGCTGCAAAGTTTGGATTTTTTGTTATTTGTTACAAATTTTAAGATTAGAGAAACCTGAGTGTGTTTTTAGGCTGAGCAATAGGAATTATTGGACGGAATAATGGGATTATTGATGGAACAAGTTTCCACAGGAGATTTTAAGAGACAAAGTTAAGAGCAGAGACAAATTCTCATTAACAGAAACATAGTACATCATATTAGAGCCCAGAGGTGAAGAGAGAGGAGAAGATCCAGTGGTCACGGGCCTGCACTGCATAGGAGTGCTTTCAGCTGCAAGTAATTGAAATTCTGGCCCCAGTGTCTGAGAAAGGATTTCTCTCTCTCTCTCATATTCTCTCTCTCTCTCTCATATTCACTGGGCAGCTGCTCAGGAGGGTCAGAACCAGCGTCCTCACGACTGTCTTGGCCTCTCACGCAGGGCCACACGACGGTTGCTGCAAGTCAGCATCAAGACTATGCTGAAGGAACAGCCCTCGCGGTCCATGCAGACTCGGGCTCTGTGTGCGGCCTGCTCTGCTAGCCGGAAAGTGGTGGGTGAGGTGACCACTAGTCATTCCCAGAGGTCTGGCAGTGGGCAAGGTTAGTGGGACCAGAGCCTCAGTGAACCTGTTTCTCTTACTAAAAATAAAAGGAATCTGGGGGGATTCCTGAGAAATTCCTTGAAGTGGGGAGTAGGAAAGGCAAATGCGTCACTGTGAATCACGAGAACCTTTTTAGTTGGACATCACAGTTGTGTGGAGTCTGCTTTGGCTGAAATTCTGCCCGTTGCTTTGCTTTCTTTTCTCTGCACTGTCCCCATGAAATGGAACCATTTACACATAACAAGAGGATTTTCCTCAGAATCAGCAGCTACTTTTATACAACATCTTTCTTTAAAATAATGGTCTTTCTCCTTAAGACCCCAGAAAATGCATCCCTGTAACAACCAACCTAGAAAAAATAGGAAGCGAAGACCCTGCCCCAGGGGTAATGGAGGGCCTTGGGGGAAGCTGGTGGGAACAGGGTGGCACTCTCCTCCCTTTCGCAGCAGGCTTTCACCACTGGGGCTGGCCCAGGGTCCCTAGAGGCTCAGTGGTCACCTGGCTTTTGCTACATCTTGGGGCAGGTCACCTCACCTCTATGGGGGGCTGAAAAACAAGAGCCCAGCTGGTCTGGAGGACTGACCCTCTCAGCTCCCTCTTCCTGGCTGTGATGCAGCCAACCCCTCCAGCAGCAGTGCCTGGAGGTTTCCCTCAGCACCTCAGTTGGTACCTCCACTCCCTGTGACCCTCGTTAACCAAGAGGAAAAGCCAGTTCCGAGAGGGGCTCTGTCCTGGGTGTGTACTTCATACCTGCAGAGCCTGCTGGGTCTGGTCAGAGCTCATGGCATCAGTGCAGGGCCTGGTCACCCCCTGCTGCCCCTCCCAAGAAGGCCCGTGGACGAGGACCCTCCTGTCCACTCAGTGGAGTGGTGCTCATCTCTCCAATGCCTTTGGCAAAAGACAGACAAGGAAGGAAAGGCAGAGTCCGGAGAAAAAGAAGACACAAAGGAAGACAGGAAAGAAAGGCTCGCTCTCTCTCTGGTTGGAACGGCGGCCCTGCATTTATCAGGATTACTGGAGGGAGAGCCGGGTTTGATCCTGTCCTCCGCTGGGAGAGGGAAAGGCTTTATTGTACCTTTTTAACATCTCACAGTTAGATCAGAACAATGCACTGTGTACTACGACCATGTGTATGTGCCTAAGGACAGGGTTCTGCTTGGGACACACCCTGTTTTCAAAGCCAGGCACAGAAGCCACCAGGCTCTCTGGGTCTCCCTTGCCAGCAGACCTCTTTCTTTCCCCTCGCCCTGACTTGAATCAGCAGGACTCACTCCTGTCAAACAAATTACAGCATCTATGAAATGGGGATATCGACATGTGTGACTTGATCTGTTTTAATAGGGCCCCGGTGGGAGTTCCCTCCCTGCCCCACTGAGCTTTGTATTCTTGGAAAGGCAGCGGGCGCTGGGGGCTGCGGTGGTTTTAACCCTTTGCTGACAGCAGGTTGCCAGCTTCCCGTGCGCCGGCTGCATCCTCTTTGTGCTCGGCCATTGTCTGGGGCGTCATGGGGCCTGCCGTGCTTCCTGCTTATTATCTCACAGGAGACAAGCTCGCCCCAGGAGGAGAGGCTGTGTTCTGAGCCACATCTTTTGATGTCCTTTCTTCCCTCTTTCCTCTAAAATAATTAGAAGTGCTGGTCAAGGTAAAATTAAAAAAAAAAAAAGCCAGGAGGGGACAATATTTTGTGTAGTTCTGGCGTTTTGCTTTTCGGCACTGGCTGTCCCTTCTGCCACCAGACCCTTGACCACCCATCAGCATGTCAGGGGGGTGGGTGGGGGTGCAGCCTGTGCAGAGGATCTGGCCCCTGGCAAGTGGAGGAGCAGCGGAGGGCATGGCCAAGTCTGTGGCTCGGATGCCCCCACCCCTCACTCTCTCCCGCACCCTCTTTCCTGACTAGGCTGCTGGAACTTCCCGGTGCCTCCCTCAGACCATGGGCCCACCTGGGAGCTGATAGGGCCCAATGTCAGCTCCCCGGGAGTGGTGTTCCAGTCACCGAGATGGAAAGAAGGACGGTTACTGAGGACAGGCCTGTGCCCAGTACTGCCAACACCTCCACTGTGGGAAGCCATTCTCGCACATGATTTGAGTTACCTCCCTGGCTGGGTGAGAGGTGCTTAGACACAGCCGTGTTAGAGCCTTCCCCACCCTGTCCCAGGTGCGAGGGCTTGTCCTTGTCAGGGTGTGCCTGATCACTGATCCAAAGATCAGTCACTGACCCTGACCTTGGAATGCTGCCCCCCTCAGCCTTCTTTGGATGGAATTTTCCCTTGAATTTTTTGTTCCCCAATAAAAGCTCACTCCCTGGTGTGTTCCCTCTCTCTCGCTGGCCTCTCACTGAGGGTGTGGACCCTCACGTTAACCTCGATACCGCATTAGGTGGCTGGAGGCAGGAGCTAGGAGGAGCCGTCTCTGAGCTGGGCAAATAAGGTAATGAGAGTTATGTCTCTTTAATTAAAACTCACTAGTTAATTTGTATGCTTTCAAACCTCTATTATGAAGCTAGCGTGCTGGTCGCGTGGCTGCACTCCACAGTACTCCTGAGGTCCTGTCAGCCTGGCACACTGGGCCCTAAACTTGTTCCTCAGACCGGGAGG
Organism: Spermophilus citellus; assembly: GCF_964194105.1. Classification (NCBI taxonomy): domain Eukaryota; kingdom Metazoa; phylum Chordata; class Mammalia; order Rodentia; family Sciuridae; genus Spermophilus; species Spermophilus citellus. The sequence continues at coordinate 24,702,752 of NC_138187.1, read as the reverse complement.
GCCCGCGGGGTCCAGGACAGGAGCCCTCGCTCCCAGAGTCTCAGTCTGCTCAGTCCTCATCCCTTCTTGTCCTCAGCACTTAGTACTGGTGCACCCCAACTCAGGGAGGTGGAACCCCCCTGAAGCATGGAATGTGGACAGGTGGGACCTTGAGTTCCACAGGTTGATGCCATTTAGAGTCAGTAGACGAAGCTGCCTGCAGTGTGTCCTGTGTGCTCTCTGGCTATGGCCTGGGGATCTGAGTGCTGAGGTCCCAGATGAGGTGTGGGATGCTTTCACACAGGTGTCCACGCCCTGCTTCACCTGCCCAAAGCACACCTGTGGACCTCAGCATGCAGGCAGGTTGTTGGGCCTGGTGCACCTTGAGCTGTGGAGGGAAAGGAGTGGGCCACGCCCAGGATTTCCTGTGCCACAAGGCCGGGCCCAGAGCAGGGGCTGCTGCCACTCACTGAGGGTGTGGCCCCGGACCCTGGGAGCCCTTGGTGGCTGCTGTGTGGGTGGGTGGTTTCCTTGGGGTTTCTGGGCCTTTCCATTTCCTTTGCTTAGGCCCAGGGACTTCTGGGAGCAGAGAGCACGTCTGCCTGACTTTCCTTGGGGAGCAGAACCAGGGCTCCCTTTCCCACTCCTGCTCTCTGGCGCTGGCTGCACTGGGTTGTGTCTGTGTTTTACTGGTCCCTCTGGCACCCAGAAAAGGGTGGAGGGACGCCAGAGGGTGCTGCAGGAAAGAGGCAGAGGGGTCTCCCTCGGCTTTCTTGCTGCTGTGATGTAAAGGCAAGGTCAAGTTCAGAGGAGGGAACCTTTGTCTGGGGCTCGGGGTTCCAGAGGTCTCGGACCATAAAGGGCCAACTCCTGTTCTCTGGGCATGAGATAAGGAAGAGCATTACGGCTGAAGTGCGTGGGGAGGAGAACAGCTTGGGACTTGGCCTCAGGAAGCAGAGGAGCTCTCTGCTCAGCAGGCACAAAGCATAGACTTCTAAGGCAGCTCCCAGGGACCCCTGGGACCCCTCCCCCAGCTACACCCCGCCTGCCTGCGGTCATTCTCCAGTCAACCAGTGGCTTGGTGTGCGGGTTAGGTTAAGGCCCTCATGACCTGATCACTTTGCCACTGAAATGTCTTGCGTTATCTCCCACAGGAGCTTTGGGGGCAGACCCCTCATATCTACCCCATAATGTGGGGAGACCCGTCCAGCAGCTGGGCAGTGAGAATCTTAGCCAATTCCAGCTTCCCATCTGCCAGGAGACTGGCATGAGGATCAGAGAAGGTGTGGTCATGGTCGTAAAGAAGGGTTTGAATTGCCAAGAGGCAGCCTGGCACAGTCTGACCAACCCAGAGGCCGTTCCGGGTTACCTGTTCATCAGGCTCCCATCAGCAGTCCACAGAACCCCCTCTCCGCCTCCCACTTTGCCCCGTACCTCTTACCTCAAGGCTCTGCCACCACCGGCTCTCCTAGAGTTTCCGCTTGGTCCCGCGTCCGGTGACATTTGCTCTGGTGGTGCTCCAGTTGCTCTTGGGCAGCACATTCTTGCCAAGCGGGACAGGGTGTTCCACCAGCTTGCAGGATGCCTGGCTGCTCAGGCCTCAGTCCTGCACACCTGCTGGTTCCAGACCCAAGCCCAAGCCCCGCGTGCCATCCCCAGGCTGCTGTTCATGATCCCGCGTCCGCTCTTGCCAAGAATGTTCTCTAGTGACCAGAGTTCTATTTGTTGTTATGTGTAAGACCAGAAAAATGTTTCATGATTTTCTTCTGATACCTGCTTTACTGCAGCCTGACAAAGCTTAACTCATGTTTCTAAACTCCTATTTTGTGGTGGTTGTGTTCTGTGGACTTCAGGGGAATCAAACTTACTAATTATTGGCAACTTTCATGCGTAGTTCATTGGCCTTTTTCTTTGTTGACTGGAGTTGACCAAGGGCCAAGCGTGACCAAGATCACTGGCCGTGGACACTTGCAAGGCTGTTTTATCTCCACGGCAAGAGTCAGAGGGAGGACCACGTGGCAGCCACAGGTCTCAGGTCTCTTTTTCCTCCCCCAGTACTTGGAATCACATCCAGGGGCATTTTACCACTGAGTGCATCCCCAGCCCCTTTTATTGTTTATTTAGAGATAGGGTCTCACTAAATGGCCCAGGCTGACCCCTAACTTGGGTCCTCCTGCCTTGGCCTCCAAGCAGCTGGGTTCACAAGTGTGTGCCACCACCTGTCTCCTCTCTTACTCGGAAGTGTTGAGCACAGGGATGCTTTACTCTCTAGCACTAAAGGTGGGAGTTAATTACCACATTGCAGTGAACCCCATGCACCCTCCTGCCGTAGCAGTTACCAAGAATGGTTGCTCGTGTGTTGGATGGTGGCTGTGACCGTGGGTCACAGTGGCCTTGGGAATGGCATTCTGAAGCACTTGGTCCTCACAGCTGCCCAGCACCAGCATGGCAAAACGACAGCTGCTGAGCTGAGCAGACTCTCTCCAGAATTTGGTTGGTACTACATAGTTCCACGCAGGCCACTACATCAGGGGCCGGGGAGAAGCCTCTGGATTCTGGCTGACCCAGGGAGGTGGCATGAGCCTCTCCTAAGGCTTCTCACCAGCCTGGCAGGTAATGCCTGTTTGGAAATTGCCACCCGAGGGCCCTACTCAGCTCTGGGGTGCAGGTGTTAGGGCTTCGCCAGTCACAGGCGACTGCCTGGGTTTATATCTAAATCAGCCAACACTAAATACAGGGAAGGTGCCAGTTCCTCAGTGACCTTCTGCCCACTGGAGAGTGTGCCAGCCACTTGGGCAGACAACTGATGACTTCCTCACCATAGAGCGTCCTGCTGGACAGCAGTGCCCAGGCCTCCAGATCACTTCTCAGGGGTTAGTGGATCCAGAGCCCCTCCCTGGGGAAACCTGGGCCTCCCTGAAGGTACACCAGTCAGGTATCCCCGTGTGGAGACGGGCAGTCTTCTGTCTGACACCAACACTAGCCAGGCTTCTCAGTATCTCCTTAGAACATTGACCGCCCTGGAGATCCATACGGGGTCAGCCTGTGCCACCCTGGTGATCCATACGGGGTCAGCCTGTGCCACCCTGGGGAATCTATACGGGGTCAGCCTGTGCCACCTTGGGGATCTATACAGGTCAGCCTGTGCCACCCTGGGGATCTATATGGGGTCAGCCTGTGCCACCCTGGGGGTCTATATGGGGTCAGCCTGTGCCACCCTGGGAGCCTGTATGGGGTCAGCCTATGCCACCATCAGACAGCAGCACCTCAGCTGCTTTCAGCTGTTTCTGCTCAGCTGCTCTCCCCAGCTTTTCCCTGCAAGAGTGAAGGGAAGGGATGTTCCCTGAGGAGCAAGACAAGGGTCAGTCAAGGGGTGTCCTCCCATTCTTCTCTTGGCAAGTCCGACCTCCAGGGACATGCAGACTTGACCCACATTCCCTTGTCTCCCCACAGAATCATCTCCAGTGGTCGCACTGTAGTGCTGCTACCTGGGGTTCACTGGTAGTTCACACAGTCCGTACGCAGAGGGCTGGTGAGTGCTGTGGGCCACTCCTGGGAGGTCCTACGTCATGCTGAGGACAGTGAACTTCCTCCAGGAGAATATAGAACATGTGGCCTTGCCTTTCCCTCCATCTGCCCACGATTCCAGACTTCAATTCGATGCCCATTCTTATTGACTTTCTATTTCCCCATGGTTGTATTTTTCTCTCTTAAGCAGGTACTTGATTTTTATTTAGTTTTCATAACTTTATTGTTCTGTATCTCTCATCTTTTAGTTCTCCCTAAATCGTTCTCTTCCAGAGGTGAAGTATAAACAAATGAATTCAAACTTCACTGCCTGGTATTTTTTTTCCTGAGGTGGTCTCTGTGCAAGCCCAGCCCTGGGCCCTGGCATAAGTGTCGGAGGGCCCCAAGACCTCCTGACAGTCCCACTTGGTCCTTCTGAGTCTCCCGTGCTGCTCCCTGTGATGCTGTGAGTGGCGTGAAGGTGGAGGAGGCTCTGCCGCCCGTGGGAAGATGCAGCAGAATAAACTTAGGAAGGAGGCTCACCTCTCAGACTGAGCCAAATGACAAAGGCAGCACTGGCCTCCCTGGGGGGCACAGATAGGATAGAATGTGAATAACTATCATCATTATCGTCACCACATTCATTAAAACCCATCTGCGCATGGCACTGTGGAAGTCCCCACAGGTTATTTCCCTGCCAGTGAGAGAGAGTCTTGTCCAGCAGGGAGGCGAAGCCAGAGCCCGCCTCGGCTCACCTGCCTCCTGTCACAGCCGTTCTTGACACTCCACTTTGCAGCCAGCTTGGCTCAGCAGTGAGGCTGGGCAGTGGCCGCTATGTTCCTGAGAGATCTCTGTGCTGCTGGGCTTGTAAGCATCTTCCACACCCAGGATCCCCAACCTTCCCTTTATAGCACCAACCACTGTGGCAACCAAGGACATCAGTGCCTCATGGGTTAGACGTACCATGTTCCTTCAAAATAGGGGTCACTTCTCTCTTGTGCACCCCCAAATATATAGAACCTCCCCTCACGTGTTGCCTGTAATGGATGCTCATACATGTGTGTCACCGTTACGGGAGGCATGCACCAGTGCCACTGACCATGCAGGGCCCTCCTGCCTAGCTGTCCTCCTGCCTACCCAACTAGCATCCCTGCAGCCACAGAACACTGGCAACTCTCGACTCTGCTTCTAGGGACCTCCCCCACTCTGGTGGCATTTGGTCAGCTGAGTTTGTGGGTGTCCTTTTTCTGTGACTTTGGCTGTGAGTTGACCTAGAGCACTGTAGGCTCCTTGAGGACAGGGCTGTCTTGTGTGTTTCCAGAGAGCGCCGTGTACTGACTCTGAGCGCTGTTGATTCTCCCAGAGGGAAGGTGGCAAAGCGCCTAGCTCTTACAGTGGGTACGCATCCACCAGGAGCAGGTGACAAGGCTACATGACAGACCCTGGACGGTTTGGCTCAGATAGGTTGGTGCCTGACTGTATCCAGCTGTGAGCAGAAATTCTGAAATGGGAGTTGTAGAGTAATATGGGAATAGCCAAGTGCTTTCTTCTTCTTTTTGCAGTAACAGGGGTTGAACCCAGGGGTACACCACCACGCTGACCACATCCCTAGTCCTTTTAATTTGTTTTTTTTTGAAACAAGGTCTTGCTAAGTTGCCCAGGCTGGCCTCAAACTTGGCGATCCCCCTGCCTCAGTTTCCTGAGTCAATGGGATTACAGGAGTGTGCCTCTGCACCCAAGTGATTGCTTTAAACTCTCAAATCACCTGAGGAACTTTTAAAAAGTATTAATAGGACTGGACTCTACTACCAAAAAAGCAATGTCTGGGGCTAGGTACCTGGTAATGATGTCTGGTGTGTGTGTTTTCTTTTGTTTTTGTTTTTTTTTTTAATTCTTTAGCTGTTTTTAAGGTGCAAACACAGTCGTGACCTACTGACCCAGTCCCTTGCCAACATTCAGTCACAAATTGTCTTGTTTGATGGCTGCCTTGTGGCAGAGACAGCAGAGTTGGGGTTCTGTGGTGGATAACTGGCTTCAATTCCTGTCCCTCCTCTTCCCATGCTTTTCCGCACCAGCATCCAGCCTTAGCAAGGGTCCTCCTTGACAGTGGACTTGCTTATTCACTGATTATATGTTTGTTTAGCATCTTCTGAGTACTCAGTGGATAAAAAACAGCTCATATATGTTATGCAGTCGTGGCTCTGATAAAGGGGCCAGAATGTCACGGGAGCTTCAAGGGGGGCACATACATCCTCATCCCTGCCTGGAGCTGTGGAAAGAGGTTCCTGGGGTGACAAGGAAGGCTACCTGTGGGCCACTCTGCCCTGCCTCCGCCTGGCAGGTGCACCTGTCTGAGCACAGGTCCGCAGGTGCAGTGTTTGGCTCCAGGGCAGGCTGGGTGGAGGGAGGCGTGGGCCGAGAGCAGGTCAGCAGTACAGGGGGAGCCTGGAGAGTGAGGCGAGGTCAGATCACATGCCTGGCTGGGCGCCATGTGGGGTTGGTCTACCATGAAGCTCTTGCAGCTACAGTCACATGACCCTCCCAATGGAAGACCATTCCCAGTCCCCCATCTTTACACGGCCACATGCAGAGTTTTTGTGCTTCTCGTTGCTTTTTTAATTTACACAGACATATTTAATATAAATTTCTATAACAGTTTCTCTTCTGTATTGCTTCTTTTAAAAAGGGGCCACTAGTTATGTGAGATTTGGGCTCTGCAGACCCTGGACCTGAGGCTTAAGGGCTTCAGTTTTCCTGAAGATGGCGGGAGTTTTTAAAGAAGTGAGGTGGCATGAATTTCACCTGGGATTCTAATAACACAGAACCTGAGATTTGTGGAGAGAGAGATCATGCTATGAAGAGCAACCTCTCCCAGATGGAGGGGTGACTCACAGGCGCAGGAGGGCAGCTGGACGGGAGGAATCCCTGCTGCGTTCAGTTGCACAGTAGGGTAACGGAGGTGGGCAACAATGAATTGAATATTTCAAAATAACTAGTAGGAGAGAATTTTGAATGTTCCCGACATCAAGAAATTATAAACATCTGAGGTGGTAGATTTGCCGATTACTCATTATATGCATGTATCAAAATCTCACCCTGTGCCCCAAACATGCACAATTACCATGTGTCCAGTAAAAAGAAAAGTATGTATTTTTAAAAGGTAATGAATACCCTTCTTACAAAAAAAAAAAAAAAAACCAATACCAGACCTCTGCTGGGCAGGAGATTGGAGACTCTCCCGAAGCCCTGTGGGTCAGTGATGTTTAGAGGCCACTAGGGGTCTGGGCTGCAGCCCGGACACCAGTAAGGATGCTGTTGCATCCAGGTGAGGGGCCATGGTCAGGAGTAAGACAGCAGTCAAGGAAAGGGAAACAAGGTGGTGGGGTGTTGGGCTGAGGCCCAGGTGCCTGGGAAGGAGGCCTTGGGCACCATTCCCATGCTTCTGAGTGCAGCCTGGGTGGGGTGTGCATGTGGGAGCGGCCTGTAGGGGGCAGTGGTGATTGGGGGGAGTACTGCCGGACAGCCACTGGGAATGAGTTCAGGAGACTGTTGAGGTCCTGGCCTGAGGCCGTCAGGTCTAATGTGTTCCCACTGGTGTCCCTGCTCTGTGATCGCAATTAAAGAGGGAAACTCCCTGATGCTTGAGGCAGTAGGTGGCAGAATGCAGGGCTTGGTGCAGACCAATCCCTCTATTGACCAGGGTAAAAAGCCTGCCCTCGTTGGTGGGAACAGGGGCCTGCCCAATGCCCTGGCCTCCTCCCTCGGCAGTCTGAGCTGAGGCCAGCGCCTCTCAGATCATGGCAGCCGTGGCCCTGGTGCCCCTGGCCATATGAACTGACCCTGGATGGACTCAAGTGGGTTTTCATCACCATTGGCTTTGCATCTTCTCACCCACCCCACCTAACTCACTCCAGAGCTGCTGAACGTTTTTGTTTCTGTTTTTTCAAGCTGTAAGTCTGTTATTTTGGGTGGAAAATAGTCTGTTGGCTCCTGATCTCACACTTAAATAAAAATGTCCTCCTGTTCTCCTTGATATATTTGCTTATTGGATTTATTTAATGAAATATGGATTTATACCATAAATATTGGAGTTGGTATAGTCCATATTTCAATTAATGGATCATTTATATGTCATGCTAACTTTGTAATTACTGAGATGTAGAAATATGGTGGAATGAAATGAATTTCTGGTCTCCTTTGCATTCCTCCCTTCCCCAGCAGTGTCTGGGCAGTTAGAATCATGACGGGGACATGGTCATGCGAGGCTGTCAGAGGCGAGAGGCAGGGCGCGTGGGGAGGTGCCTGCTCTTAGAGGTTCCTGTTGCTGTGTTCTGGGGGCATTTCCTGTCCTCAGAGGAGCAGGCAGCGGGTCCTGGCTGGAGGGCCTGCTCATCAATCTGTTGACAGACCTTTGTCATCATTTTCGTCTCGGTTATAAAGCACAGCCTATTTTCCCCTTTGCCAAATCTTGGGCCTAAATGGCTCTAAATATACATAAATATAGATTTCTGCCCAAGCCTTACTGCCAGGAATCAACTAGAAACCCTCGCCAGACCTGCCAGACAGAAGTAAATCGTGTTCTCTAACCCTGTGGACGGCCCCAGGGTACCGCCCTGGACAGCACCAGCCCAGGGAACCTCTCCTCCCTCCCTCCTCTTCCTGATGGTTGCTGACCAGAAACCTCTGGCCAGAGCAGCGCATGCAGTGAATGCCCATCACACAGGGTCCTAGCAGAACAGATCCAGGGTGGGGAATCATTGTTCTCGGAACTGGCTGAGCTGAAGCCCGAGCAGAAATACTAAAGTCAGCCGTGCCTTTGAGCCGCCTCTAACAGCGCCCTTTGGAGACCCATTTCATACAAAATTTGAAGCCTGTGTTTATTGCCCATTAAAGCAACCTTTATTTTATGGCAAATGTTGCAGTAATTGCCTTTTACGAAGAGCACTTTGTAACACACATGCACAGTTGAAAGAAAACCACTCTGGTATTGTCTATCGGGACTTAATGGCGCAATTAATTTTACTCCATCTGTTCCTGAGACTTTAAAGGAAAATGGATTTTTTTTTTGAGCGCACTTTAATGAAGAAGATAAAGCGGCCCGGCTGGTGTCCCACAGGCTCGGCGCAGTAAGTTCAGATTATTGCTCAGTCTGTCAGAAGGGCTGCTTCCCTCAGCAGCAGCCACAGCCAGCAGCCCGCTCTGGCCCCTCGCCGCGCCATTCCTGATGACAAACTGCCAGCCAGCTCCCACAAAAGCACGATTAAAATGTCAGCACAGGATGACGAAGGGGCCAGGAGGGTCCTCGGAGACAAACTGTGTTCAGTGTGAGTTAATACTTTACAGCAGGGCTGGGCCGCGTGCGGCTGGCGGCTGGCTGCTGGCTGCCTCAAAAGGCTGCAAGGGCAGGGCTGGCGACTGGGCGCAGGCAGAGGTGCCCATGCGCGCTGGCCGCCTGCCTCCGAGGCCTCCTGGGGGTTCAGGTTAGGGCGTTAGGCACCGCAGGGTTCTCTTGGCCTCAGGGGAAGGGGCTTGTCACACACCCGGAATGTGGGACAGAACACACTGGGCACGCGGGGCCCCAGTGCCACAGGTTCTGTCCCCATTTCAGCCACAACAAGGGCGGTTCTGAAAACACCCAAGCTGCAGAAACTCACTCCTGTGAAGAAATAGTTGTACAGAGGACAGTCAGCACCACCTGGGGTCCCTGTCCTGGAGCAGAGCCTCTGAGCCTCTGCGTGGATGGCCGGGCCAAGCCAGGGCTCAGCAGCACCGTGTGGTAAATTGGCCCTGCTGCTGGACGACATCCTGCCAACCCCAGGACCAGGGTTGCCAACCTGCAGGGGGCAGGGCACCCTCTGCCTCTGTTCAGTTCCCTGAGCTCAGTCCTGTGGCGTGTGGCCTAGGGGGGAGGCGCCCTGAGTGAGGCTGTGATGAAAAGGACAAGGGGATTTGCATCTCTGGCCTCCTGTGGAGACCCGATCTGCTGTCCTAGTGGGCAGCAGGTGTGAGCGCCTGCCATTGTCCCTAATGGTTATTACCAGTGATAAGCAGGACAAATGTGAGGTCATCTCTCCTGCTGGCAGGTCAGAGGGGGCTGGATTTAGAGCCCCTGGGAGACTAGGAAATTAGACGGTCAGTGTCCACAATGGAGGCTGTAACCAGAGCTGGGCTCCAGTGATACTAGATGGGGCAGGGAGCAGGAGATGTTGCCCTGGAAGTGCGACTAGAGAGCCATCTAGAGCAGCATGGTTGGGCCAGTGGGGACAGAAGCCAGACGGAGGCCCCAGTGAAGGGCAGCCAGGGGTTTGGTTTCCTCCTGGTCCATAACCATAGGGCAAGGTTTCACAAAGGATCTCCAGGGAAGCCCTGCTGGTCTCTAATTAAACCCCTTGGCCTCTGCCCATTCATCATGGGATCCTGTGGAGGGCAGTCTTTCTGGTTTCCTAACTTTGCTCCCTGACCTCTTTGGCCCCTTCCTAGCCGCCTTCCCCGGGGACTGTCTGTTGGCAGGGAAGCCCTCCATGCATGGAGCCACGTGGCCCTGCTCACCCCAGGCCCTGCCTCCCTGCTGCTGCCCAGGCCTGTCTTCCCACTCCCGCCTCTCCTACTCCCCCAGCCTCCCCTCATCCTCACCCACCCGCACTGTGAGTGCTCTGCAAGTCTTTCTGCCTTTCCACGTCTCTCCTGGGCTCTTCCTCCTGCCCTCTCCCTGTTCTGTATTTCTGGGCATCCATGGCTCATGCCATTAATGGAATTATAATAGCTACAGTTGGCTTTTACAGAGCCACCAAGGACACAGGGACATGCAGCCCCATAGGTGAGCTGAAATACCCCTCTTTTAAGCAACTGAGGTCCCCCTGGCCCTGCAACCAGGCACAAGCTGGACCTTGAAGGTTCCACCGCCAGGCCACATGTGGCCCCTGCATTTGTGCAAACACCATGAGCCAAGAGCAAGGGAGAAAGCCTTGTCCCGGAGGATGAGGGGGCTCAGACGGGGACGGGGCTCCAGAGCAGCATCCCTCCCACAAGGGCAAACGGCAAGAAAACAGTGGTCCAGGGCCTTGGGGGCAGGGCAATGGAACCAACCTGTGTGGACGTCTGAGGAGCCTGTTGCAGAGCAGAACTGCAGCAAGGACCGAGCCTCGTCCACAGGGGCGTGAGCAGGGCCCTCCCTTTCGCCTGTTCTAGTGTTCATCTAGCTGCTCTAAAGGCGCCAACAAGACGTGGTTAGTAAGTAAGTGAATGACTAATCCTTGATTGGGCCCCAGATCTTAAATTTTAAAAAGCTTTTATAAAAGATATGTTGGGGATAACTGGGGAAATTTGATTAGATGATGTAGCAGTTGAAATTTGGGATATGGTGATGTTCTCATTCTAGAAAATGTATGCTTTCCTTAATTCTAGAATGTTTTAACAGAAGAGATACACAATGCGAATGTAGCAGAATGTTAATAATAACTGAATACCGGTGAAAGGTGATAGGTGTTAGCTACGTTCTTTCTTTTTCTGCTTGTTTGAAATATTTTCAAAATAAAACATTCTGGAAAAAAGCATCTGTGAAGTGCCTGCCCTCTGCCAGGATGGTTCTGGTGACTAGACGCCATCTGGGGACCCAAGGGGCCAAAGGTGTCTCCCCAGGGAGCCCACCTTGCAGGGACTGGGAGAGTAAAAGGAGTTGGCACTGGAGAGGGGGCACCATTGGAAGAGGTGGTCAAGGAGAGCTGAGTCCAACCAGTCAAGGCCTGATGGAGGTCAGGAACAAGTCCCACGGCAGCACCAGGCAGAGAGCAGCTCGTTTTGGCCCCCAGGGGATGCATGGTGCCAGAGTTGTGGAGTGTTCCACAATTCTCACTTTCCACAGACCCACCTCCCATCTCCCCCAGACTATTTGGCAAGCCTGGCCTCCATGATGTCCTCGGGTGCGTGAGGACAGCACTGGAGTCGGCTTCACAGGCAGGACCGTGTAGTCCTGTGATCATCATATGTGCGTTCGAAGCAGTCTGCCCAGCCTGTTACCTGTATGCGCCACTCTGCCACACAAGATCTCTCCACCCCAGCATCACGGGGCTGACCGTGGTGAGCAGAGGGCACCAGGCGTGCAATGCGACCAGGTGGCTTTGGGCCCGTGCCCTCCATCCCGTCTCATCAGCTTGGCAATCTTAGCCCACATGGCTCCTCTGAGCCTCGGGATTCCCTGTCTCTAAATCGAGGAAGTGAGCCTCCTTCCAGAGAGGCTGGGAGGGTGAGCTGCATGGGGAGCTGCATGGGGAGCTGCGGAGACGCGGGTGGCTCACTCTGGAGATTCCAGCCTGGGGCTGCTGGGGGCCACCACTTAGATGTGCAGGCTCGGCCCCTGGTGGCTGACCTGCTGCTGAGTGGCTGCAGTGGCGTGTGCGACCCTCCCTCTACCAGGTGTAAAGAGGGCGATGGGACCAAAGCATCTGTGGTCTGGTACTGAGTACTGAGCACCTTGCAGACTTCAGTTTCCAGAAGTGTAAACAGGGCTCTCCTCATCAGTGAGAGGCCGGCCTCTGCTGTGGGCAGGCCAAGCATGCCTGACAGGGAGGCTTGTTTCAGCTCCTCTTGACGTCTGGTGACATTGGGTGGCGACTGGCAGTGGGATATGTCTCCTCCGCGTGTCCTCCCAATGTGGGTTCATGCAACGGGGCTTCTCCTAGGAAGTGGTGCTGTCTTCAGAGGAGCTGGCCCACTCCTGCCTATCCCCAGGCCATGGTGACCGACCCCCCACACCCTGTCTCAGGCCTTCAGGGCATTTTATCTGGCCACCCAAGGGCCTGGCTTCCTCATCTTGTCCCTGAGCTTTACCAGGACAGACGCCTGGGCTGGGGAGGGGACGGGTTCTAGAAGCTCTGAGCTGAGCTGCTCTCCACCGTGGTGCCCTTGGGCTTTCATGCAAGACAAGGAGGGCACTGAGGGCTGTGTGTCCACACCTCTGCAAGAGAACGGGATAAGGTGGCTGTGGCGGGAAGAAGGGTGAAGGAAACGCCATCATCTCTAAGGTTCTCAGAGGAAAATGGCTCCAAGCCCCTGGGAGCTGCCTGCAACTCAGTACCGGCAGGTTGTAGTCTCCCTCCCAACAGTGACTGAGGACAGAAGGACTATCCACACTCTTAGGTGATTCTGACCCCATGGACCCTGGGGGAGATTTGTGGTGAGTAGTTGCGGGTGTGCCAAGTGGGTAGATGATGCTGTACAGAGCACCCAGGCTGCGGTACCAGCTGTGCTGCCTCCATCAGTGCTTTGGGCTCTCCCTGGAGGGGTGGTCCAGGCAGTGGGCCCAGAGGAGGCAGTGATGTTGGCCACATCACTGGTGTGATCTCTTCCATCCCCAGCAGGTCCTGAGGAGTCTGATGACTTCTGGCATAGGCTGTCACAGCCCCGCATCAGAGCTGTTCAAGAGCTCGGTCACAGGGGGCGAGAGGCTGGCTTCCTGTCCTTCACTAGCTCCGAGAGGTCAGAGGTGTTCTCAAAGTGTAGCCCACACAGGCGACATCAGCCCCACCTGGGACTTGTCGGAAATGCAGGCTCGGGCCCCACTAAATCAGGAACTCTGGGAATGGTGCCTGCCTCTGGGGCTTCACCTGCCCTCCAGGTGATGTTGATGTGCTTTGGAGCCGCAGGTCACAGTGGCTGTTTGGGAGGACCACCTTTGTGGCTGCCACCCCTTGTGACATGGAAACTGGAGTTTTGGGAAACCTAGATTCAAGGCCTCTTTCTCTGTTTACCTCTTGGGACCTTGCAAAAAGCACTGAGTTTTTTTGAATGGTATAAGTAGTATCTTTATAAAATGGTAATAATCACACACCATCCATGTCCTTTGTGAATATAGATTTAATTGAGGCCTACAAAAATACTTGGTTAGTTCCCAGTGTTCCGTGTATACGGTGGTAAGTGTAAGATGGTGGTGGTGTTTTTGATGAGCTCAGACTGTCAGGCGGATTGCCATTATCCCCATTTCACAGAAGGTGCAACTGAGGCTCAGAGTTGGAGTAACCTGGTGCAGTAGGACTTCTGTCTGAGGTTCATCTGGTTCCATCTGGCCTCCTAGGGAGCCCTTGTTCTTAATCATGATGGTCCTGGAGGTTTTCAGCCTGGCTTTACCATCACCTGTGGGGCTTTCAAAGATGCTGAGATTCTGAGTCTGTTGGTTTGATTTGGAGCTTGCCCATGATGTTTCTTTCAGAAGCAGCCTGGTTCTGAAAGGTGTAGACAGGGTTGAAGACCACTGTTTCTTGCCTTTGTGCCACCACCCTCATGTCTGAGAGTAGAGGCTGGCAGCTCAGAGTTACACAAGATCTAAGAAAGTGGTTCTGGGCATTGGCACTCCATGGCACTCAATACATGCTTATTAGATTTGTGAATTGCATTAAGTATTTTTAAAATAGCATTTACTGCAATTTTAATAATTTGGATAATAGCTGTTCATTTTAGAAAAGCTGAAGAACATGGGAACTGGAGGAATATTAATTCCAGAACCCCTTGTCCTGAGGCCCTGGGAGGTAGGAAGAGGTGGGCACTGTTCTTGCCATGTTAGAGCAAGAAAAGCAGCCCCCAGGGAGCCAGAGTGATTTCCCTAAGTAGAGTATTTTGGGGTTGGTTTGTATAGATGGTGGGCAAGAGGATAATAATGTGAATTTTGTACTTTGAGCTTTTGGGGAGATAGGCAGACTCCTACACCATTGTGTTGCGCCTGCTGATTATACTAAGGTGCAATCCAGGCTCTGTGTGAACTCCCAGCAGACCTGAGTGAGTGCTTCCCCGTGCAATTTCCCTTCCCTCCTCTGTCTGGAAATTACCTTGAGCTGGGAAGTGAGAGGGTCCCAGGGTGACATGCAGGCATTCTCCATTCTTAAGTAGCTCTTCTGTGTTGGAGGTCTGTAGAGCTGCCTGGTGGAGCTTTTCCAAGTGAAGGTTTGGGGAGACTCGCCCAGGGCCACACCTGTCATCGCCCAGATTCTCCACCTTGCTCCCCAAACCCTACCTAGCAGCAAGCCTTGCGACCACCTTCAGGTTAGAAAACACAGCATTCCTCTGCCCCACCCAGACCACAGAACGCTGTGGCTTTTGTCTGTGCCCCGTCATAAAACCACTTTCCCATGACTTCCCGAACCGTAAACCCCAGCTCGGGTGCCGGGGAATGGGGCTTTTGGTTTTTAATGGCCTACAGCTGAGGCGAGTTCAAAAGTGCGAGGATTGTGAACTTCAGAACAACTCTGCAAACGCCGCGCCGTGGCAGAATGATTCAGGAGGCCAAACTTTGCCTCATCGAGTCAGAGAATTTTCTGCAAATGAACTTTTCAAGAATTATGCCATCGTTGGCATTACAGTATTACCCACATGCCTGTTCCCGATCACTCACTGGAACTTATTTTGTAGTTAACCTCCATAAAGGACTGTGTGAACGAGCACAGGCCTGTCACACACACATTATTTAGAAGCCCTTATTATTATTTTATTGCCAGTCCTTGACAGCTGAGGAAAAGCCAAGCGCTTTAATCTTTTTTCCCTTTAGTTTACAGTGTAAGAGCTGCATGTAAGATGGATTTGATTAATATGTAACAGAGATGCAATTCTCTGTAAAATGTGCTGTACTTTAGCACCCTGGAAAACAAACTGCATCACAATGGCTTAAATCTCAGTCCATTGTATTATATAGACATCATAAATAATAGAGAGCAGGCAGATATTGCTGCAGGCTTCATCTGCATAACACATCTGAGCTCTCTATAATGTGTTCAACTTGTCACTTTTAGTACAGAAGAGAGGCAATAAAGCTAACAGCTGACTAACACACAGCAGCCCTACCTCACTTCCAGGGGGGGGGTGCTCATTAAGCCATCTTAGCCCTGACTTTTAAAATCCATAACTCTTACAAATGTAAAAAAGTTGCCACAAAAGATTAAGCGCATAATATATGTCAAAGTATAATTTTTCCTGCTTCTCCTCCAACCACCACTCCCCACTGCCGCCGCCGCCGCCACCACCACACCAAGATCCTTGTTTCCTTTATAGCCCTTTCACTCGAGGAAGGGAAATAAGAAATCTGGTTTTCAGATAAAACCAAATGAAATATCATTTTCTCCGCGTCAATAAGGGACTAGGTAATTGCTTTTGAGTTTGGAGCCCATGGGCTGACCCCAGGAGGACTGAAACCTTTCCCCCTCTCCAAGACCAATTCAGCTGAGCAGTCGGCCCTCCCTGGTGGGACTGCAGACAGGCGCCCATCTTAGTGGCCTCACAGTTCTTGGCCTCAGTTTCCCTCTTGGAGACCAGAAGGGAATAAGCCCCTCCCTGGCATTTCTGATAGGATTACCCGGCGCTGTCTGTGGGATCCCAGTTGGCAGAGCCTCAGACTTTCCGTTGTGCTCCTCTGATTAGCTTTCTGGGGTTAGAGGAAAATTTGAAAACATTACAGTATGTCCTTTTCTGTGATGACGGCTGAGCCTCTTTAAGGGATTAAGGCTGTCAGGCAAAAAAAGAAAAAAGCTTGTTTATACTGTAACTCGGAGCAGATTTAATCCCACGGGGTGCATTCTGGTGGCATTGTGGTCTCTTTCTGGGGAGGCTGTGATGTATGTACTACACGGATGCCTGTGTCTCACGACGTTCGTCTCTTTGGAAAATAGACTCTAACATTTTTCTTGCGCTTGTAAGAAAAGTGAATGGCTGATGGTGGTGGGGAGACAGGTTAGGATGAAACAGGAGATTTTTCCTAGCAATTTCAATTCTCTTGGGGTAAGAAGCCAGAGCCCCAGCATTTGACTCATTTAGAGTAAGTTGAACCAACCCCTGAAAAATAAACTCGCAGGAAGGGAGAGACGGGGAAAGAGCCCAAGAACCCTGCATGAGGTTGGGCCTGGCCTGTGAAGGTGGTAAGAACTGGAGTCAGCACAGAAGTCCCAGTGCGCACTGGGGTGGGACGCTGTTCACATCTCTGATTAGTGTGGAACTGCAGAGCGAGAGCAAGCCACCGACAAACACAGGGGCTTTCATGGACGTCGGTGGAGCCTGTGGGTGGGACTGGAAGAGGCTCGGCTCCCTGGCCAGGAGCGTGGGCCTAAAACAGGGAAGGCTTTTCCACCGCTCACAATGACGGTCTGTTTTGGAGAAAGTCATCATTAAACTCCGATGTGGGCCGCAGCACTGCTACCTCAGAGCTCTGTTGGTGTCCACCAGGCCACCCCAAGGGCTCTGCTGTCCACTGCCAGAGCCAACGTGGCTGGCACCTTGTCCTGGATTCCTGGCCTCCTTAGCTTCCGCTCTTCCCTCTTGTACGCTGTGGCCACTGTGGCCCTGTGGCCCTACAGTCACCTGCAGCCAGCTCTGCGTCTCCACTCTTCACCTGTCGGCTGGCCACCTTCCCCTTGTGCTGGCTTTTCCAGTCACACCTAGAACCCTCCGCCCACATCCAGCTGCTTCCTGGGCTGCAGAAGCCCTTCAGCTCTGCAGGCTGAGGTCTTACTTCTGTCCTTGAGGGTGCAACACGGACCTCCCCAGTTTAGGAGCTCTTATCGGACCCCACTGGAAACACATTTCCCTGGAAGTCTTTTGTATCATTATCGTACAGATGAATATCCACAAGAGCTTTCACGGCAGTCAGCGCTGCTAGTCAGGCTCCCCAGTTCAGAGTGCACTGCCTTTCTGGATCCTCTCTTGATTCTTCCCTGCCGTCCTGGCCTGTCCGCCTCTCCTAGACAGCCAGCTCAGTGCGTTGCCAGATAGTCAGGCTGTGGACGGGTGTGGCCTGCAGGAGTGGCAGCATCTCAGGCCTAGCTCTGTTGGTGGACACTCCCCGCTATATCGCGATGCCTGTCCCCGCCACGGGTCTCTTGTGTAATTCGCTGCTCCTCGGGGCTGCAAGGGCTCCGTGGCCCGCGTTCCCCCAGGAAGAGGCACCTAAGGTTGCCCTCAGCTACCTGGGCCACCACAGCCACTCCTATGATGTGTCCCTTGTGGGACTCTACACTGATTTCTGTGACTCCTCCAAGGAGGGATGGCTGGGTCTTCAGACACACTCAGGTTCACTTCAGAAGCCAGTGCCGGGTGCTTTTGTGACTGCTGTGGATCCCACCATTCACATTGGTGGTCACACACTCTTCTGGGTTTGTGATTTTGAAAGGTTTAAAGTACTGTAATGAGTTGATCCATTTGCTGAGGTTCTGGCTTGTGAGCTCACAGAGGTGTTTTGTGTGGTCTAACTAGATTAGGTCCTTGGCTGTTCTTAGACTCCAAGTATCTCCGTCTACTCTGTTCCCCTAGCTATCCTAGTGGACTTTGTTGAGAGATCCCGTCTCACTTAGGTGGTGGGGCCTTGTCCCTGCTCCACAGAGGTCAGTCCACACTTGCTACTCAGCCTCATGTCCCACTTCTCACCTGGGGCCTGAAATCACCTGACTTTGTATGATCTGCTCCATCTTGTTGTGACTTTATCACCAATTATGTCCTCACCTAGATGTGTGTTCCTAGAAGCAGAACTGGGTTGTCCACTTAAGCCCTGCCCAGCCCTGACGTGGCTAACCCACTCCCCTGTGTTTATCTTGGTGACAGTTGTCCCTCCAAGCCAAAGAGGTCTTGACTTTGATGCCCACCTCTCCCCTGGGCCTATCTCCTCCCTGTGGACTCCTCCAGCCCGGGCCCAGTGCCCAGCATGTGAGATCCACTTCTCTTCACAGCTCTTCCTCCTCTGTCCCCTGTCACAGCCCTGCTCATTGTCATCTCTTATACTGGAGCTGGCTTTGTTTCTGACTTGTCCTCACTGACCACTCCAGCAGGCCCCTGCCTGCATCACACCTGCCCTGAGGACGTCTGAGACGTTCCACTGCTCTCCTGGGTTGTGGCTTGGGCTGTTCTTGCCGCCTGTTCTTGCCGCCCGTCTTGTCTTAGCCAACAACTCCTAGACCTCCCTCAGAGTTCCTTCCCTCCATAGGACCAACGATCTTATTCTCCCCTCTGCAAGATGGTGCCTGCACCCATGGTACTGACCACCATTTAGGGGCCATTGGCACCTGATTCTCCACCCTAGCCCCCTCCCTTGAGCATCAGACCCACATACCCTACAGCCAACACGATGCCCCTTCCCCATATGCCCTGTGGGCACCTCAGATTGAGTGTGCCAGACTTACTGCCCCCATCTATGGTCCTCCGCAGGTTTCCTGGAGTGTATTGGAACACCAGCACCCTAAGACAGGACCCTAGGAATTTTTCTAGACTTCCTTAAAAACCCAAGGAAGTAACTTCATTATCAAGAAGTTGTTGGGTTTAGGAGCTCAGCTCTGTTTTCCCCGCCCTGCCCCCACCTCTTCCTGTATTCTCACACTCAGAAGCAGCCAATCACCAAGGCCAGACATCAGGCCTCTTCCGGCTCTTCCTTTGCTAAATGCTGTATTTTACCTCTCAAAGTCCTGGGCCAGCCTGCCCTTTCTCTCTGTGGAGATGGCCTCTGTCTGGCCTCTGTCTCTCTCGTCCTCTAACCGCTCTCAAGCTAGGTTCAGAGGTGTTTTGTGTAGTCTGACCAGACCTAGCAGCAACCAGCATCACCTAAGGTTCACTTACAAACATACAGATTGCTGGCCCCACCCAAAGGCTTCTGCCTCAGGGGACCTGGAACCTGGCCGAGAATTTGCCTTCCTCCTGGTTCCCTGGTGCGGCGGGGGCTTCTGGTTGGGACAGCACTTGCAGAACCTCTGCTGGTGTTGGTCTCCCACCCACCCATCCGCTCACTCAGCAACTTGCTGACCGGTGCCAGCACCAGGTTGTGGAACTGAGCAGGGAGCCGATGAAGCCACTGGTGGAAAAGGAGGCTGGAGCACAGTGGGCACATGGGTGTCCTGTGATGTCTGCAGCAGTGGACAATATAAAAGGGGGAGGAGGCTGAAGGGACAGAGAGGGTGACAGGGAGGTGGCAGTCAGGGAAGACTTTCTGTCAGGGAAACTTCTGAGCAGACGCCTGGGGAAGGAGGGTTCCCCACACGGGAACCGGGTTCCCCCAGCTTATCATCCCGAGCCCAGCCCTCACCATGTGGCTCCCTTATAGAACAAAGGGCAGAGGTCTGACTGTCCCAGGCCTCTCACCTGTCCATCATCCATCCACCTGCACCTGGCTGGCCGGCTGCCCCAGGCCACATGCTGCCAGGCCACTTGCCCAGCTGGGGCAGTGTATGTGCCGTTCTGCCCCTGGAATGCCTGTCCCTGCTTTGCCCCTCGTCCAGATCCTGTCATTCAGTCATCGCCTCCTCCAGGAAACTACCCCAGGTCTTTCAGGTAGAAGTGTCCTCTTCCCACTTCTAGAAGCTTCTCTTCCAGAAGCATTTCGAGACCCTGTGGCACAGCTCTCTTGCATCTCCCTGTGGCGTGCTTCTCCAGCTCTCGGACACCTCCAGGGGCGGGCCTCCTGGCCCCTGCCCACAGGGCTGGCAAGGCCTGGCCAAATGGAGCGCAGCCCTGCCAGGCTCCTCTGCGCTGGAGCCACGTTCTGCGCCCTGACAAGGATAATTGGCTCGGAAGAGGGGGTGGCATCTTCTTCACCTTCCTCTAGGCTCCCAGGGTGTTCTTACCCTAAGGGAGGGAGGTCGATTGACTTCCTTTATCTTCCATTCAAATGAGGCTCCCGTAGGGCCGGACCTGCAGGGAGGGTTCTGCAGACCCTGGAGCCCGAGCCAGGATGGCTGCTCCAGGGTCCTCTCCCCCTCTTCCCGCCATCCTGACCTGGCACCACAGCAGTTCATCGGTTCAAGTAAGAAATGTCACCAGGGGGCAAACAGATCCAACTGGAAGCAGCGCCAACCACTGCATCCCCCACGCCGCCAGATGGTCTGTGCAGCAACCGCCTTTCAGAATTAATAACTCGCCCCCCAGAGGGGAGGCTTCGCTCAGGAGCCCTCTCACATTTTCCAGCGAAGTGTGCTTTTCCCCGCAGTGTGTCCTGGCCGCCCTCCCTGGGCAGACTCAGAGCCTGCTCGTGGAGGCAACAGAGACGTCTCTCGCTCCCTGCACCTTTCTCTGCCTTTGGCTTCTGACAGTGCAGCTTTTAATCTAGAAATTATGGTAACTTGTATGTGCATTTTGAGAGTATATCATTGCTGCATTTAATTAACGGTTATTAGTGTTAGCGTACTGTGCTGTATTCTATGTCACAAATCACCAAGTCTCCCAGAGCAGTTATGGCAATTAAGAACTCCATCACACCTTCTGTACAGTCATTTGGTACTTTTCCAGGTCTTTTCAAAACTGGAAATTACTAATCAAATCATTTCTGCTCTGCGCCTCAGTATCGTTTATTCCATTCCTAATGATGTGCGACTTTTTTTCTTTGGCCGTTAACAGAGGCATCCGTGCGTCTAACCCATTTCACACCACCGTCATGCTTTAGCGAGGCGATAATGAACTTGCAGAAGGAAATGCAGGCTTTGGTTCTCTTTTCAGAGCAGTGTCTTTCCTCTCCTGCTGCTGGGTGATTGAATTTTGAAACTGTAAAATGCATCGACAGACCTACAAACCTGACTTGCCAGAGCCACAGCCATCCCAGTTTAGCTTCAATTCAGAGCGCAGTGCGACTCCTGCCTGATCAATTTGTCATCCCTCTAAATGGAAACTAATTACTTCCCAGGGAAAGATTGCAGGCAAATACCAGCCTCTGCATCAGCAGCCCTCTGCAGTGAGGTTAAGGCAGAGTCCGTGGGGTTTCACCAAAGGGGCCATTTCCCTCTCTGCCTAAATGATGTCAGGAAGAAGTTTTATTATTGAGAGCAGCAGTGGGCTGCTGTCAAGAGTGCATCTCACTTAATAGGTCACCTGGATGGTCCCGAGTCAGATGTCAGGGGCCATCCAACTGCCAGGTTTCAACAAAAACACCCTGGCAGGCTTTTGATGGCGTTTAGGTGAGGTGAGCCAGCCTGCTGGCAGTGGAGCCCACCACCTCTGGCTCCCCGAGGGATCCTCTTTCCCCCCTGCCCAGGAACACTGCCCTGGAATTGTCCCCAGAATGACTGAATCGTGGCCATTTGTGCAGCATCAGACAGTCTGTGCGGCTGACAGCTGTAGGCAGGATTGACTTGGACGTGGTGCCAGGAGACCCGGCTATGCAGGGCTGCTGCTTGAGGCCTGCATTAATGTGAAGGTCCTGGCGGGGCTGGGCTGGGGCCAGGGCCAGGCCGGCCAGCTCACAGGCTGGTGAGCAATCTGATCAGAGCAGGGCCTTGCCAGTTCCCTACCTTTGCCCATCCTGGACGCTGTCTGCTCCGCCTGTGTTGGGCTGTCAGGCTGCCTGAGCCCTTTGCAGTCAGGGCGATCCCAGCGCCTCTGTGTCTGGGCTGAGCTACAGGGTCTTTAGTCTGGCCGGGGCTTTGCCTGTTCTTGGACATTCTCCCAGCTTCGGAAGTCAGACAAGACCCAGCAGAGAGGTTTGTTTGGTCCTGTGGCAGATTGGATGCCCCCACTATTTGATTTGTGTTGTTTTGGGGAACTGCAGCCCCTTGAGCATATGTACAGAGGAGCCCTGGCCCATTCCAGAATGCCCCTGTGCTCCAGGACAGCGCCCCTGTGCTCCAGGACAGTGCTCCCTGCCATTGCAGCCCACACAGCAGTGGCACGGTGAGAAGTGCTGGCTGGCTCCTGCGCTGTAGGAGTTGGGCTGAGCCACGAACCTCTCCAGCCTCTTCCTCACCCTGTGACCTCTGGTGTTCCTGGTGGTGGCCTCTGAAGCCTTCCATTCTCTGTATTTCTGTCCTTAGTCTCTATGAAAAGTGGTTGCTTTGAATATAATTAAAAAACAGAAAAATAGCTACCACTTGGTCACTTCTGCTTCCAAGTGGAGAACAAATGAGGTGTGTTGAAGATGCTGCTGGCCTGAGAAACCTCCCCAGGAACTTGGCGAGGCGTGTGGGTCACATGTGGCTCAGGTCCTCTGTGGCGTGCATGCTGGGACTCTCAGTGGGAGAGAAGCTGGTCTTCTGCACCCATCGTCTCTTGAGCCTTCCTTCACCTGCTATTGGCATGCGAGGTGGCATGGGTGGCACAGGGACCATGCTTGCACTCATCGTGGAGTGAAGCGGTGACGCCTCTCTGACACTCAGGCCCGGTCCACCCTGGCTCTAGGCAGTGCTGTGGAGAAAGCAGGCTCTGAGAAGGCCATCGTACTCATTCCTATTTGAGCTACTGACCCTCTGGAATAGCCCCCAGGAAGTGTCACCGTCGCCTGGTGTCGTGCTGGTGATGGAGATGGCTGAATGATGACTGTATGTCCAGCACCGGTTAACTCTGGGCCCGGACTTGACCTTCCCCTGCCTTTCACCTCTCGCACTAGGGGCTCCTCAGCTGCGCCCTGAGGGAGTTGGCTGGGCAGAGGCTTGCCCGTGCCGATGGCGTCCGGGGAGCATCCCCTGCCAGTGAGCTGGCCATTGTGCACCAATGAGAGCCCCCTGATCTTGCATGGAACTGTATGTTCATACCATAATGCACAGTGTGCACAGGAACATGGTCCACAGGCAGGAAACCATCCAAAGAGATGCCAGGAGAGCCCATGGAAGGTTGTGGTGAAGCGAATGACCCACCTAATCCCACAGGTGAAGGAGGAGGCCTTTTCTGAGGTAAAAGAGGAGTTGGGTTCTGTTTTGAAGTCAGGGTGCCTTTCCTGTGTCAACCTCATCAAGGTGAAGTGGACAGGCCCTGGTGATGCAGAGAGCAAGTGGAGTCTGGGGCCCGGGGCTTCATCAGTGCAGCGTCCACCCTGGGTGTCCTGAGGCAGTTCTGTGGGTCGTTAGGGTACGTGCTCCATGTTGCCACCCGGCTTGATCATGTCTCAGTCACGTTGAGCCTGGGTTTTTAGAAGGTCAGCAGTCAAGAACATCGATGCACAAGTCACACAATTAAAGTGGCTTCACCAATGGGAGGGGCTGGGTATGTGGGTGGGCGTGGGAATGGCCTCTCCGCTGTGTCCTCGGCTTTCCCGCGGCTTCAGGATGGCCAAGCCACCTGCCAAACACTCATGAGCCAGGCTCACAGGGAGGGATGTATCTTTCATGTCCCCATCTTGTTATCAGGAGGAGGTTCTCTTCTAGAAGCCCCACAGAAACGCCCCCCAGGTCTCACTGAAGTATATGCCTACTCCCAACGTAATCACCAGCAAGGGAAAGTGGGATGCCATGGGCAATCTGGCTCCCTTGGCTGCCTGCCCAGCACACAAAGCCTGAGCATACAGACCTGAGCACAACCCTGTTCTCTGGACAACCCGCAGGGTCTGTGTGTGACCCCAGGGTCATTGATTCCCACCTACTACCTGTAGGTTAGCAACTATGGTGCACACCGGCAACCCCAGCTTCTCAGGAGGCTGAGGCAGGAGGAGCCCAAGTTCGAGGCCAGCCTCAGCAACTTAGCAAGATCCTGTCTCAATAAAATGAAAAGAACTGGGGGTGGAGCTCAGTGGCAGAGAGCCCACCTAGCCTGGTGAGCCCTGGATTCCATCTCCAGCACCCCCTTCCCCCCAAAATAAATTTGGCAAGGAACGTGAAGCGGTTACTAGCAGGCCTAGAAGTAGGATCTATTCTCTTCTTGTCCCTCTCATGTCCACTTAGCTTTCCCCTGGCGCCACTTTCAGCTTCTGAAGCTGGAAGCCAAATATACAGCAGTTGCACATGTCACTTGATATCACTACCTAGTTGCATGTTGTTTAAAAACAAGTGCCTGGTGGAGGGGTTGTGGCTCGGTGGCAGAGTGCTTGCCTGGCATGTGTGAGGTACTGGGTTCCATCCCTGGCACCACATAAAAAAATAAAATAAACAAATACAATAAAAGTATTGTGTCCATCTTCAACTAAAAAAAAAAAATTAAAAATTAAAAAAAAAAGTGAGCACCTGGGGCTGGGGCTCAGTGGTGGGATGTCCTCCCCGTGCAGCCATAAATAGCAGCCTGCACGTCCACAGCTAGGCGCCACCTTCCTTCTACAGCCACTGACCAACGACCTTGGGGGTTTGTTCCACATGCAAAACAAACCACAGCCCAGGCTCTTGTCCCCAAGACTTTTCCAGGCTGCTGGGACACAGTTCCCGCACCTGTGACCTGCACACGAGAGTCAGTAGGGCCTCTGGCTCAGGGCAGAGAAGGGAGGAATCCTGAGCAACACCGCGCTGGGCTGCAGGGAGGGTCAGCTAAAGGGAGGAGGGAGGAGTTGGAACATGACATGGTGACAGTAGTGCCCCCTGTGTTTAGGAGGATGCACTGCTTCTGGGATAGAGTTCTAAGCACTTCACACATATCCACTGGCTTCCTCACCAGATTCATTAGAGGTGGGACCAGAGGTGGGACCATCGCTCCTTATGGTTTCCACTTTGTGCACAGGATGAGTAGAGGCAGAACGTCCCCAAGGCCACTCTGCCAGTGGGCAAGCAGCGAAGCCGGCCCAGGTGTCA
Source organism: Spermophilus citellus (assembly GCF_964194105.1). Lineage (NCBI taxonomy): Eukaryota > Metazoa > Chordata > Mammalia > Rodentia > Sciuridae > Spermophilus > Spermophilus citellus. The sequence continues at coordinate 24,677,844 of NC_138187.1, read as the reverse complement.
GGCTCCCGCATCGGCCCTCGTGATGCCCTCTTGCCCGCCTCAGTGCGGGACAGCCCAGGCTTTTTGCAGGGACCGCCGGTGTCCCGGGAGCTGGGGGGTTACAGCCAGACCAGCAGGATGTGAGGCTCTCACCCTGGGGATCCTGGCGGACCCTGGCAGACGCTCCAAGAGCAGCCACTTGGCCCTCACGTGGCCGGTTTTGTTGTTGTTGTTTAGGATCCAACAGTTTATACACTGCAAGTGATAAGATGGGGCTGACTTGCAGTTGGAGCCGGGAGACTTCCCACCTTCACACTGGAAACTCCACTGCATCGTCTGTAAGCAGTGAGGACATGGCCAGACCCAGATCACGAGCCTTGTAGCGCTGGCTGTGCCTGGGCCAGTGAGTGGGAGCACCAAGGACCCCTGGGTACAACGCTCAGCGAGTGGGCTTGGCTGCCTTCCGCATGTCTCCCCACATTCCACCCCGTGGGCTTTGACAGAGGACAGAGGGACCTGCATGCTGGCCACTCCCTTTGTGAGATGAGTGTTGGAGGGCTCTTGTAGCCCTGCAGTGGGGAGTGCGCCCTGGACAGAGCAGCCCAGGCTAGCCGTCCCCTGGCTCCCTGCCGGCCGTACTGTGCTAAAGGCAAGCACAAGTGCTTATGTCAATTTTTTATGTAAACAGTTTACACCATTTAAAGTGTTGAGATGGAATTTATTTGGCAGTTAAAGTGGAAAGAATCGGCATCATCTAGACACAAGGAATTTGTGGAAATAAGGTCTTAGACCATCATTTCTGCCAAAAATCGAGTACCCAAATGACTAAAAAACCACATCCAGAGTCTCCCCAATGAGAAGATGAACCAGCCATAGGAAATGGGAGCATCCCCGAATGTCAGGAGTGTTTTTCTGATCAGAGCTTCACTGTTGTAGCGGGTGGTGGCTGGGTTTCCTGTGGGGTGACCCCTCCCCTGGGCAGAGGTGGGGCTCTCATCATGGTGGTGATGGTGGGTGGTTGGTTCTGTCTGCCTGACGCCCAGATCCCTTTCCTAATTCAGATTCTCTTTCTTGCTGTGGTTGATATGATAACAGTCTCAGTCAGCTTTTTTGCCAGTGTGACCAAAACACCTGACAGGAACAATCTTAGAGGAGAAAAAGTTCATTTCAGACCTCATGGTTTCCGAGGTTGGGTCCATAGATGGCCGACTCCACTGCTCTGCCCAGAAGTGAGGCAGAGCACCTGGTGGCGGGCAGCAGCTCAGGACTTGGCACCAGGAGGTAAAGAGGGAGCTCTGCTCACCAGGAGCAAATGTACACCCCAAAGATGTGCCCCAGTGCCCCCTTCCTCCCACCCACCCTGCGGGCCGGTCGGTCACTGTGGGTAGGTTAGAGGTCATGATTCTCCTCTTCTGACCCTTTCCCTTCTGAACCCTCTTGCGTTGTCTCACATGTGAGCTTTTGGGGGACACCTCATAGCTAAACCATATCCCTCCCTTCTCTAAGAATGTTTTAAAATTTCAAGTCATATTTCCTGTGCTACTTCTGTATTTCCTCTTTGGACATATGTCTTAAAGCTTTTAAAGATCCCTTCACCCTGGACATCTGGGCTCTAATTCTAATTCTAGTACCTGACTGAGAGCTCTACAGCCCTCGGGTCCCTCCAGCTGTCCCTCTAAGAAGTGGTCTCCCACCCTCCTGATTCAGATTTGTCCTTCCCTAGGGCCCAGCCTAAATGCTGCTTCTTGAAGCTGTCCTTGATGCTTCCTCCTCTCATGTCCCTCAACCTGGCAGTGATCCAGGAGGTCATTTCCTGCCCTTGAAATGCACACTTACGGACAGCCAGAATTATGCTTTCATATCGTCAGTCATTTTCTTATCCCAAGTGCTGAGCACAGAGCTTGCCCACAGTAGGAGCTCAGGTGTTGGGAGGATGGGTGAATAAGTACATCTTGAGGTTGATCTTGTGATTTGAATCAGCAGTTCAGCCGTGGGGCTGGGCGCGGGGCTGCCTCAGCCACAGGTTTGCTGTGGTGATTATTACAACGGTTACAGCCTGAAAGTATGCCAGCTGTTTATAAATAGCTGCTTTATAAATTAACTTTGTAAATTTATAAATAGCAGCTTTGTACATCAGAAAACTCCTGGTTAGTAGTAGCCCACAGTGGGGGCAGTATCGCGTCCTCCGTGCTGATACTCAAGTGTGACCTCCCATGTGTTGCAATGTGTCCTGAATGCAAGAGGAAAGAGTGAAAGTAGAATCAGGACACAGGAAATTGTATTAATCCACAGTCTGTCTTTTCTGTGCCCCAGCCTATAATAAGCCAGAAATCACTGTTAATAGTCTGCAAACTGTGAAGGCGTTGCCAAAATGAACATTTTCTGTCAATTTAGGGAAAGGAATAACCATTACTATAAACCAGAGATCAGCAAACTTTTTCTGTACAGGTAGCTGGTGAATATTTTAGGCTTTGAGGGCCATGAAGTCCCAGTAGCAACTCTATACAATGTCGCTGTTAAAACACAAAAGCAGCCATAGGCAATACGTAAGAGTATTGATAAGTGTTGCTGTGTTTCAAAAAAACTTTATTTACAAAACAAACAGTGGGCCACATTGAGCCAGGGGTCTGCTCTAAATCATGCAGTGCACATGGAAGTATAGGTGACACTGGTCAATTTCAAACATCATACTTATGGTATTCACGTACTTCCTTTGTAATAACGAAGGAGTTCCTACATAACAGTGAAAACCAAGGTGTGGTGAACTTGTTAATTGTTTACAAGAATACATGTTTTTGTGTATGCCAAGGTTGACAGTCCCTATAAGTTCTCAGCCTAAGAAATGAGGTTAAATTCCGCTGCGGCTTAAATATAGCAGCTGAGGCCATTTCGTCAAAGACAGCTGTGGTATGAGGCCTGGCCCTCCTCGGTCAGCTTTCATGGTGCCAACCTGGGCACCTTGTTATTGTCTTGGAGTTTCTCTCAGTGGAATCACCAGGCTCTGCTTCCATGTTTGGCCCATTTGCTAATAATGACTTGAAAACTCTGCACTTGTTTTAAATTGCTGCATGGAGTAATGACCTTTCTTCTCGACAGTCAAAAGGCCAATAAACGCATCCATGTGAAATAAATCTTTAAAACAGGGCCCCAAGTGCACTGCAAGTTGACTCGGAATAATTAGTCCCTGGAATTTGGACATCAGTGATGGCTGTCTGGGGTGGCTACCAGACTCAAACAGGCTCAGTCACAGCTTGTGGTAGAAGAACACCACAGCCGCAGGACCCCCCATCTGTGGACTTCCTACCCGGTGCTTGTGAGCAGCGGGCCCTGCCCTCACACTCTTCCACCCTCTCTTGGCCGAGGGCCATGGGAGCCTCTCCTTCCCTTTTCCTTGAGCCCTGTTCACCGAGAGAGGAAAAGTGCTGCTCCTGAGCTCTGCTGGGCATAGAGTAGCCCTCTCAGTCAGGGCCAAGGCCTTGTCAAGCTGAGGAGGCTCTCCTGAGTCACAGGCCAAGCCCCTCTACTGTCAGTCAACCCAAGAAGGGAGATGGTGCCCACTGTTGTGTCATGTGGCCGCCATCTCCCCTCCTCCAGGCCAACACAAGCCCAACAGCTGGCATCTGAGCTGGCCCCTTGGTGCAGCTAGGATAGGAGCCCTGATGTACCACCTAGTGACCAGAAACCCAACTAACGGGCTGCTATTAAGCAAAATGTCTGTCTCCCACTGCCAGAAGTCTGGATAGGCGAGGGCCGGCCTGTCAGCGGGACCAGGCTCTCCTCCCCTCCCACCTGCCTTCCAGGGTTCTGCCAATGGTCTCTTCATGGATGCCAAGCATATGTCACATTCGTGGTGGCTCTGCAGGGGACAAAAGAGGGCTCTCCTCCTCGGGCTGCTCTCTTAGCAGCACACGTCTCTTCCCCAGGTTCCCCACTGACCCCCCTGGACCGGCTAGCTGAGCGGCAGCATGACCGGCTCAGACCCGAGCTGATCTCCCCTGGTGCTGGGCACACACCACAATTAGAGTTCTGTTGGCAGAAAAGAAAGGCGGTGGCTCCTGGGTAAGCAGCCAGATGTGGTGGTCACCAGTGGTCACCTTTGGCTTTGACACGGGGACCAGAGGCTCACCAGGAATCCATCGTCTACGGATGGTTGTCTGCAGTTGGGGCCAGCAGTCTTCCTGGTAGCTGACCATTCTCGGACACCCGGGTTCCCTTCAGTGCTTTCTACCTGGAAGGACTCCTTGATGCCCACGAGGAGCTGATCTTGCCAGGTGTTTTGGAGGCTCTGTTCCCCACCTGGCTGACCCCGTGGTCCTTTGCATCTTGAGCTCTCCCTTCTGTGGTGTAGAAAAGCCACTTTGGAGCCCTTGATACCTTAAAAAAAAAAAAAGAATTTTATTTTTCACAGTGAAATCAAGGTCTGCATTTCTTTTTTTTTTTTTTTTTTTTTGCAGAATACAAATACATGGTTTGATATCATTTTAATAGACTACTTTTTAAAAATAGATATAAATTTGAAATTTCAAAGTAAATTTGAAGGGTTCTCTGCCTCTATCTTAATTCCATGTGATTTCTTTCCATGATCTAAACTGTTGGCTGCAGGCTTTTCAATATACAGACATAAAATTGTAGAAAGGTGTTTAAGAACTGTAAGGTTGGCATGCACAAGGCCCCAGGTTCAGTCCCCAGCACCACCAAAAACAAAAATAGCAACGGTAAGATTTGATTTAATCTTCAAGATGCCAAATAGAGCTGACTTGGATCTCCTGCCCGTTTGGAGAGGCCCATGGCTTACAAAGGGCTTCGTTTTAGTACTGCTATAGCTCCTCTCCCCGTTTTACAGATGAGAACTCAGCTGTGAGCGTCCAGGTGGCTGGGTCAGGGTGCTAGCACTCTACTGGGACTTGGCCTTCTGAGTCCACCCCTGAGGCCCTTTCCTTCCCCTGCCATGGAAACCCCCGTCTCCACAGATATCCACAAGTAACCATGCCCCACTCTCTGCCCATTGCCATGTTCTTCTGTGCATAAACTTCTTTGAGATTTCCTTTCTTTCTTTCTTTTTTTTTTTTTTTAATTTTTTTCTCCATGTTTTTTTTATTTTTTTTTTTTAAAGAGAGAGTGAGAGAGGGGGGGGAGAGAGAGAGAGAGAATTTTTAATATTTATTTTTTAGTTCTCGGCGGACACAACATCTTTGTTTGTATGTGGTGCTGAGGATCGAACCCGGGCCGCACACATGCCAGGCGAGCGCGCTACCGCTTGAGCCACATCCCCAGCCCCTCCTTTTTTTCTTTCTATCAGATGGAATTGTCAATAAGAAACAATAAATGAGGCAGGCACAGTGGCACACACCTGTAATCCCAGCGGCTCAGGAAGCTCAGGCAGGAAGATAACAAGTTCAAGGCCAGCCTCAGCAATTTATCGAGGCCCTAAGCAACTCAGCAAGACCTGTTTTAAAATAAAAAGGGCTCAGTGGTTAAGCACCCCTGGGTTGAATCCCTGGTACCAAAAAAAAAAAAAAGAGAGAGAGAGAGAGAGAGAAAGAGATGAAAACAGAGTGAGTAGGTGTAGGTTCAGACCTGAGAATAACAGTGCCTTTAAAAAAATAAGGGTTTTTTTTTTTTTTTTTCCTGAATGTAGTGGCACATGCTGGTAATCCCAGATACAAGGGAAGCTGAGGTGGGAGGATGATAGTTTCAGGCCTGGGCAACTTAGCAAGACCCCCTCTCAAAATAAAAGAGTTTTAGAAAGGGGCCGGGCGTGTAACTCAGTGGTAGAGTACTTGCCAAGCATGTGCAAGACTTGGGGGTTCAATCTCCAGTACTAAAAAAAGGGTGGAGCTGGGTATTTTTTCTTCTTAAAAGCCTGGAAGTCAGGAGCACAGGGCCAGGCTCCTCAGATCTCTCCATGTGGCCCATGATGTTAGTCAGCTTTCATTGCTATGACAAAATACCCAAGAAAAACACCATATAGGACAGGACTGGGGTGTGTCCCTGTAGCATGCAGGAGGCCTCGGTTCCATCCCCAGCACCAGAGATCAAAACAAAATCACAACAAAAGACATCTTAAAGGAAAAATTTATTTGGGCTTCTAGATTAAGGGGCGTTAGTCCATAGCCAGTTGGCTCTGTTGAGTGAGGGCCTGTGGTGAGGCCCAACAAGATGGTGGAAGGGTGTGGAGAAGCAGAGTAGCTTACCCCATGGGGCTAGGAGCAAAAAGAGAGGCCAGGGGAAGGGTTCAGGAGCAAGACGTACTCTCCAGGATCTGCTCCCAGGGGCCTGCTTTCTCCACCTGGGCCCTGCCTCCTCAACCTTCCGTACTTCCCCATTGGGCCACCAGCTGGGGACCAAGCCTGCAGTGCCAGCCGTGGGGTACGGGGGATTCAAACTACAGCCATGACATTGACCTTCCTGAGCAGTGGGACGGATATAGGGGAAGGGACACAGGAAGAAGGCCAAAGGACAGGATCAAGAGTGGGCTTCTGGAAGCTGCCAAAATTCTGCCACATGGCCACTGCCAGCTGTGGGAAGGACGGGGAGTGGGTCCCTCCTGTGGACTGTCAGCACCAGATGAAGTTCTGCTGTTGTGGAAGGAGGGAAGGACAGGCAGGGAGATCACCAGAGCTTGCAGAGCACCTGGGGCAGAAGCCAAGTGTGACCTGCGCTGACAAGGGGAAGCCGTGATGTCTGCACTGCGTCCTTGTGAAGGGCATCCAGGATTGCCACTCCTCCGTTCACCCACTGGGCTCGTCAGCCACAGCCATGCACAATAGGGCTTGACCGCGGAGCATACAGAGCGAAGGCTCTGGCTCCAGTGTGGAGGGAGGATTGCCACAGAGGTGATGCTAAAGCAGCTGAAGCATGGGAGGGGGCCACAGGCAGCTGTGCACCACAGCCTCCCAGGCAGGGGAGCAAGCGACAGGCCCCAGAGTGCAGGTGCCCTGGGTAGGTCCAAGGCCCAGGGAGCTGGGGCTGGAGCAGCGCACGCCAAGGGACTCTGTGAGAAGCCACGGTAGCAAAGGTGGCCAGGAGCAGACCGCGGAGGGCCCAGCAGGCCATGGCAAGGAGGTGAGAATCCTTCTTAGTGTCACAGAAGTTGTCAGATGACAGAGCAGGCCATGACAGGTTTGGATGTGCCGATGAGTAGGCAGCCCAGAGCTGCAGATCTGCTGAGCTGTGCAACAGAGGTCCTGGGCAGAGCTCAGGTGCTCTGGGGAGCTCCACCAGGCTCCCTGCCTTTCTTGGGTCATCTGCCCGGACCTTGCTCTGCAGGGGGAGCGCTGAGTGGCAGCAGCAGAGGAGAAGCGCCTGGCCATGGGCCGCATGCTGAGGCTCAGATCTCACTTGCACTCTCTAAGCTAAGGTGTTTATATGGTTTGTGTCTCCTGAAGCTCCTTCCAGGAAGACCCCAGCAACAGGCCCGGGAGCACAGGCGGCCAAGTGCCCATCCTGCTGGGGGCTCCTTGCTGGTGGCTCCCTGCCGCTTTCTGATGGCAGTTTGTGGCTTGCCCAAGTGTCCCTTCTGGTTTCCTGATGTTGGGACAAAGCCCAAAGATGAGCAGGATGTGGTTGCCAGCCAGCCTTCATTGCAGAAGTCCTCAGCGGGTGGCCTGGAGCTAGCCCGCGGACTTGGTGCCTGCCTACCCAGCTTTGCATGCCAGGATACACATACAGGAAGAATTCCATCGAGATCGTGTACAACTAAAATCAGCTTATTTTTTTTCCAAAGAGGCAGGGGAGCTACTTCTTAGCCCAAGTGAGCTGGAGTCTCTCTGGAATGCAAAACACAGACCTTTGTGTTAGAAGTGAAATATTTAGATAGGGATCATTATGGAGCTCTTTTTACAGCCAGGCAGGCCTGATAAACAGAGCTGGGAAAGGAAGCACAAAGGAGGTAATAATATCTGATTAGCGAAGCAGCTGGATAACTGAAGGAGAATTTGTTAAAAACCTATCAAGACATCAGAGCTAGATGTGAGTTGCTCTGTCAGCCCAGGCCACTTGTAGAGCCTTCTGGAATATTACTGAGTGTCTAATCTGCTGCTGTTTCCCCCTCACATCACTTACTCCTGAGGGTTCCGCGCTGTGACTCCAGCAGGCCTCTCTCCGCCCATCATGGCAGGCATCCCAATGTGGGGCAGCTAAGCTGGCATCCAGTCACCAGGTCTTCCTTGACCACTATGAACAAGCTACCTTGCGTTTCTGGGGTGGCAGGCCAGGAACCTGGGAGGTTAACTCCCCGCCCGAGGCCTATGGCTTCCACAGAGCTCTGGATCTTGTGACTAGTTTCCCAACGTGTAGCACATCTTTCTTGTTGTGGTAACAGACTCGAGTCACCACGCTGTGCTGCCCAGGAGAGGAGGCGGGTCCAGGTGGGAAGGAGTCGGCCGAGGCTCTCCCATGGCCTGCTCTGCTGTCCTTGCCTTGGTCCAGGGCCGTGGAGTGCTATATCTGGTCACTAGGTAACCCCTGTGCAGCTTTTAAAACCAACCAGAAAGTTTGAGCTTGCACCCTGAGGATGATGGTCCTGCCACTGGGGACCCTGGAGGCCTGCCTAGGGGCGCTTGGGGGTGGCCCCAACACAATGGCACACACACACTTGCACAGAGGTCTTAGGTGCCTTGTCTCTTCAGAGAAGGGCTTCAAAGCTCTGCTCCACTGTGGTGCTGCGGGCCACCACACGCCAGAGCCTTTGATCCATCTCTCTGAGTCCAGCCCCTCTCGGGGCTGACTCGCTTTGAACCCAGAGCCTCAGCCCCTCTGTCCCTCACACGAGCAAGAGCTCGGGCTTCTTTTTATCTCGCCTAAATTGTGAGGGTGCTCATTTCCACACCGCCCTGGGGGAATCGTCAGGACTCCCGGGAAATGTCTCCGAGCCCACCAGGCACAGACTGCAGCAGGAGCCCCTTGTCTTGGCAGCCTCCTCTATAGTTCAGTACAGATAAGCCACATGCAGACAGAAGATGGGAAGAAAAGGAAATTTGTCGTAAGGCTGCGTGTTTTGTTATTTGGGGTGCAAGGGGAGTGGAGAAATCTGTCATGGATAAAATCCAACTTTAATGATACTCTGAAGCCCTGAAGCACAGACATATTGCAGAGCTAATGTATTATTTTGTTTTTGTTTATTCTGCAGAAATGGTGAAATTTCATTTTTTAGTGGAATTACAAGCTCCCCTTTTATTATTCACAAGTCCTAACATGCATGGCAGCCTGAGCCAGAGCCTTTGGTGATTTTAATACCAGCTTCCTTGCGAATCTAAACTGGTTTTCCAGTCCTCCCTGGTAGGCCACCAGGGTCACTGGAGTGACTTTATGTGTACTTAAAGCTTCTTTAGGGCATCTGGCTGCTATGGGTTCTCAAGGGCAAGGAGCCCTGCCATGAGACTCGGTTCTGAGGGGAAGCCTTGGGGAGGGAGGGCCACTGTCGCCTCATGTCCCTGGCTGGCTGCCCTGCTGCAGCCGGTGTCCCCCTCCGATACCCTGCAGCACTTGCTGGGTCTCGCCCTGTGACTGCTGGTTCTCAGGCCCGGGCCTCACTGGAACCACCTGGGATGTTCTGAAAATTCGGACTCCCAGGTCTATTTGTTCTGACTTAATTGGCCTGGGCTAGGCCCCTGGGCGAGGCGGCTTGCAGAGTCTGGGCTTCCAGCACCACCTGGGTGTTTCTCTGCACTGCCTGCACCCTTGTCACCTTATCACCTCCAGCTGCAGGTGGTGTTGTTGACTGAGGGCTCACACAGGTTCCAGGGTGTGCCCCTCCCTGACTGTGTGGCCTGGGGCCTTTTTACTAGGCTCCTTGCTGCTAGGACAGTAGAAGAACTGCGGAGCGGGTGGCACCCACCTCCTCGAGGCGGCTTCGCGGACATGGCTTCGAGGACATGGTGGCCCGGCACTGTTGGGGGAACTGGGCTTCAGCCCAGGCAAAATGGCCAGAGTCCCTGCTCTGCAGACCTTTACTTCAAGTTGTGGAGATGGCGAATCAACTGCATTTACGATGATGTCAGTGATGGGGAAGACAGCAGGTGGCAGGAGATCTGCACATGACATGGGGGGCGGCACCTGGCGGCTGCTAAGGCTCTAGCTGTGTATGGGGGCTGTGTGGTGGCAGGGGTGGGGGGGGATTGCAGTTCCCGCTGTCCCACTCCAGGCACGTGAGAGCACCGTGGTGTCTCTGCAGAGAGGCCAGAAGCTCCCTGAGGCAGAGGCAGGCTCAGAGCTGCCAAGCCGCCCTTAGTGGCCATCTGTAGGGAAAATCCAGTACCCAACTCTGGGCAAGCATCTCAGGGTAAGCGAAGGTCCCAGAGGAGGCGCAAGATCCAGTGCTTCCCTCACCCTGGATATGGCCCGCGGCGGGACCAGGGAAAGCTCACTGCCCAGTGAGGAAGCCCTGTCTCTCGCCACTGCTGCTGCGGCTTCCTCTGGCGCCGGCCCCCAAGGTCCCACCCATGCTCTCCTCCATCCTCACAGGAGGGACGAGGGTGCTGGGCCCTCCCATGCTGTCCCCATTCATAATCACTCCAGGCTCACAGGGGCTGTTCTTTTCCCTCTGAGGGCCTGAAGGCCTACTGTGTGCCAGAGACCGGCGTCTAATCATAAATCGCGGGTTCCATGGCGCTCTCTGCTTAGATGGGGCCTTCTTCGCTTTCCTGGCCACCACCCTCTCAAGTTAGCTCTGGTGACATGTGTCAGTCTGCCCTGGCCTTCTTTCTTTACTTGTCACCACACACACTAGAAGTTATGCTCAGAGAGGGGTCTCTGTTGGCACTGAGGTCAGCAGGCACTCGGGCAGGCCACCTGATAACCCAGCAGGGGGGCTGGGCGGTGCCGTGTCACTGCCCATAGTCCGGGCAGAGCACGGGTTCAGGCAGAAGGCTGTCTGGTGGCGCACGAGGCCAGCTCCTTCAGGAGGGTGTCTCTTGGGTGGGCTGTGAAGTGTGAGGGCTTCACCAGGGAGGAGCGGTGGCGGGGCCTGGGTGGTAGGGGGCCTTCTGCTGGAGGATCATGTGACATGGAGAGGTGCAGGAGGCCCTGTGGAGTGGGCGGGGATCTCTCACCTTTGCTGGCCCTCTGGAGAAGGAAGGGCGTGGTGTGAGGAGGCCAGGAGCCGCACATGCTTTACATGCTTTGGACTTGGAGCATGAGCTGTGACTGCCACTGATAAATGTGTGACCTTGGGCAGCTCTTGAGCCTCGTCTGTCAAACGGGCAGAAGAACGTCTTCCCTTTGGAGAGCTGGGAGCGAGGCCCTGGTGTGGGACGTGGGCAGCAGCAGACGCCTTCTGCTGGGAACCCCCAGGCCAGGTGCAGGAGCAGGGCCATCTGCCCGGGCGGACACTGGCTCGAGGCCCTTGACTTGAGGGACAGGAACAGCTTTGCAGATGCTGTGCTTTGAAATTTTTCTTTCATAAATACAACCAGCAGCGGCCTCCATTCCTGGAAGAAATGGGACCTTCAGTCACAGATTCCTGCCATGGCCTGGCCAACAGCACGGGAGGCAGAGCCCCCAGCAGGAAGGTGACACCTAAAGAGCAGAGGGGGGCCGGGTGGGGCTGCCAGCCCTTCCCACTGACACAGCTGTCCCTGTGAGAGCTGAGAGCTGTCCCTGTGAGGCGGGAAGGCCTGCATTGTCCCCACCCATTGCAGAATGCGCTGCAGGATGCCTTCTGTCTGTGGCACTGAGGTGACATAGTTTGGGCAGCTGCCTTCGGGGCTCGGGGGTGCATATGGAGTCCCAGTTGGAAAAGTGGGCAGACACTAAGACTACAGGGTCTTATTCTGAATTGGGCTTCACTGCCCATCCTTCCCCAAGCCAAGCTGTGGACCCGGATCCTAAAGAAGCAGAAAAGTCTTTCTGGCAGGAAAGGGAACTCCTAATTATTACCTGGGAAACAATCCTCATTTCCAAACCCAGTCAGTTACCTGGAAGATAATGTGTGGGCAGTGATTCATTAGCAGGCTGTAATCCCCAGTGCTAAAGGGAGAGTTATAGCTGTATCATGGGGCTTGGAGAGAGGACCAGGGCTTCATAAATCACTCCTCTGGCATGGTTGCCTGCATACCTGGGCCTGTAGCAATTCATCCCGAATGAGGAAATAATAATGTCATTTCCCCAGCCCTTTCCTGGGAGAAAGTTCTGTAATGGAGGGTAGGTAGGCAGGTGCAAAAAAGAAATCTGTCTGGGCTGTACCTCATTACGAGGTTGGTCTAGGAAAGCCCTCTCGACTCCTCCCCTCCCCTTGCCTGGTCAGCAGCAGCGTGGGAGTCTGCACAGCGAGTGGGAAGGACCTCACTCTGTTGTTGGTTTGTTCTTTGCATAATGTAAACTGGTGTGGGAGGGTTTCCCCTCCTGCTGAGCCAGTCTTGGAAGAGGGGGCGGCTCTCCTCTGCTGATGATCAACACATCTCAGCAGAGGCTCACTGTGTTGCCGTAGAGGTGGTCTTGGCTGAGGTCACCAAGCCTAGATGCCTGGCCATGCTTGTCTTCCACTGCACAAGGTGGAAGCCAAACTGTTGGGCTTGGGTGGGTAGGCGGGGCCAGCTTAGGCAGGATGGACAGACGGACACCCTTCTTCACTGACACTTTTCTAGCATCTGCAAGAAGACAGGCCCCTGCTGCTGCCGTCTTTCCGAAATTCCAGGTCGGCCTCGCCTTGACCTCTGAACTTGGACCTGTAAAGTTAATGCTCAGTTTTGCATCAGATTATGATGCTGCCAACCACGTAATAAGTGGAGTCGTGGAAACCCGTATAGGGTGGCCACTTGCCCCGGAGGAAGCGGCCGCTGCAGACTCCACATGGTGTCCTGGGTTGTTGCTGAACTTGCACAGTGATGAACCCCGTCACTCTTCCCGCGGTGGCCCCCTCTCTGTCTGCGCAGCTGTACTGAAGTGTGCCCAGCAGGCCCACTAGCTTTCCCATGTGGAGATGGCCTTTTTTACATTTAGATCTGGCAATGTATTATTTGATCATCAGGCAGTTTCCCAAGTGTGGATCTGTGACATTGTCCTGCTGGATGCCTGATCACTGGAGCCAGCGCTTCCCTCCAGAAACTCTGGTTCCCAGCAGAGGTGCAGGGAGCACTTGGTACTGGGAAGGCCCATGGGTGGTGGCTATGGCTGGCATCTGGGTGATGCCACATGGCCAGTGGGCACTCTGACTCTGCAGGGCACTGATGCTCAGCGTCTCTGTGTTCATAACAGCAATCTTACCTCAGCCCAGTGAATATGGAGCTGGGTCAGGCTCTGGTCACCAGGAGAGAGGACACCATTCCCTCCTTGGGCTGTGCAGCCCCCTCTGGCCCAGCCCCTGGGGGTTCCGTGGAATCAGCAGAATCACAGCTCTTGAATGTGGGGGCACCTGTTAGCTGCCAAAGCGCCCAGTACAACATGACTGCACGCCCACGGAGAGCACAGCACACAGACACCCAGTGTGGCGGGGACCACACCCCTGATCCCCAGCAGCTCAGGAGGCTGAGGCAGGAGGGTCTCAAGTTCAAGGCCAGCCTGGACAGCTTAGAGAGGCCCTCAGCAACTTGGTGAGACCCTGTCTCAAAATAAAAAAGGTTGGGGATTGTGGCTCAGTGGCAAAGTGCCCCTGGGTGCCGTCCCCAGTACAAAAACCAAAAGGAGTTTGGCTTGACCAACCCCCCTGAGATGGGCGGGGCTGACAGAAGTGGGTGCCTGTCAAGTGGCCGGCTTCCTGGGGGCCTGGGGCATAGAAGGGAGAGCACCCTGTTGATGATAGGTGCCAAGGATAAATCAGGATTGCTTGAGACTGGGACTCTAGACCTGCGCTGCACTGGCCATGTGAGCTCAGGCCCGTCCCTCAGCCCTCTGGAAGCTTCTTCCTCTGTAAAATGGGGATAGTAGAAATAACATACATAGCTTACTGAGAAGACTGAACGAGGGCAGCACTGGGGGTCAGACCCAGGCCTCTGCCTGCTAGATGATTGCTGTGTCACTGAGCTGTGTCCCCGGCCCATGTTAAAGGGCTTAGGGTGTCCCCGGCACAGCAGTAAGGAATCTGCAAGCATTGGCTGTTCTCCTGGAGCTCAGGAGCGTGAATACGCTTGCTGAACGTGAGGGCCTCAACGGCACATTGCAAGGCAGGAGAAATGGTTGTGGAGGAAGAGAGCTCCTAGGACAGACCCAGGTGGGGCGCGTTCCCACTGCTGCAAGGAGCTGGCAGGCTGGCAACTCCCCACTTGAGCAGTGGTGTCCCGGAGCAGAAACCATCCTGTGTCCCCACCAGACTCCCTGTTACCCCACGTGTGCGCCTGCCCCACTTCCTGTGAGAAACCTCCCGTTCTTTTTTTTATAGGGAATGCATGAGTTTCCCGTCACTCTCCATCAATGTGCATGGCTATGAGAACGGTCCCTGCCCCCAGGATGCCCAGAGCTCTTTCCCCTCGAGTTTGGCTATGCCAGGGGGATGGTCAGAAGACAGGGGCCGCCCCTCCTGAGTCTGCTCTGCTGTAGTTCTTTTGATGGGGCAGGGTACACCCTGGGGCTGATTGTGTTCCCCAGAGCTGGAAGCTGTCACTGCAGGGTTAAATCAGCAACAGGAGGAAAGCAACACTCCCCACAACCTCGGGAAATGGAGAAGGATGTGGAAGGGAGCTGGAGCTGGGTGGTTTTGCTGCTTCGGTACCATCTTCTTAGGGGGAAAAGTTCCCTTCCCACCCCTGCTCTACCTTCCCACAACACACCTTGTACTAAATACATTTTTCAGACCTGACTTTGTGCAAACACAATGTTGTTCTGCAAGCATTAAAAGGCAATTTAGTACTCAAAGGATTAAAAGCTCATGTTAAATTGAAGACTACACTTGGCATAAACATTAAAAATTGACAGAACACCCTGCACATTAACTGCACCAGGGCTTCGTAATTAGCATTTAAAAGTAAAACATCATTTCCTTACTGTTTCCTACTTACTCATTTATAATGCATTTATTATAATACAGATGTGAGCAGGAGGCTTTCTACCATCATCAGCAAATGAAAAATATACCTGTGCTGAGAAAGAAATCGGGATTTATTAATCCAGCCTAAAAAGCAAACCAATAAAGGAGGTTCCCCCCGGGCTGATTTGAGAGCTTCCACTACCCTTTGGAAGATTGACACAAGGCCCCCAAAGAAATCACCTCCATGTTTTCTTTCCTTTTTTAGCCTTTCACTAACAAACACTGGGAAGAAAATCCCACTAAGCTTAGGCCACGCACAAACTTGCGTTTAGAATTGATCAGCTGGCAGTTACCAGGGGATGTGGAACAGGGCACGTTGGCCAGTTGCTGAGTCTTCTCAGAACTTAGGAAAGACTGGAATCCCATTTTCCAATTTAAAGTGAAATTCTGCTGACTGCACACAGATAGCTGAATTTGTAAATGAGGACACCTGTTCGTGACACCTCTGGGCTCCCACTTACACGAGGGGGTTTGCTCGTTCCCAAACCTTCATATGCATCACTGTCCCCCAGGGGGTCCCACCAACTTCAGGTCCTGACTGCAGGTCCAGGTTGCATCCTGCACTTCTAACATGCCCCCTGGTGATGTAGATGCTGCTGTCCCTGGACCACACCTTCATCCGTTCTCTGAGAACACCTTTCCCGGGTGCCGCCTAGAGATCCTAACAGACATGTTCTGCCACAGCAGACTCCCTGGCTGTCCCCGGGTGGCCTCCAGCTGGAACACTCTAAGTTTATCAGGTTAGCCAGTTGACAGGACAAATATAATTTCTGGGCCACGAGGCCAGCCTGGGTGGATGCCTGACATAGGTGTTGAAGTAGAGGAGAGCACTGAAAATAGACTTCACTCCTGCCAGACAGGGCCAGGGTCTGGCCCAGCCTGTGGAATGGCTCAGCCCTGGAGGCTCTGGGCAGTGAGGCACTTGTCCCTGGGAAGGATGGTGGTGGCTGGGGAGAGGGAACGTCTCCAGAGCCAAGTTCCCAGGGAACCAATTTGGCACCTTCTGTGGCATCCGCTTGCAGTCTGGGGAGTGAAGAGGAACCTTCAGTGTAGACATGGGAATATTTGGGCACCAGCCACCCCCTTGTCTTTTCTTTTCATGGGTGTAATGATTTTTTTTATATTTATTTTTCAGTTTTAGGTGGACACATATCTTTATTTTATTTTTATGTGGTGCTGAGGATTGAACCCAGGGCCTCATGCGTGCTGGGCAAGTGCTCTGCCACTGAGCCACAGCCATAGCCCGGTATAATGACTTTTAAAATTCCAGAAACATATTCATGCCCCTGAGTGACTTAAAAATGCTCCCGTCTCAGAAAGGAGCGAGGCTTGCATCAGGGTGAAGACTGCAGCAGGAGCTCCGTCGACGCCTGGCAGGGCCAGGAGGGCGGCGGCGTGTGGTTTGCAGGTTCATTAATTACCACGGTGTTTTTGTGGGAAGACTCTTGGGTGTGTTTGTGGGAACAG
The DNA here is from genome assembly GCF_964194105.1 of Spermophilus citellus. Classification (NCBI taxonomy): domain Eukaryota; kingdom Metazoa; phylum Chordata; class Mammalia; order Rodentia; family Sciuridae; genus Spermophilus; species Spermophilus citellus. Next base: position 24,661,439 of record NC_138187.1, on the reverse strand, counting down.
AACCCTGATTTTAATTGCATCCCTTCTGGTTACTCAGATGATGAACTTCCACGGGTCTCGTTTCTCGGGCTCCCATGTACCCTGCAGAGATGCAGAGCTGTGGAGAGGGTACCTGTGAGCTGCGCTCGCTTCCAGGAGCAGGCAGCTGCAGGGCTGCCAGGCCCAGCCACGACTGGTCCAGCCCCTGGGCTCATGGGTGCAGGAACTGGGGCTACAGGACAGTAAAGGGGGTTGGCCAAAGTCACACGGTAGAGTCAAAACCCAGGCCTCCTGGATCTGTTTTATACATCACAGTCAGTTTTTCTTTTCAGATTTTTAATCCAAGTCACAACCAGAATTAAACGTCTGTCCTTTGAGTCTTGGCTGTTGCGTAAAGAGCCAGTGTTTCTGTTTCTTGATTCTTTGGTTCATGGCATTGAGAAGCGTCAGCACGGAGTTGGGCAGGAGAGTGGGCTCAGAGACTCAGATGGGCGCAGGATGCCTCTCACTGTGGCTAATGTGCGGGACGCTTGAAGGCAGGGAATGCAGAGGCACCCAAGTTGCAGCTCATGCAGGGGCCACAGGGCAAGCTTCCCTCTTCAGCAGTGCAGAGCCCGGGGCTGAAACGCACACTAGTGCAGGCCGTACCCCTGGGGGCTTCCTCCATGCAGGCTGTTGGCCCCAGGCCCTGACTGCCACTGTCCAAGGACCTCCTCACACACATGTCTTCAGTGATGGCGCTTCGGCTTTTTAACATTCTCTTTGGTTTCTGTTGCCTGGTATGTGTAACTGAGCCCTGTGTGATGACCTTTTCTGGTCACCAAGAGCCTGTGTGGGGAGGAAGGAGGATTTTGTAGATGAAATGACCATTGTTACTTCCTTTGTTTCTCTATCTTAATCAAATTATACCCGATTCCATGCACAGACGGCTCTGATCCTCATCTGCACGGCATGTGCTAATGGGGAGACCATAGGATGTGACCTAGCTGGAGTGAGATCTGCTCTCACTAAGGAGGAGAGGCAAGGGGCCTGGTGCTCTGTCAGGTCCAGCCACCAGAGCAGAGGGCAGCTTTTGGACCCTTCTGCCCTAGGACTTCACTTGGGCCCTGCCCCATGGATGGACAAAGTGTTACAGAATGGAGAGCTGGAGGTGACCTAGAGAGGACACTTGGGCCCTCCTTTGGGTCCCGCTGCAGCTCTGGACAGTGCACACTGTCCTCTGGTCTGATGCCCCCTTAACAAGGCAACTTCCTGCAGGGCTGCTTGGAGCCACAGGGGCAGCCCTGGGTTCTCCTCAGGTAAGGAGCAGGTGATGCTCACCCGAGCATCTGCTTTTGGGTACCTTCCATCCTATTAAAAACTTTGACTTCTGCGTCTTACGTCCTGCCACTGATCGCAGGCAAAAGCAGCCACCCCAAGACAAGATAAATGTGGCTCAGGTGGACATGGCTCTGGCCTTGCTGTCTTCTTCCTCTCCAGGTGGGTGTCGAGGGCAGCCATTCATCAGACATGAAAAGATGGCTTAGAAGTGGGTGTCAAAGGGAAAGTTTGGAGAAAGGGAAATTACCCCTGAAAGGATAGCCCTGCCCTCCCCTGGGGCTTGCTAAGAAGGACTCCTTATCTCCGAGGCAGTGGCCATGTCCAAGTTCCTCCTGTGTGTGAGGTCGTGCAGGCCAGGCCAGGCCAGGGAAGGAGCCTTCTTCTCTTCCTCTTCCCTCTCATTCTAGCACAGGTACCAACATGTTGGGGTCTGCTTGGCTCTGACCATGCACCACCGTTGGCTGTCAGCCTGGGGCTTGGCAAGTGTAAGCCCCTGTGACTGAGGAGGGATCTGTGTTGGAAGAAGCTAAGTGGTTTGTCCCAGACCCTCCAGTCACGGGGAGGCAGAGGAGAGATGTGCAACCCGTCTCTCTCCAGCTCACCCTCTAGACTGTCAGCCTGGGAGAAGGGCCAGACGGTGTGGCACAGAGCTCTGTCCTCGGGTCAGGTCCGTTTGCAGTGTTTACTTGGTGGAAAGAAAGTGGGGGGCACTGGAAGAAGACAGTCACGATAGCTCAGTGCCTGGCAGACTGAGGGGCTGAAGGGGAGCCAGGCAGCGTGCGTGGGAGGGAGGTGGCAAGCAGGAGGCAGGTCCTGAGACTTCTGAACTGGTTCAGAGCTGGGGGCGTGGGGGACTGGCTGAGGCTGTGAGAGCCAGGAGGACATGCCTCTGAATTGGTTTTCAGAAATTTAGATTTTGAAGAGCCAATGGGACATCAGGGCCACCACTCACCAGTCCTATTGAAAATGTGGGTCCAGGATGCAGGAGAACCTGGGGATGCAGGAGCTGAGACTGGGAAGTCACCTCCTCGGAAAGGAAGGCAGAGGCTGGGAACGGGGAAGAGTGCCCTGACCCCTCTTTCTGCACACTGGGGTGGACCTGAGTCCCATACCAAAGGATGAGCCAGTCAAGACAGCACCACATCACTAAAGAAAGAAGATGACAAGAGTCCACTATCACGGAAGCCCACCAGCAAAGGAGAGGACTGCTGTGGAGAGGGCCCAGAGGCCCAGCTGCGAGGCAAAGACCTGTGACCCTTGCAAGCAGTGAAGGTCAGAGCTGCCCTTTTCCCATGATGGAGTGGCCCTCGGGAAGGTGAATAGATGACAGTCCCGACCTGCCGAAAATAATAGCACGTTTTTTTTTTTTTTTAAACAGTGTCTACGTTGTTGTTGTTGTTATTATTATTATTATTGGTACTGGGGATTGAACCCAGGGGAGTGCTACCACTGAACTACGTTCCCAGCCCTATTTGTTTATTTTTTGAGACAAGATCTCACTAACTTGCCCAGGCTGGCCTCAAGCAGGGTTCCTCCTGCCTCAGCCTCCTGGGTCGCTGGGATTACAGGGCCTCTACACCCAGCATGGGACACAGTTTTTAAAAGCAGAAGGACAGGGGCAGCACCCAGCCAGTGAGAACGACCCTACCGCGCATTTATGGAAGAGTAGGATGGAAAATGAGGGGCGCAGCTGTTGGTCCAAGCCCAGCTTCACAGAAGGGAACCTGCTTGATTGGGTCAGCCCAGCCCCGAAGCCCAGAGGTGACCTGCTAATCAGACTCAAGGGAAACTGACTAAATTGTAACACAAATCACTCTGTTTACAACAAGGATGTAACCACCAACCCAGCAGAGTGACTTATGTGTGCTAGTTGGCAGTTTTGCCCCAAAGGACAATTCCCAAGGAAGTGAAATTATCATCAGGAGGTCACGTCATAACCAGAGCCCTGGGCGGGCTGACTGCCCTGTCCTGTGTGAGCCTCTGCTGGGTGGGGGCTTCTGTTTCTCTCCCAGCGCTGGACTGCACTGTACTGAGCATGCCCATTTCCCAGTGCTGGGTTCCAAGCCACCTGAGAGCCATCTGTGTCTTAAAATGGTGCGACTCATTCTTATTTGTCACATATTAGACCCTGAGTTGGAATCATCTGCTCCCAATCCTGGAGGACTTAGCAGAAATAGCATCGAGGTCAGGGCTCCGCTGTTGGGGTGCCACCGCGTGTCTGCATGCACACTGGACAGGATTACCTCATGGGTGCCCAAGTCCTGTGCTGGCCAAGTCCTGAGGTCTAGAGGCTCCAGAAGTCAAGTGACCAGGCCAGCTTTATGCAGGAGGATGTGGATGTGGACCTGGCATACCCAACTTCAGGGCACAGGCTCCTTCCCCTGCACTGCACGACCTGAAGTCCCTGTTCCCTAGCCCCGTGATGGCAGTTTCCAGCTCCCCTCCATGGTGCGGCGTGTGCCTGAGGAGGTGGAGGGAAGCGGAGAAAGGCTTGTTCAGGCGTCAGCTCACAGAGGTGTCCTGCCTCTTGTCTGGCCTTCATATTCACAAATGTTCATCTCTTTCTTTCTGCCTTTTTTTTTTATTCTTCCTGGGGATGATGACTGACATATTAATATATGTCTAACTACATGTCTCAGAAATCAAAAGGAAGGTGCTGTCAGAATCACTTGTCAGAAAATGAGATTAGGCGCACTTGTCATTTGCTGAGGATTGCAGTCTTTCAGAGATAAGGTTTCATTTAATGAGGGTAAAAAGCCTCCTTTTAAAAAAAGAGAGGGTGCCTGTGAGGGCGGGTAGCGGAGCAGTGATGATTCTTTTTTCTGGTGTCAGCCAAGTGTATACCTGACACGATCCCATGGCACTGGTAGCCACTGATAATGGCCGCCTGGCCTTCTCCACCTCCTGCCACTGAGCCCCATCACAAACAGCTACTCCGTACCTACGTCGCCCCTCTTGGAAGGTGAAGCTCCTTTTCTTGAGGGAGGGGCAAAGTGTGCACTCCGGATTTAGCAGCACCAGCAGCAGGCTCAGGAAAGCACGTGGCACAGTCAAGGAAGGGTCCCATTCCCAGCCAGAGGAATGCTGTCTGCCTGGTTGGGAGGAGAGCAAGGTCCCCTTGCAGCCCGTGTGTGTTGTTACGGGAAATACTTATCAAGGTCTTTTGCATTTGTTGGTTCTCTTAAAAGTGACCCAGGAGGTGCTCCTGGCACATGCCTGGATAGCCTCGTGTGCCCCATGACTCAGATTGGCAGTGTGTGCCTGTCATTAATCTTCCACTGCTCTTTGGTGGCTGGATACTAGATAAATATTCCGAATCAACCTTCCTGCCCCCGACCATGGAAACCGCAGGTTTCTTATGGAGAATGCCCCGCATGAAGCAGGGTCCATGTGGTAGCGGGGTGCGTTAAGTCTTCTGCTCCAGTGCCCCTGGGGTGAGGCAGCAGCCTTCTCTTCTGCTCCCACATTCGCATTGGTAGTGAGGAGGCGGAACAGGCAGGCAGAGGGGCCCCTCTGCTCCCCCGATTGAGCGGGCACCTTGACCGGCTAGGCTGGGATCCCCAAGGGTCTTGGCCCAGCATGGGGCACCACGTGACCTTCCCCTGAGGCTTGGCTCTTCACAGAAGGGCAGCTGGCTCCCAGGAGGAGTTTCCTGGGAGCTCCCAGAAAGCCAGGGTCCCCTGAGGGGAGGCAGCAGGGCCAGGCTCCTTTTGACCTAGCCTTGGAGAGTCACAGAAGTCGCTTCTGCCGCGATGGTGCCGCTGCAGCCCACAGAGTCCAAGGGAAGCGCAGCCCTCCAGCTGGAACCATAGCAGCCTTCTTCCTCCTTGGAGGTTGATCCGCTTCCCGTGTCCCTGGTGGTCTGTGAACACATGGCACCGGTGTCCGTCACTCCTGCCTGGGAACAGAAGGTCCCCCTCTGCAAGATGGGGGTGGAGCACTACTGCATGGGGTTGGCACCTGGGGTATTCCTGTCCCTGCATCTTCTGCACACACTTTAGTGACTGCCTTTTTGTTTCCTTCAGGTCCTTCCAGGGCTTCTCCATCCTGCCTCCCAGAGCTGTATGGAGGCCCTGATTTCTCGCCCCTTCATTGTGCTTATTTTACTATGAAGCCATGACCCACTGCAGCCTCATGCTCCGACAGTGCTCTTGCTGGTCACCTAAGACCTCCTAGGTCACCAGTCCCTCGGCCTCCTCTTGGTCTCCATCCTCCGGCACCTCTAGCACATATCACCTTTAGATCCTGCCCTCCTGGAGATTCCCTGTCACCCACCCTTCCATGGCTCTTCCCCATGGATGTGGACAGGGACTCAGGGTGGTGCTGGGCTCTCTCACTCCCACCATTGGCTTCTGCTCAGGGCAGTTGTGTCCCTCACCTCTCTGTGGAGTTGTCCTGCACCCACCCTTGACAGAGCCTCTCTCCTGTGTCCCACCCAGGCTCACATCCTGACCAGGCTGGCCTTCCCGCTGCCCTAGATTCCTCTTGTCTAATGCGGCTCCATAATACCCCCAGGTCCTCAAGCTTCTGTGTCCCCCCTTTGGGCAGCTCCCATGCTCTCTGGTTTAGTCAGCCATTCACTGCTATGACCAAAAGACCCAACCAGAACAACTGGAAGGGGGAAGAGTTTATCCCGGGGCTCGGGGTTTCAGAGGTATGTGTCTATAGAAGAGCGGCTCCATCCCTCAGGGTTCGAGGTGAGGCAGGACATCGTGGCGGGAGAGGGTGGCTGAAGGTAGCAGCCCACATGGTGATCAGGACGCATAGGGTCGCCACTGGCCAGATATAAAATACATACCCCCAAGCCATGCCCCAGCCCACCTCCCCAGCCAACCCACCCCTCAGGGACCGCCCAGCCTAGCCCTGTCAGGGTTAGATCACTGATGGGGTAAGATCTCAGCCCAGTCCTGTCTCCCGGAACCTTCCTGCACCGTCCCACCGTGAGCTTTGCAGAACCCGCACGTCCACCATGACTCTCTCCTCTTGCCTGTCCTGCCAGCTCTCTGTCCTCTCTGTCCTGCCCCTGCCTTCTCCCGTCGGTGTGGTCTCTCCCCCAGGCCGCTCTTCTTGCTGGTTGCCCCTCCTGTGCTGCCCCCAATCACACATGTGCTTTTGCCATCTCTCCTAAATTCTGAGGTCCCTAGGGCTCTCTTCCTTCTCCTCCCCTCTGCCCCCCACCGCCTTGTCCTCTTCCCACGTGGTTTGTGCCCATAATGAACAACTGCACTTTAGGATGTCACACAAAACCAGTCACTCGGCAGGCCCCAGCCTATGGAGGTAAGAGAAGGTGTGGGTGACAGAGGCTTGTGGCTAAAGCACAACAGGTCCCTCCTGGCCCTGAGCTGAACCTCAGCGCTGGCTGAGGGAGCAGGACGCGTGCTAATGATAGTCGTAGGTGGTGGTGGTGGTGACACAGCCGTGGATAGCCGTGCTTGGTGCTTACTGCATGCTGGGTGCTATTCTGGCTGGCTAAATCCTCTCGCCTCTGAGATGGGTACCTCATGTTTTCCATTCCATGATGAAAAAGCAGTGACAGGAAAAAAAGTCAAATACTACTCTTTTGTCCACTGGGCAAATGCCTGGTACCCCAAAGCAAGCCTCTTGGCACTATGTGCCAGGGCCAGGGAGTGCTTGGGTTCCCCTGGGGCAGGCCCTCCCTTCCCCTAATTAATCCACATTTTATTACTGGTCGACCAGCAGACCCAGAGCAGCTTCCCAGCGGCCCCCAGCTGGGCTTAGTCACCGCCACCCTGGAGGCAGCAGAAGGCAGAAGAGAGGCGCCAGGCGCCCGCAGCCTACTGGGCAGGCCCGTGTGGCTCTCCACCCACTGGTGGACAGGCCCTCCATGTCCTAGACGCCAGCCACTCATGTTAGCAGCATGAGGAAAGCGCTAGAAGGAATGCTGGGAGAGCGGCCTTCCCCTCCAGCTCTGAGTAGCCAGCAGCCAAGCAGGTGGTGCTCCTTGGTATGCGTGCCTGATACCTCCCGAGGTCACCTGCCAATTGAGAAATAAGTGAAGAGTTGGGGACGTCGGACATACGTCTTCCATCTTTTCTATTAAACTTGAAAATTTTCAAAATACAAGCTTGGGAAAAACCTTCAAAGACAGCTGAAGAAGCAGAGAAAACCCGCATCGCTCTGAGAATGGGCGGCAACAGCACATACCAGGAATCGGATCTGAGGCCAGGAACTTTCTGGTCTGTCAAGGGGGAAGTGCCAGGAGAGAAGGGAAGAGGGGGAATGTGGGACACCTGGTGCTTCTCAGGGGATTCTCAGCCTGCCCAAGAGGCTAATTTAAAACCCAATCTTAGCCCTGGGTCCCACAACTCTTAACGTGACCCAAATTTTCCATTAGCAGGTTCTGGGGATTTGATCCTGATACGGTGGCTGAGTCTGAACTGTGTCTCCTCAGTTACGATCTGACCCGCTGGGGCCACGTGTGTCTGCGTGATAAGGTCTTTTCAAGCCAAACTTTCATGTTAAAAAAAGTCCCGAGAGGAAATAAATGTGGTCCTCTTCCCTTCAAGGCCCGTCCAGGCTATATGTTTTTTTATTTGATTGTTGAGAGTCAGAAATGCCTAAGTTGGTTCCCAATGTGGTCTGCACATTTCCTCGGCCAGGAATGGGCGGTAGGAGCGAAGCTCAGCTTAGACACCAATAGGGCTCTGATTAGTGTGGGTTTGGAGGAGGGTGTGTGTATTTTTTTCTTCTTTCTGAAGTCCTTCCCTCGTGATTTTCAGATTAAAGTGTGCGAGATGACACCTTTGCCCTTTGGGTTTTGTTTTCAAAGCACAAAGCTGACAAATGTGTTTAATGGGCCCATAGTTCCAAGTGACAGCAGCACATAGCCCTAGAGCGGCTTTACGCTGTGACTGTTGTGAGGGGAGGTTGCACCCCACCCCCCACCAGAAGGAGGAGATGTTCCACCGCACACTGACCAGGACAGCGCAGGGTGGGCACATCAAACTGTGTGCCCTGCTTAGGAATTGACCATGTGATGGCCAAGAAAATGGAGGGAAGAAGATGTGGTGTGTTTTCAGCAACAGACTGTTGTGTTTAGAAAGCAGGTTTTAGATCCTGAAGAGTTGTAAGGTCTTAAGGGGGGAGAGAGAGTACTCATGCCAGCACTCGTGCATTTTAATGGCAAGTTAAAAGGTTAAATGATCTAGTGAAAGTCTCAGCTAGTTGGCACTGGACCTGTTCCTAAACCAGATCTCCTGACTGTGCCAGTCCAGCCCAGGCCTCATTCAGTGCTGGATCCTCCCTGCAGTGGTACACAGTGGCCCTGCAAACCATTTCTAAAACTCCCCAGAGTTGGTGGCTAATGCGATAGGGGCAGTCCTCAACACACCCTTAGGTATGTCATTTGCAGTGGTGTTCATATTATACCCTTAAACTCGGCCAGTCAATTCACAAGTGCATGTGTGTCAGCTGTAAGTGAGCGCTGGTGACCGAGAAGAAATCCATCACCCCAGCAGTAGTGGAAAGGAACCCAGAGCACAGGGCCTGCAGTACATTGCTTGTAGCTTGATCTTTGTGTAAGATGGACATCATCATAAATTAAAATAAGAGCTACCAGCCAGCAGCTATATTTTTACCAACCTCCTCTTCTCCAAGAAAACTCATTGCCAGAAAAATAAATAGCATTCTTTACCAGCAGTCCAAGGAGAAGTCTTGTTCGTTATAGGCGAGTGGCTATTTGAAAGCCTGGCTACAATTTTCCTGTTTTACTAACACTTGTAATTAAATCCATCAACTCCCTCTAAGATTCTGTGTAAATACCAGATGCTCGCTGTGCTCTTTCCTCCTGGAGAACACGACAAGTGGTACGTTGGCTGTGGAGGCGCCTCAGAGGAGGCACGCAGGCAGACCTGGTGCAGGTGGTAGGAGCCCTGCTCACATCGCTTCCTGGTGGGTTGCTTGGATTTTAAGGCGGGGGCAGCCTGCCACCTGGGACGGGGAGGCCCCTTCCCATCACTTGCCTGAGCCGGGGACGTGAGGTTGACATCAGCGCTGTGCTGGGAGCAGATGGCTCCACGTGGGGCGTGGTGGCCGGGAGAATCATAGGCCTGGCAGGAGGGTGTGAGCAGGGAGGAGAAGGCCAGGCCTCTTGCTCCTGTGGGGCTGCAGCCTGCTTTTCATGTGCCGTGGAGGCTGCCCCGCCAGCTGTCACCTGATTCACTCAGTGGCTCACTGGGAGGATCAGAGGAGGAGGGGGGATGGCTCTCAGTCCACCCTCGCTGCTGGGGTGAGAGAATCCGCTCCCACCAAGGACTCCTCAGGGGGGATCAGATACATATTATCAGCTTTTTCCTTCCCTATAAAGAAGTGTAACTTTTTGTCCCAGAGGTGATGATATTTCAGCACTAGGCGAAGCAACCCCCTTTGCTTTGGCAGAATTAAATGTAGCTGCTCAGAGCTGTCATGACCTAAGGAGAAAGCTCGGGAAGTGTTAAGTGAATCGTAAAAGTGAATCAACATACCTGCTGCTATTTAAATTTTAGTGTATTCCAGTGTGAGTTTCTTGGCATTTGTAAAGCAGAATCTGGAAAAGGGTGCTCTGTCCTGGCTGTGTGTGTGTGTGTGTGTGTGTGTGTGTGTGTGTGAATTTACTTAAAAATATTGAGCACTCCTCAAAGTAGTGGCACGGCGTCTGTATCTGATGGACACCCCTGTCCTTCATGCTAAGGAGCACCCCCTGGCTTTGGCGCTCCCCCTCTTGTGCCTTTCCAGGTCGCCACAGAGGGATTGGTTGCATAACGAAGGTTCTCTTGCATGTGTGCTTGTTTGGGAGGAGTGGGGAGAGGGGTGATGGAGCCAGTGGCCCACGCCACCCCAGCTACTTTCAGTTTCTATTTGAAACTGAAATCACAGATGAGCTGTCAGATGGCAGCTGTGCATTTGGTGGAAATGAGAATTCCAGATTTTATGCTAATTTGGTTTCAGGTTCCTTTGAACCTGCAGTTTATGGGGCTGTGCTTAAAACTGCAATCTGTTTTGGATAAAAGAAGGGATTACTAAAGACTTTTAGTTTTGCAAATATTCCCAGTCTCCAAAAGAGAAGGGGGAGACCAGATTTATTCTTTTGTTAATATTGTCATGTTAAGTTTCCTATTCTTCATCAAATAGAAGAAAATTCCCTGATTTTAGTGAAGATCTTTCTTGTGTCAGAAATACTATTATTATCATCATTATTATTATTGTCGATGCTGTTATTCATCTGTACTTCAGTAGCACTCTTTGTCCACCCTCAAGGTTCTGACAGTCCCTTGCACAGTCAGGAATGCTCATGGAGGAGTCTCATCTTGGCAGGTGCTCACCTTCCTTCTTTCTTTTCAAGGCTGGGGCTGACCCAGGTGGTCACTCCAGTTGCCCATAACTATGTAACAAACCACAAACATAGTATCTGAAATCACAACAATTATTTATTTGCTTACAATGTTGCCGTGTGGACAGGAGTGTACACACAGCTCCTCCCTGTTACCCAGACTCACCTGCAGCTGGAGGAACTGCAGGGAAGATGGCTTGCATTCACAGGGGAAGGTGGTTTGTCATCCCATGGTGGACAAACTGTTGCTGGTTGTGGGCAGGGAACTCAGGTCTTTGGTCCTGAGGCCTCAGTTTTCCTCCATGTGGGCCTGCTTGGGCTTCCTTACAACATGGTGTCTAGGTTCCCATCATGAGGAAGCGGAAGCTGCTGGGCTTTGTTACCTACACTCTAGGGTAACAGAGCATAACTGCTACTGTGTTCTGTTGGTCAAAACAGCCGCAGGTCCAGCCAGATTTTAAGGTGTAAGTTCTACCCTCTCATGACAGGAATGACCTGCACATAAGCATTATTTGGGACTGTATTTGGAGAGTAGCAACCACCGTGGTTGATGTGATTGATGTAGTATCTTAAGTAGCCTTTCTTTTAGTACTGGGGGTTGAACCTAAGGAGTTCCACCACAGAGCCACACCCCCAGCCCTTTTTATTTTTCCTTTTGAGCCAAGGCCTCCCTAAATTGTGCAGGCTGGCCATGTACTTGGGATCCTCTCTCCTCAGCCTCCTAAGTTTCTGGGATGACAGGCATGTGCTACAGCGTCCAGCAGTTAGTAATCATTTTCAGGAGAGAATTTACCTGTGCTCTTTTGGTTAGCCTTGCAAGATTCTGCATTGTGAAATCCAAAAAGTGTAGTAATTTGTGGAAAGGCGCTCAGGGTTTAGTTCATGTCTGAAACATTGTCTTGCTCTCTTCTGTTCTGGTTGGCAGAGATCTGGTCATGCATTCACTAATGTGTTGATCTGACCCACTTATGGACTCTTGTGTGTAAGAGGGAAGAGAGTGTGTGTGTGAGAGAGAGAGCACACACCACCTACCTGAATGCACACTCAGGCGATTGGGGCTACAGATTGCTCTCCAAAGCAGTGACCTGTTCCCAATCAAGAAATTTGTGCCCTCAAAAGAGAATGGCAGTGTTCGGGGGAGCCATGACATAGGTGTTTCCTGCATGGGCCGAGATGTTTCCCTTAGGAAACCTTCAAGAAAAGCTGTGGGTGGGAGCAGAAGAGGACATTTCTGGTCTAATTAATTTGTACCCAACATCAGGAGATGGAAATTATACAAAACCAGAGAGATGCTGCTGTCTCTGTAGGCACAGTCATGCTTAGACTTACATACCATCGGTATATGATCCTAACAACTGGCAAGTTGGCAGCTTGCAAAGGAAGCTCATCCTGTCCACAATGCCATCGAGTTGGAGGCTCTTGGAATGGCCATTGTCGAGCTTCCCCCACATTCAATAGTGTGAAAGAGACAGGGAGGGGAACTAGGGCTGGAACAAGAGTGAAAACTGAGAAACGACATCAGTGAGCTTTCAGGAGATTCAAACTAAGGAGCTTCTGTGGCATTTTGCTTCCCACCTACTGCCCCAGCATGATATGATCCGCCAGAACAGGGACGCAAGTGTTTGGTGATTTCCCAGTAAGAACTTCTGCAAGTAAATATTGGGACCATCAGGATATTCACTAAGGAAGCTTCCAGTGAAAGCGTCGTTGGGTCACAGTGCGTTGGCTTAGATACAGGAATAGAATTCCCACCACCCAGAAATTATCAAGACTTCCAGGTGCCATATTTCTGGAAAAGGTGGCAGAACCTTTGACAGATGGTTGTAGGGTGGCTGCTGGCTGGCCACCATCTCTCAGGAGGTCAGTGATCCTTCACACTGCATGACCTGTGAAGGTCATTACTCTGACACCCTCACAGTCCTCACATGGCATGGAGACAGCTGTACCCTAGCCTCTCAGATCTTAGACCTCAGAATTTATTTTGACCTACAGCTTTGGCCAAGGGGTGAGAAATTGAGAGCCAGCCAGCTGTGGAGGTGGAGCAGGGTATTAGTGCAGGGGGTGCTGGCCCTTTCGGAGCCGTGCTGTGGGAGGGAGTGCGCCAAGCCCAGGGCCTGCTCACACTGGCTGCATCAAGGTCCTCGTCTGCAGCAAGGGGAATGGGGCGTGTCTCGACTTGCCGTAAGACTGACAGGCAACATGTCAGTGCGAATGCCTCAGGAAGGGCAGCACCAGGTAGCCTGCCTAGCATCACCCCAGAGCAGTCGAGTCTTAGAACCATAGGTGTCACCTTGGGGGATGATTTGTGGCCTGTGCTCTCCCCTTGGTTTCAGTGTCACCACTTCATGGGTTGGTCTCTGTGTCCCTTCCATTTCAAGGCACTAGAACAAAGATCTGGATCATGTTCTGAGGCTGCTTGGGTCCTAGATAGCAAGTCTCCCTGAGAGGACAGGAAGCAAGAGGTGGCCCTCACAACAGGCCCAGGGTGGTTTCCCTTCAGCTCAAAGCCAACTGAAACTGTAGTGTACATGCTGTGACTGTCAAGGGGTGAACACGGATGAGTGCTCAATAGGTGGCTTCTCTTTCAATATTCGTGTTAGTCACTTGAGCACCTAACTGCAGAGCATCTAGGGTGGCTTCAAAGGACTCTTTCTCCTCCAGGTTGAAAAAACTTCGGAGTTCAATCTGAAATGGCTCAAATGCTTAATTATGATCAGGCCTAATCTCCAGGGAATCAGGAAACCCCAACCCCTCCCGGGAACCCCCCCTAAACACACCGTGCTTGTTTCTTGCGCTGTCCCAAAGGGCAAATGATGGAGAGGGTCGTCCTCCCTGTGGCTGCAGGGGTGGCTTCCCTGTTGGGCCAGCTCTCTCTCCCAGGAGCTGTGTCCATGCCTGGGAGTTGTGGTGACAGCCCCTCCTTCCCAGTGGGACTCAGGCTGCCCTCCTTCAAGGTGAGCTCTTCAGGCCTCCCCTGCCCCCAGGCCTTCCCTTTGCTCTCCCTTTTCGAGGGTGGGTACCTGACAACCTGAGCTAAGTGGGGCCACTCTGAGTGTTCCCAAGGACGTGTGCTCCTACAGGATGGCAGGTGCTGAGGAGAGAAGGTACTACTCCAGGTGCCGTGCTGATCCTCTCACTGCCCGCAGGTGAGCAGCGGAAGCAGGAGGTGGGAGTCCTCTGGGCACTGTGTAGTGCAGTGTGGGTGCGGGAGTGGAGGGCCAGCTGGATTTGGACCGGTGCTTCCTTTGTCAGTGCTGAGCTCTGAGCCACTATTGGACCAGCCATCCCTCAGCTGTCCCCACACAGAAGTGGCTGGCACCCGTTGAAAGGCCCTTCTTGCCAGGCACCCTGGTGTGGAGAGCAGCAGTGAATGGTTGAGGGAGCGGCCGCTGTGGGCCAGGGTCAGGCAGACATCCTGCGGGGTCAGCCAGCTCCCCACAGAGCCACTGAGTCACCTTCTAGCCCAGCTCTGAGACTCACATGGGGAAGCGAGGCATGGCAGAGTCCCGTCACTACCAGCATCACCCTGCTACCCCGTGGAGAAGACTCAGGCACATTTCCTGCTACTTGAAGGGCATGTTCCTCACCCCTAGGCCAGGGGCCAGAAGCCTAAAGCCCCAGGAACCTGGGTAGGAAGCAGGTGCTGAGACACCGCAGGCCCCGGCAGCCCAGGAAGCATCTTTTTTCAGTTTAACACTGTACTTTCCTCCGTGTGTTCTCTTTGGTGACTTACATCCACCCTTCGGCTCAGGCAGACATTTGTATGTGATTTCTCATTTTCATTGCCTTCTTTTCCCCGGCTCTGCCACATTTTCTTGTGGAGACAGTGCCAGGAGCCAGGTGACTCAGCAGGTGACCCAGGCAGGTGAATACCTGGACTCTATCCAGTGCTGCCCCTAACCCCAAGTTACACATGTCCTCCAGCAGTATGCGGGGGGCGGGGAGCTCAGCGACTGGAGTCCAGGTCACAAGCAGGAAGGCAGGACCGCCCGGGAGTTGTCGCAAAGTCGGGCGAGCTCCCGGTGCAGGTTGAATTTATCCTTTCTTTTTACTGCCTCTCTTCCCGGGCTTGTCAAATTCTGAATGTTAATATTTTAATGTAGATTTGGTGGTTAAGTAAGATATATTTCATGTCTTTTTTTATGCTTTTTCCCTGTTATAGTTTATAGTACACTGTGAAGTTTGAAAGTAAAATTCTTTTTCTTGACTTCTACACTTGGAAAATATTTATTCCCCTCTGCGTCTCAGTAGTAGGCATCATAAACTAACCCTGTTCCATTTATTTACTTCCCTCTCGTTGCTGCCCCGTGATCAATTGTGGCAACACAGCGTGTGCTAGTGGAGGGCTTGGCTGCGCCACGGCAAGGCGTGAGCTATGGTCGCCTCCATCCTGCCATCTAGGAGCAGGCCTCTTTTGTAAACAGTCCCCTTTCCGAAGGGATGGGGATTTGGGCAGAGGGACTGGGGGCCACCCCAGGTCAACTCGGCGTGTTTCCCTGAAGACACCAATCCTGGGCCATGGTTTAAAAGAGGGTTGACATACCCAGGAGAAATCCCTGGGACCCAGAGAGAGATTGAACCTGTCTGTGGCTGAAGAGCACGGAGGCAGGAGAGTAAGGAAGGACAGCCTCTGCAAGAGGCCCCACTGATGCCTGGTGGCAGGCACCCCGCTGACTCCAGTTCCCCACACCTAGACCCTTGGCTGATCGCCATGAGCAAGAGCAGTAGGCACCATAGTCAAAGCGCAGGTCCCCCTGGGCTCTGTGGCCAGTCCCCTCCACTTTACCAACTACCCAGACACTGGGTGACCCAGGCTTACTGGGAGAACCTCATTCTCCCTCCTCGTGCCTCCGATGAGCTGGGCATACAACTGTGACCAACCTCCAGGACGGAGATTCTCGGCCAGAAACCAGGCAGGTTCAGAAAGAAGGCGCAGCACAGTCACACAAGAGGACTGTGTCCCCGCAGGCAGGTGATGCAGTGCTGGGCTGTCTCATGCCAGGCTGCCACGGCTGGCAGGAAGGAGGAGGCCTAAAGCTGTCCTGTGCAGGCACATCCAACATTGAGTCAAGGAAAAACAGAACGTGCTTCACCCCAGTAAGAAATCATTTTTCTAGTCATAAGCAAAATGGCAGGCCTTTTTAAACTGGAAATGACTTTTTAAAAAAATATTTCTTGTTTAGTTGTAGGTGGACACAATATATTTTATTTTTTGTGGTAATGAGGACTGAACCCAGTGCCTCATGCATGGTAGGAGAGCGTTCCACCCCTGAGCCACACCCCCAGGCCTGGAAATGACTTTTTAACATGTCAAATGACACAATCCAAATGCCTGCTGTTTTGAGCAGTTGAAGCCCTCACTCTTAGGAGGTTGAACTCATCCCCCACCTCCCCACACACACACCTGGTGAGCTCTTGCAACACTGTGCTGGATTATCATCTACCAAAGAGGTGCCTTGGCGTTACCATATGACTTGGGCTGTATCGCTTCCAGTCTGACCCTGTGCAGAAGGACTGCGGTGGCAGTGGCTGTGTACAGGTGTGGCTCTCCAGCAGAGATGGAGCAAGCCATTGAGCCTGCGGTTGGCACCACTGTCCCACTCTGTTCTTGTGGCTGTTTGTATCACTGCTGTGGTGACCCCCATCCAGAGACACCAGCTGAAGGTGTGGCATGGATACTGTAGCACCCCAAAAGACACTTTTATTTTGTTGGTTTCCACAATGATGAAAATAAACCTGTCCCCTTGAATCAAAGTGACCACCTCCTGTGTCCCAGTTAGCAAGCCCGGCACTGCTCCTGACAACAGTCAGTAGATGTAGCCTCGGCTCACCTCATTTTATAGACAGGGACCCAGGCACCGGGAATGGAAGGATCACATGAGGTCTTCTGGTTGAGAAGTGACAGGGCCATGGTGTCACCAGGGGCTCACCCCAGAGCTCCAGCTCCTACACCCTCCCAGGGAACAGATGGAAACTTAGATTTTTCAGAGGTGAAAGAACTTCAGAAGTGAAAAGGAATCAAGTCTCCTGGAGTCACAGAAATCAGCCAGGCGAGGGGACATTGTTCCCAAAGCTAGCTGGGAAGCAAAGTCAGTGTCACGACTCCCCTTAGGTGCTCTTGGCAAACTAAGACATAATTCAGTATGAAAGACCCGAAGAGAGTTTCCCAGAGACGTCCCCTTCCTGAGAGCTGAGAACCCAGCACAGCATGCTCTGTTGGTGTCTGACGGTCATTGTGTTTATGAGAGGAAACACAAAGAAGTGACGGAGATCTCTCACTGTGAATGCTCAGCAGAAGGCCGGTGGCTTTGTTTGTTGGTTGGTTTGTTTTTAGTAGTAGAAGGACACAATACCTTTATTTTATTTCTTTTTATGAGGTGCTGAGGACCAAACCCTGTGCTTCACAAATGCTGGGCAAGCGCTCTACCACTGAGCCACAACCCCAGTCCCCAAAGGCCAGAGATTTTAAGGAGTATTTTCCCCAAACTTGTTTAATGTAATCTGATCATTTATGATACAAACTGAATAACATTTCAGGTTTAAAGTGTTGCTGTTTTAGGTTGACTTGGATCTTGCATGAGCTTCTGAACCTGGTCTGTTTTGAGATGTATCTGGTGATTGGAGAAGGATGCCCATATTGGAACATGGCTTTTGACAGTTCCGTCAGTAGGGCATAAACTTGGCTTAGATCTTTGGCCACGTATTAAAAGTGCTTCTGGAAAGACCATGGAGTCCACCCTCTTGGTCTCTGCTTCTTGTTGGGGTTCCTGCTTTGAAGCCTTGCTCTCCTTAGAGCTGCCTGGTAGGTGGAGGGTGGTGACAGCACGATGGCCTCCAGTCCTGACTCGTGATCTTCTAATGGGAATTCCTAAACAGGGGGCCATGGTGTGGCTCGGCAGTAGAGCCCTTCCTAGCCTGGGAAGGAGGAACCTTCCCGATTCTCGAAAGTCAGGTTTCTGACCAGGAATCACACACTAAGGACATTTCAGGGGTGCTTTTGTTTGTCTGGTTTTTGTCTCAGTACTGTGAATTGAAGTCAGGGATATGTTACCATTGAACCACACCCCCCCACACACGCATATAGTCAATGGACCTTTATTTTATTTATATGCGGTGCTGAGAATTGAACCCAGTGTCTCACACACATTGCTAGGCAAGTGTTCCACCACTGAGCTGCAACCCCAGTCCTGTTATTTCTTTCTTTCTTTTGGTACTTGGAATTCAAGCTACGGTTGCTTAACCACTGGGCCACATCCCCAGTCCTTTTTATTTCTTATTTTGAGACGGGGGTGGGGTGGGGGCAGGATCTCATTAAGTTGCTTATTAGGGCCTTGCTTAGTTGCCCAGGCTGCCCTTGAGTTTGGGATGCTCCTGCCTCAGCCTCCCCAGTCACTGGGATTACTTGCATATATTGCCAAGTCTGACTCCCCTTTTCTCACTTTCAATGCTGTGCTGTGCCTGTTGCCCTTGCCTAGGGAACAGAGCTACTAGGAGACCAGTCAGAACCGCCCCAGGACTCTGCAGAGGTGGAGAACTGGAGCATGTGGGTAGTGGTAGATGCACCAGGGAGAGCCAGAGCAGTGGAGGCAAGTGGGGCTGAGTGTGGTCATTGCAGTTCTGTGGACTCCCGAGAGGTTTGGTTATTGGCATTCACAGGCTCCTCCTGATTACAGATAATCAAGATACAGGAACACACGCAGATCTCACCCAGGCTATGATCTGAGGCCTAATCTCTGATTATCATTGATGACATGATATGTGTAAGAAGCGCCGGCTGATAAAAGCACCCAGGAGGGCTGCGTGCACAGCTGTTGCAGCTGGTCTGCTAAGCTGTCCACACCTCCTCAAGCCTCAGTTTACCCTGTAAGGAAACTGGCAGGAGCTCAGGGAGTTTCTTTCCTGTAATACTGACTTTATTAGAGCAAGAAGATAAGAAAACCGTCCCATTTTGATTGCTCCAAAAGAAACATTTTAATGTCTTTTCTTGAAAATTGCGTGTTTGCCTTTCAGCTATCCTGGCATTGTAGAAACAGCTCCAGAACAAATGTCCCGGAGGTCAGGGCCTCAGCTGGGTTTGTAACATCTTGTAAGCAATTGGAAAATCCATCTCCAAACTTACACCTTCTGAGGTGCCTTTTTCCCCTGACTTCTTGGGAGGTAGGAGGTAGTGATAGGAAAAAAATCATTATTACCTACCTTAAGAAATACTTTCCTGACACTTTATAGTGCTACCAGCTTGGGAAGGGATAAAGCTAAAGAGAGAGTGCCTCTTATTTCCAAAATTAATTTTATTAAAGGGGTGGTCAGAGGATGCCATACAGCAAGCACCCCCTTTTCTCCCTTGGAGAGGTTTTTCAGGAGCACCATAAAATCAAACAGTGATGGTTAGGCGCCTTCAAAGAGGTGAGGAAGGGCAGTATTCCTCCAAAGCAATTTCCAAGTCATCTGTATGTGCAGCACATCTCTCCCAAGCCTGGTTCCTCCTCCTCTTCCCCAGCCACACTCCAGGTAGCAATGGCACTGGGAAGAACTGGAAGCTTCCCTCCTGCTCCCCTCTTGGTGTGTGGCTCCATCTAAGCCCCTCCCAGTTGCAGACTGGGTCTTGCTTGCACTGGGAAAATCCAGGTAGCATTTCCTCTACCCATCCCCCCCAGAAGGAACCCCACCAGGATGCCTGGGTATGGAATTGGAACTCCAGATGTTGTCAGGGGGGTATGCAGCCTCCTGGTATGGCCTGGCTCTTTTCAGGGCCCTGTGGTTAGCTATTGAGTAAGGAGGCTGGGGCCCTTCAGAAGGGGCCCGCCAGGCTGAGCAGAAGGGACCAGGATGTGTTCTGGTGGAAGAGCGTAGCTTGGAGAGAAGGGCAGGGTTCTTTTTATGATAACCAGGACCCCTTTTCCCTGGGGAGGCCTGCTCTGGGCTCTCAGGGGTACAGTGAAAGTAAATGACAAGACTGGTGCCCACAGAATTCTCTCCGTATTTATTTGATGCATGTGAGAATCAACAGGCTCCACTTTTGTGGGTGTGAGGAGCACAAATGTCAGACGATTTGAGATATTGAGAGGAGGGGAGGATTTGTGAAGGGCCAATTTATGCACTGTTATCCGTGAAACCTAACAAGCTGTTCTGTCTCAGCTGCACTGGGATGGAGGGTTGAACAAGCCCTTTCTGTTGTTCTGACACGCGGACTCTAGTTTCGTCCCCTCCGTTTTTAACGACGAAATTATTTTGTACTGAGCACCTACTATGTGACAGGCCTTTTACATAGAATTGCTCCATGGCCCTCACAACCACCCATCTAATCTGCTCTTTGCAAATGTGACTAGTCTCCTCGCAATTCAACCCCAGGCTGCAGGCCTAGTGGCCTTTCTCTGCCACGGCGCAATCTTGGAAGCGACAACTGCGGAGGGCGCGGAGCGTTGCAGTTCCCGCCGCGCCCGCCCGCGGGGAAAGCAGTCATGGGGACCAAGGGCTCGCGCCGCGGGGGGAGCAACAGCTGTCGGTGTCGCGCCCGGGGACTGCGCCCCCGCGGGGCCGACCCGGCGCCGGGGCGAGAGGAGGGGCGGCGAGGGGCGGGGCGCGCGGGGCGGGACGGAGGAGGGGCGGTGGCACCGGCGGCTCGGCTCGGCGCGCCGAGAAGTCCCGCTCCGAGAGCTGCGAGCGTCTGGGAGAGGCGCGCTCCACGCAGCCGGGAGTAAAGTCCGGAGCGAAGGCCCTGCGCCGCGCCCCCTCCCGCCAGCGTCCATCCAGGGAGTCCACGGCGCCGGCGCCGGCCGCCGATGGAGTTCACTTGAGCCGCGCGCGGCGGGAAAGGCAGGCGCCCGCGAGCGGAGCGCGGGCCGGAGCCTAGCCAGCCCCGGGCGCCCGCCCGCCCGCGAGCTCCGGCCAGGAGGCGCCGCCAGCGCCGCGCAGCCCGCCCGGCGCCCCCGCCGCTGCAGCGCCTCCCGCACCGCGCGCCGGCGAGATCGGCTCCAAATTAAGACTCCCGGAGCGGTTCCCTCCAGCGCCGCGGTGGCGGCGGCGGGCCCAGGAGCAGTCGGCCCGCGGCGCTGCTGGAGAGGCGGGACCGGCTGTCGGGGAGCCCGAGGCGGCCGCCGGGGAGCCGCCGCCGCCGCCGCCGCGCGCCCTCCTCCTCCTCCTCCCTCTCCCTCCTCCCTCCCTCCGCACATGGTCTCCTTTGTCCTGTCGCCGCCGCCGCCGCCTCGCTCCTAGCTCCGCGCGCCGCGGCGGCGGCTCGGGCCGCTCCTCTCCGCCTCGCCCGCCGGCCCGGGACGCACCTCGCGAGCCCCCGCCCGCCGGCCCGGCCCACCGCGCCGCAGGAGCCGCAGGGAGCAGCGGGCGAGCGCGGGCCGGGCGCCCTCGGCGGGCGCGCTCCCTCCCGCCGCCCGCCAGGACTCGGCCGCGCTGGATGTGCGCGCGCGGCGCTGGCTCTCGGCCGCCCGAGGCTGCTGCTCCGGTTCGGATTTGGTTCGCGTGCATCCGCTTTCAGACTTTGGCTAGGAAGGAGCTGAGACTTGCGGACGGAGCCGGGCTGGAGTTGGGCGTTTTCTCTGCGTGCGTTTTGCTGGCTTCACCCCGGGCTCTGGTGATCACCCATCAGGAACCCTGCTAAGGACCCAAACCATGAACTTGGGGCTGACAGGACCGCTTAACCCCATGCGACCAGGTAATGCAGCCCGGGGGGCGCGACGCGCTCGCCTGCTAGCCGCCCGCGGTCGGGAGGGAGGCGGCCGGGTCGGGGGTCTTTTGTTGCGCGGCCGGGCCCGCGGGCAGGAGTGGCTGGGCGGGCTGCTCGCGGCCGGCGCGCCCGAGCCCCCTGCGCCACCCCTCCTCTGCCTCCGCGCCCACTCCCCCCCCCCCGAGGCCCGGCACCCGCCTTTGTGCTTTCGGGCTCGGCCGGGGCGGCGGCGCGGGGCCGGGGAGCGGGGTGCCGGAGGGCGCGGGGCCGGGCCGAGCCCCCGGCGCCCCGAGGGGCCCCGCCCGACTCCGGGCCGAGGCCTGCGCCCGCGCGGGCTGGAGGCCTCGGCGCTGCGCTGCGCGCACGCTCGCCGGTGGCGGCCCGGCGCCGAGGTCGGGGTCCTGGCCCGCACAAGGGGCCCAGGGAAGCGAAAAGAGAGCGGGCGCGGGCTCGGCGGCTGGCGGAGGAAGTCGCGCCTAAGTTTGGGGGAGGCTCCGCTCCTGGCTGCAGAGTCTGCCCTCCGCGGGCGCCGCCCCAGGTCTGCAGCCCCAGGGGTAGAGCGCACCCGCCGCGGGAGTCGCCGGGGGCGCGGAGGGCTCTCGCCCGTAGTCCCCATTCGATCGGTCGGACTTATTTAACTTTTCTTTAAACGTCAACTACGGTTTCTAGTAATTGTTTAGTTTCACGGGGAAAGACAGCCCCCATCCACGTACACAAAAAGCCCGGAGACGATCGGGTTTCCGAGCCCTGGCCTCGCCTCCGGACGCTTCCGAGCCGGCGAAGGAGGAAACCCAGCGGCGAGCGCGGCGGTCACGGGCAGGGGCGCCTTACGAAGGCAGCCGCCAGGCCCCGCTCGCCCCTGCGCCCCCGAGTTTCGTCTTGGTTTAAACTACCGAGGAGAACGATCCCGACAGTGGAAGGCAATGCAGGCGTTTTTCCTGCAAATAACGAAAACGTGCCCACGATGCGGACCCAAGGAGCCAAACGATCTGTGCAAATGTTTGGAAAGTGCAAGTGGAGGAAAGTTCGCCGCGGAGGGGTGGAGGTGTCGGCGGCTTCCGCTTCACGCATAGGCCGAGGCGCTCGGCTCTGCCTCTGGGACCGAGCCAGCATGACTTGAGCCACCTGTTTGGGAGAAGGGGATTCGGAAGCCTTTTACGGGGGCCAGAGGCCCACTGCGGTCACCATCTTCTGGGTGTTTTCCACGGAGGCCTTTTTGAAACGTCCCTTGCCCGGTTACAGGAGGCGGCATTTCAAGCTTTGTGACAAGTCAGTAAATTAAAGGGCTCAAAAATCTTTTATTAGGAGACACCCTCCTAAGCCTTCGCATACCTGTGAGACTCACCTCCTTCATAACTTGCTGGTTGGCATCTTAATAATCAAGTCCTCAAGTTGGGTTCAGACAGAAGGACCCTTACCTGCCTATCAGGACTGCAGAGCCCCGTGCAGCTCACAATGGTGGCAGTCCAAGAAGGCTCTGAGTGGCCAACCAGAGGTCCTGCTCCCCCACACCCAGTGCAAGGAAAACTCTTCGGGTCCATTTCCTTTCCCTGCCTGTGTTTCTGCATATGCGGGGCCGTCATTTGTTTACTATTTCTTTGGGCCAGTTAGAATCGTCTTAACAGGCAATCCCTTAATTTTTAAGGATTATTTCAGCTTGGCAAAATGATTTAACAGTGATGTTTTTCTTAAAAATAAAAAATCAGCTCCAGTTTGTTGTTTAAGCCATGAATGGACCAGCCATTTCAAGAGAATTCCGGGCCATCCTAACAGATACTTTTTCATTGAAGAATAGCAAAATATTCACATTGGGAAGTTTTTAGCTGGGAAACTCGTATGCTTAGAAATCTCCCTTAATGCTTCAGGATAACAACACCATTAGTGTCATTTTTGGTTAACTTGGTAGTCTTGATCTGTTTGATGCATAACTTGTTCCTCCCCCCATGCAACACTTTTTCTAGTAGTTGATTTTCGTGAAAAGCTACTGTGATATTTACTTTTATTTAGTTTTGTTTAAGATGTCATCAAGGCTCTCAGTGTACTTTTGTTTTTCCTGCAGAGGAGGGTTTATTTTGAACAGTATAATTGTGTGCAGTTGAGTACTTACTCTGCACATTAATTTTCCCCCTCAATTCCATTAATCTTCTGAACTATCCCTATAGATAGAATATTAGAATTAAAGGAAATTAAAGGAAAGGGAAAATAGCCATAGTAAAAATATTTTGTCATTTTTTTATTTAATCACCTGCACTGAAAACAGAACGTCTCCCCGATATGCACTGGAATGTCTCATCTTCCTCAGAGTAACGAGGAAAGACTAAGCAGAGTATCTTCTTTGTCCCTAAAAGCTGGCCCCAGAGTGAGAAACCACTGTACCTCAGATCCCGCTCCCATCCTCATATTGCATGCCTTCCTTTGCGTGGCTTGTGAAGTGTGAAGGAGGGTGATATGCCTTTGAGTGGAAATATACCTCAAAATTCATGTAGCACGTTGCTTCATTTTTATTTTTTCAAGTCCTACAAATATTCAGTGCTTCTGAAACATTCCAGCATTTTCCACTAAACCGACTTAAATGTTTATTTTCCAGAACATCAGTGTATAATTTAAATTGGCTTTCGTCTTGCTATTTAGACAGGCTTATTTCGCTTTCCTCAAGCCACTGTAATAATTAGCAGACATGAGCTGTAGAAAATGGGAAGGGACTCATGCTGGTGGCATGTACAGTGACGGGGTCTGGGCAGGTCGCTTGTGTCTGATCATAAGCTCGTCCTGGTGACTCTGAGAAACAGGGATCTTTAGGTTCATCAGATGAAAATTAATTTCTGGGAGTATTGGCTGACACTTTAGTGAAAAAAGCTTAGCATTAAATAGTAGGCATTTCTGATTTGTGGAGAAAATTGAAAAATAGGCATGTCTGCAAGTAGCATGCAAAAATACCATTTCCAAAATAATGATCTGTCAGCGAAATTGGAAAATCATTATGCGAATGAGCTGAATTGCTTTGTGTATCATCTCATAGAAACATGTTTTGCACAGATAATATGTCTAATAAGGACACATTTTTAAAAGCAGATTTTTTTCTCCAGCAAATAGCTGCACTGCAGCCCTCTCCAGCAGTCGGCTAGCACCACCTTGTGGATGATTCGGGAAACGCTGCTCTCCCTGTTAGGCTGTCCTCAAAGGAGTGAAGTAGTTTAAGGTGGTGGTATTGATGATGGGCCCACAGTGTCAACAGCAGGCCTAACCCTTTCCTCCCCTTCTTGTTTTTCAGGCTTCAGATGCCAGCTCTGAAAAGCTCTTCAACACTGTAATTGTGAACAAAGGTAAGGCTCCTTCATTCTTCTGAGTGGTGGCTTTTTTAACGTGAATCTCCTTGTTGTCCTCGTCTGGGAGGAAAGGGAAGGACACCAGTGTGGTCTTCTACTTTTCCTTCTGAGCTGCTGTTCACGTTCTGTGCTTATGCTTGAGACAGATCTGAACGTTTATGATGCATTAAGAGTATCTTAAAAGAACACGCTGAGTCCTTGGGTGGGAGCCCACTGCTGCCCATGTGACTGTGGCCTCCTGTGGAAACTGCAAGCGGGAAGGTCTCTCAGACGTCCTAGCTTGGCTGTGGCTTGCCAGCTCCCTAGCAAAGGGATTCAGTAGTCCTCCACAGTGCCCACTGTGGTGACTGACCCTTGGTGCTTAGTATTCACAGTGCTGCGGCCATAAACCAAGCCTTACTCTGCTGTGGGCTTTCTGTAAAGTTAATAATCGAGCAAGAGGGCAGAATTTAAATATGCACTATCCCCATTAATTTCTTCCAGTCCTCTATCTAGAGTAAGAGAGGCTAATGATATAGCAGTACATTAAGGGAGGACTTATCTTAAATCATTGCCAGTAGGCTTCTTGGCAGTTTTCATTTGTAGCAGTATTGTTGGAAATAATGAAATTTAGGGAAGTCTCTAATCATGGGCTTTGAAGGTGTGTAATTTGAAAGGTATAAATTTTACAAACTATTTAGTCTTTGCTTTTCCACTATAGAACCTGATTTAGGGCCTTGCAGGATAATTGCTAAATAAAGAAGATGATCTGCCTGTGATAATTTCTCTCTGTCACACCAGGGATCTTGGTAGCCCTGGATAAGAGTGGCTTCTCTTCAAGGGGACTGTGAGGCCATTTCAGCCTTCCGGGTGCCTTGGCTAGCATTTTTGTTAGCTGGTTAGTAAGATGTTTCCAAGTGCAGTTATTTTGACTCCCAGATTATTTTGGAATTTGAACCAACTGCAATTTTAAATAGTACATTATGTTTAGCATTCCCTTGAGGTGTGTGTGCTCATGTGATTGCTGTTACTCCCAGAATTACTGTCATATTGAATTTTATCTTTTTTATTGCATAATAGAGTTCCAGTTTTATATTTCCTCATATTTTTTGATGGACTGAAAGTTTGTATAAATTTGTTATCCATAATGCTAAAAGCCCAATAAAAGAAGATATGTGCAGTTCCTAGCAGACAGTGCTCATGCGTAAAAATACATAATTGTTTACTGTCATTTTGATGAAGGAAGAGCCTGGGAAGACATTGGGGTGTCCTGTGAGAACTCAGGGTACCAGAGGGAGACTGAGGCAGGGGAGGGCACAGAAGAGGCTTCTGGGACTTCTGACCTGCCCAGACAGCCAGACAGGACTGAGTCTTTTTTTTGCTAATTTGCTATTAAAAGCTTTGGAATGTGTTTCCCCTTCCTGGGGCTGCCCTGAAGGCGCTGGCTCTGGGCCGGCCTTGGGCCTCCCTGGCCCTGAAAGACCCCTCAGGGCTATGGAGAGGGACTGAAGAGCTGCACCCCTGCCCCCCCCCCCCCATTCCAGTCAACCTTTCCCACATTCTTATTTTTGTTTACTTACAGAGTGTGATTTGTGGCATCTATTTGGTTGTGAATAGTCATCCACTGACAGGGCCCTTTCTTCTGAGCTGCTTTTCTGGGGGTGATTTAGTCGCCTTGAAAGGATTAAGGTTTCTTTGTGTACTAAAATCAACATAGGCTTTTTCTAAGCTTTGCTTGGGAAACCATACACAAATAAGCATTTTAGTTGATGGCAGATTATTCCTTTGCCCCTTATTTCCATCAAAATGGCCTTTCTTTTCTCCTCCAGAGTTTCCCCTTAATGCCTTATGCTAATTCTTGTTGGTAACATGAATGACAAGAGCGGAATCAGTGCAAATCCAGGTGCTGCAAAGTAGACTGCCCAGTACGCACCCCTCCCTGGAGAGAAGGCAGTGCAGGGGGAGCTGAGGGGGAGGCCTGGGCAGTTTTGTTAAGGGGATTAGCATTCAAACTGCTAAATATCAGGAAAACAACTTCAAAAAGAGATTCATTGTGCAGTGATAATGTCAATAATTGCTTCAAGACAGGTGCAGAGTCTTGTTCTGTGCTTGGGTTTGGGTCTGTTTCTGCTCCGGGTAGTGCCGGTGTTTACTGGATGGATGGTTGACAGGGCCTCCAAGGAACTGTCAGCTCCCAGCACATCAAGTTCAAGTTCTCCTGCAGAACAGCCTGCCTGCCTGAGAGTCAGGTCTGCTGTCTCTGTCCGGTGTCTTTAGCCAAGAGCAATAAAAAGCCTTGCAAGGAAGGGCAAATCTACACCAGGTAACAAACACTGCTGAAAAAACCTTCAAGGCCTCAGTGTGCTGAGCAGTCTAAGGACAGTGTGGGGGAGCTGACACCGTGTCCCTCCATCTGGAGACTCTCCCTCTCAGAAGCCTGGCAGTATTCTGGCCTGAGAGGAGCGTGGCTTTAAGCTCTTGGTGAGATTATGCTGGCAGAGTCAGTCCATAAAATTTCCCTGCAGGAGGGCAGTGCTAATCTCACCAGCTGATTGTGGGGAGGAGGCTTTGACATTGGGCTTTACAGTGCTGGAGAGGATGCTCTGGGCTGAACAGGACCCGGGGCTCAGGTCCTGTCTGTCTGCTCCTGAGCCTGAACCGGTCATTCAGCCCCTGTTGGCCAGGATTGCCAGTCATGGTGAAATCAGCCCTGGCCAGCATCTCTGGTGGGGACAAAACACTAACTGGAAAGGGCTGAACCGAGGGCTCAGGGAATGTGTTTTCTACAACTTGTCCGAGGACTTTGTTTTGACTCCCATGTTGTAGAGTCCATTCGAGGCAATGGAGAACCAGTCAGAGCTTTCCTTCCAGGTGTTCCAAACATGGCTTCCGTGAATGCCTTGTATTTCCTGTTTGGAAAGAAGCTAACCAAGCAGCACGTGGTTACATGTGCGCACAACACGCAATGCAGCGCGAGGCAGGGTGGAGTTGGGCCTCTGCATTGTAGGGATTCATGCTGTAGACATAAAAAATAGTTTAATCAAGGTCATGGCTGCCTTATTTAATCTTTATGTGTTTAAATGTTTACAGGATGTTCATGTGAATTTTATGAATCCTTCTGTCTTTGTGACTCAACCATCTGCCAAAGAAAAAATTAATTTTCCCACTGAGACAGAAACAGAGAAACTGACTTACAGTCCCTATTTAGCAGGACAAACTGCCCTAAGAGCAGCAGGATGCGCACCCCAGTTTCTGGAGCTTTCATTCCTAGAGGGACTGGCCAGTGCTACTGCCCCTTCTCAGGTGCTCCTCCCTGTGGCCTTGCCACTTTGATGTGTAGTTAAGAGCAGGAAGGAGACTCTAGCTGCTTGCAGTCACACTCATCCTGCTGGGTGATGAGTCTCTTCTCCAGTTCCTGGTGACTGAGAGCAGAGCCCAGAGGAGGAGGGAACAGAAGGAAGCCCTCGTGGGAGGAGGAGGAGGAGCAGCAGCGAGGGGTCAGGTGTTGTGGAGCCTTCTGTTCTCTGGACTCCAGCCCTGAGGGGGGCCCAGGATCCACACTGGGAGGAGGAAGGCCCTGAGCCACCTCCCTTCCTGACTCCTCCCAGGACTGATCAGCAAGCTAGGCAAGCCAGACATGGACCCTGCGACTTTCTCACCCCTTCTTTCCTCCACCTTTGTCTCAGGTTGTAGACTTGGACCCTCCTGGGCAAAGGCCCTGAGCCAGCAGGGAGGGAGCTGTGCCCAGCTAATGGGCATCTCTGGGGGGCTGGAGTGGGGAATGGTCCAGCTGGGAAGGGGTCCTGAGTTCTGCTCCCTCCCGCTGTGAGCACCCTCCTGGGCAGGACCCACCACACCCGGTCAGATCAGCCCTGGGGAGTCCGAGTGGGTGCTGCGAGTGGGTGCTGTGTCTCCATGATGAGCACCACCTGGAGCTGGAGCTGACTCTGCCAAGGCCTGACCACACCTCGTAGTGGACCGTGCCCGGCCTCCTGGGCTGACTCTGTGCTGAGGGTTTCTCAGGGGACTCAGAGGAGATGGAGCCCCAGGTTAGGCGTGTCCATTGCATGTTTGGCCGTATGGCTTATCAGCATCATGGAAAGAAGGTCTGACTGAAAAATAGCCCGAGTTCTGAGGAAAGAGGCGAGAAACAGGTTACCCAGAAATAGTGCCGGCTTAGAAACTAGGCGCCTGTGCATCCCTAATGGCTGTGACACCATTTCGTAAGGTTTAGACATGAGGGAATTCCTTGGTTTCTCAACAAAAAATGATTAAGAGTTCCATTACCACCAGAGCCGCCATTGGCTTTGAGGAAAGTCCCTCCCCCTGGAACAATTCCAAGTGCACGGAGATACTGCTGTGGACTGTGGGCTGGCTTTCTAAGAAAACAGATGGTTTAGACTCCAGAGTCCACATATAAAGAACACAAGGGGAGCGTTTCCAGTCCTCGTGGTGGCCAGGTACAGGTAGGCAAGCAGGACGAGGTACAAGGAACTTCCCGTGTGTGCAGGAGTGGACAGGCCAACCTCAGCTCTATGCACTAGCTGAGCTTTTGTCACCTCTTAGATCTCAGCTAAGGGGACGTTGGAGCATCACTTGTCTTGATTTTTCTCCCCCTGGACCTTTTCTGTGCTGCTGGAGCGTGTTCCCTGGGGTTTTTAGGAGAGGGAGATGTCTGGTGTGTGGAGAATTAAATGGTGCTGAAGGGTAGTTGGTGCCTGGTGGGAGACAAAGTCCTGAGCGCCTCCTCCCCCTGAAACTGCAAGTAGCGCCATCAGCCCCTTTTGTCACAGAAACTGACCTTCCCTTGGAAGCAGCCTCTAGACAGAAGCTGCTGTGTGGAGTTCTTCCTTGAGAATTCTTGGAAACAGATACTTTGTTCTGTTGGTGCGAAGCTTCCAGTAAGAGCCTAGAACTACTCCATGTTGTGACGAGTGTCTCTCTCGACCTGTGTCCCATGGTTGCCGCCGGTCCTCCTGCTGCGTGTGCAGGGCCTGGGTAGAGCAGGCTCCCAGCGCTGCTCTTCTGGCGGAGATGGACAGTGCTCCATGCAGAGGATTTCCAGGTGTCTTTGGGGACGCACTCTGTGTTTTCCAGGGGGAAGGCAGAAAGCTAGATCCCAGGCCCAGATGCCCTGTGCCCGCTTGGGAGCCCATCAGAGTGTAAGGGACGCTGGAGGCCCTGTTCGAACTCCCAAGCCCTGTGCTTGTTTTATTAGTGATCACTGGGTCCTCGGAAGGAGCCGCCCCAGCCTGGCAGGCTGGCTGAAGGCTCAGGTGTCAGCCCCTCACCCTGTCCTGCTGGCCTCCAGAGTCATACACCCTTCCTGGGCGCCACTGTGATCAAGAAAACAAAAGCCTCAAATCCATCCTTAGACCTTGAAGGAAGAGAGTTAAATGACCACAAGGGCCCTTCCTGGACACTGTCAAGTACTGGCCAGCTCCGAGTGAAGGAGGCCTGCACAGATCCACAGCCTCTGATCATTTCTGGTTTCTGACAACTGCAGAAAAATGTTGTTTTCTCTGAAAATGTATGTTTATTTAACTAGGTTTCTTTTTGCTTCACAATCTGGATTCCATTCAGTCAGTTACCACTCCAATTAACTAACAATTATTTAACATTAACAGTAATTACAGACGCCAGTTAAGCGCCTACAGATGTCAACTGTTAGCTTTGTACCTAATCACTCAATGAAATGGAGAAAGTTCAACAAACATCAATTAGCCAAGCAATTAGTATGAGTTAGGAAAGAGCATGTTATCATGTGTGAGCTGATTCAATTTATTTTATTTTGGCAGTAAAACACACACAGGCAAGCGCAGTAAGTTCCTCAGATAAGATACAACTCCATTGTTTCGCAGCTTACTAAGAATTCTTTCCTTTCCCGTGCACAAGTCAGACACTCTTGCCTGGAATTTATTTAACAAACAAAATTTGTCTCAATTACTGGGAAAGCCCAGCAATGCTCAGTCTCAGGAAGCAACTTTGGTGAATTATGGACCCAGTGCACACACTGGACGAGGAAGTGCCAAGAGCCCTCAGAGGAGAAGATGATTGATTCCCACTCGAGTAATCTGCTCCGTGCATTTCGGATTTTTACCAGTTTATTCCTGAACCTTTGGAGCTAGTGCAACAGTGATTTTATTAATTTCATGGTGCCTGAACTTTTGCTCAGCTGTCTTTTATTTAGCCTGGAGCTAACATGAACGTATTTTTACCTCCTTGCTCAGTCTGTGCTTTAAAAAGCAGAAACATCTCTGTTAAATTCTGCTCCTGAACCTGCCAGGAAGACTTAGAGGTTCTCTGTCCCTCCCCCTGCCCCCCGTGACTCCCCCCCAGCTCCATAGGCTTGATCTCTGTGGACCCGCCGAGCCTGTCTGGATGTACTGGGAGGGTACGTTCTAAGGCCCAATTACACGAAGTGGCCCATGAATTGGTATTTGGAGACTCATTTTGCCTCCAGGAGGAAAGAAAGCTGGTCACAAGAGGCGGTGTCTCTGGCTGTCTTCCTAACCACCCCCTGAGGCCTGTGGGTAGGAGTGGAAGAAGCCGGTCCCTTGTGGAGTGCTCTCTCGGGTCCCTGTGGGTCTGATGTGCAGGATTTTCCATTTGAGTAAGCCTCTCTGCAGGAACCGAATCCAGGAGTTGGAAAATAAATACAGTGCCGCTGGCTTGGCTTAGGGTAAAACGTCACCTTGCCCCTTGGGCTCTTTGTGGAAATCATTCACTGGTGCATAGTGGCCCGCGTAGCCCGTGAGGTCTTGGCCCTTCTGATTAATAGGCCTGTTAGTCGGCCTTTGTACATTTTGCTACAGTAACAAAATAACCTCCAGTGTCTCCTGGTGGTGTCAGCCAAACATTGGTGTGTGCTAGACATGGGCTGGTGATGCGGGTGCGGCCGCCTCCTCCTCCTGGGGCTACCTGTGTGGTAATTTTCCTGGGAGACTGGACAGAGACAGCCTCTGTACCAGGCCTTCTCAGGTCACAGCCATTGCATTGGCCAGAGCAGGTCACATGGCCAAGCCTGTCATCAGTGGAAGGGAAGATGCACAAGAGAGGAGGGTCCTCAGGGACACACCTGGAAGGAAGGAAAACAGTGCAGGTGATGCTGTCACCTGGGGCCCATTTCCCAAGGCCAGGACCTGCTACTGGTGCAGACAGAGGGTGCTGCACCGTGAGGTGGCAGCAGACCACTGGCTAAAGACCTGTTCACCCAGGCCCCTTGCTCTGCCCAGGCCCCTTTGCTCCGCCCAGGCCCTTGCTCAGTCCCTGTCGCCTGGATCACTTAAGTCCTCAGAAAATTAACTGCTTCCTTGTAACTCACCTGGCTTAGCTTATTGCTGGCTTTGAAGGACTGTGGGCAGAGCTGCTCTAGAAGGCAGAAGTGACTTCCAGGATCTGTGAGGGACATCTGTGGACTGGCCAGACGTTTAGCTCTTCATGACTAATCTGAAGAAACTTGGTCTGCCGCACTGGTACCAGCACTGTAGTGCAGAGTAGAGGTGTCGTAGGGTTGAGTTAGCATGTAGGCCATGGGTTCCAGGTGGACACAGGCACAGGGTGGAATCTTGGCTTCCCTGCTTAATAGCTGCAGGACTGGGGCTACTTACAACTTCTTAGCATCAGTTTTTTCTTCTGTGAAACGGGAGTAGCCAAGCCTATCCTAGTTTCTATGAGGATTAAATGAGATTATTATATAAAAAGTGCTTGGCTGCTTTGTGCTGTATTTTGATGGGGTCATATACTTGGCTGAGCACTTGACAGGCATGACCTCATCTACCTTCACAGCAGCTTGTCCATTAGAAAGTAACTTAGAGATGGCATCTCTACCCTGTGTGAGGGTGCTGGAGCTCTGTGGGGAACAGCTGGCATTCATGGAGTACTTGCTTTTTGCCAGGTAGTGTTCTAAGCACTCTTCACATAATTCACTCAGTTTTCAAATAAGGAGGCAGGATCAGAGTGAGTAAGTAACTTGTGCCAGCTTACACAGCCAGTTAGTGGTGGAACCAGGTCCAGCTGACTCAAGGCAGGTGCTCCTGACAGCCATGCTGTGCCAGGACCTGGGGACACAGCAGAGGATCAAATAAAGGTCTCTGCTCTCACTGACAGGCGAGCAAAACAGGTTGGTAAATAGTGGGACATAGAGGTGCTGTGGGAGGGTGCAGGCAGGGACCCCCAGCCAGGCGAGGGTCTCCTCAGGGTTTCCCCACACCTTCCCCAGATAGCTCATGTTCTCTGCAGGGTGGCAGTTCCCACCAGGACTGTCCAGCACCCAGGAGAGCTCCCGCTGTCCTGTCCACAGAGCTCAGCTTCAGGCCCCCCCAGTTCCTGGCCTTCAGAGGAGGGTCCTTCTTCCAGCCTCTGCTCCACGCCCACTCCCAGGCCTGCCAGTGAGCCCTCTTTGCCTTGCCCCAGGTTTCAGTGGTGACAATCGGGAGCTCACACAGGGGCATTTCCCTTGCCACCACCACGCAGGCTCAGGCCCTGATCTGTGCTGGGGCACGTGGGACCCAGCTGCTAATGGGGAGCCGCATTCTAGGGCGCTCAAGTCTGCTTCTCTGACCCTCGTAAACCTTCTCTTGTAAAGACGGAGGCTGAGAGCACATCATTGCTTTTCTAAGAGTCCTTCTGAAGAGGGAAGTGTCTCAAGTGTGCCCGTTAATAGACTGATGTGGGAGGCGGTTATATTTGGATGCCTTTAAAAGCCACTTGGAAAACATTTTCCCCTCTTATCTATCACCTTTCACATCTCTCAGCAGAGTAACACTAAAACCTAATTTTAGCCACGATGACATCATTTTCTCATTATCTGTTTATAGCCAGGATGGGTTTTCCATAGTAAATCTCCTCTCCCTGACTGCCAACTCTCCCAGCCTCCTGGGCCCATCTTTTCAGGCTTCTTACCAGAAAACTTCATCCAAAACCTGGATTTGACAAGCAGTCGTCTAAAACCAGGTTTGTCACCTGCTAAATAAATGATATCAATGATTATTCCATTTATTCCTTCAGTTGGCTTACAGGAGAAGCCATGTTGAAATTGATCCTTTCACTCAACAAATACTGAGCACTGACCACATGGCCAGAGCAGGAAGAGTTTCAACTGCTTTCAGATGCTGAAAGAAACTTGCTTCCCCCTCCCCCTCTTTGTATTGTTGGTTGGTTTGTTTGTTTTGGGCAGTATTAGGGATTGAACCCAGGGCCTCCACTTGCTGGGCAAGTTTCTTTTAAACTTCTTAAGTGGTGTCATGGCAAAGAAGTCACTTACTAGTTAAAAAAAAAAAAATAGTCTTAAGGCTATTGGGAGGCAAAGCTGATCTAAGATGAACCCTGAAAGGTCAGCCAACCAGAGACAGACCAGCCCTCAGAGGCCTGAGGAGCGCATTACCTGTCGAGCCACAGTGTGCCAACCTGAGCTCTCTGTCAGCTGAAACCTACCCCTCGAGTCTTCTGCTCAAGATCAGCGCTGCTGTTATGTCGGCTAACTAAACAATGGCCAGGACTGGGGGAGCTTTAAGGGTCTGTGGATGGGTCCGTCCGTTGCCCTCTTGCACGTCTCCTCTGAGTTTGATGCCTACACGCTGGACAGGTTGGCACACTTCAAGGATACAAGACCCAGGCACCTGCGCACAACTTCTTGTCCCAGTCAGTGAATCTCAGCATTTGACTTGCTTTTCTAACTGTAACTTTAAACAATGGGGTGGACTCTGAGGTTCCTGTGGTTAGAAGGCCGATGTCTGGGCTGCAGTGTTCTGTCCCCCAAGAGCTGCCAGAGAGTGACCTGCACTGAAGGATGTAGCGCCAGGTACTAGTCAGGTGGACTGACTTCAGCCCGGGCAACTGAGGGGTCATGAGATTAGGCCTCTGGCCCCTCGGGAGGGACTGCTGCTCTGTAAGGAAGATCTTAGGGGCAAGAGATGGAGCCTGGGCACGAGGGCATAGGAGAGCAGCATGAGCCTCCATAGCTCAGGAGCCAGCTGTTAGAAAAGCATGGTGCCCTTTTCCTGCCCAGATGGTGCAGACAGACGGCCTCGACTGCCTAGCGAATGTATGGCCCTGTCTCTGTCTGTAGGAGGCCAGGGTGTGGGCGCCTCCATCCTCGACTTCTCAGGTGGGCTGACTGGCATCACTCCCTGTCTCCTAGGCAGGCATTGCCACAGGGGAGATGGGGGAGCGGGGCCGATGCCAGAGAAGGACCCCGCCTGGGCACCCCAGGGGTGAGTGCCAGGCAGCTTCTGTTCTGAGGTGACTACTCGGGGGAACTCGGCTGGGCATCTAGGCCATGGGGCTGTCCCCACCTCCTGTCTTGAGCTGGTGGGCCCGCCCAGTGTCAGGACCCTGATTCTCCCGTGTGGTCTAGCTCTTCTTACTGAGCAGTCTTTTTCTCGCCTACCTTTGGCTAAAAGGCGAGACAAGGTGGACTTCATTCTCTCAGCAGGACCTTGCCGCTGCTGGACTTTAGCTGTGTTCTCCTGGCGTCTGTTAGGAAGGGTCTCAGGGGTTCCCTGAGAGGTGGCCCAACCGGAGTCCCAAGTGAGCCTGAGGAGGGGCAGGGCAATGCTGTCATCACCATCCACGGGCACCTGCAGGAGCACCCCCTCACCTGAGGTCAGAAACCTTGGAGAGGAGGAAGGCCACAGATGGCACAGTGAGGACCTTGGGAAGCAAGACCCTGGCTCAGGGCCGGGCATGGCGCCGGGGCTCTGGTGGAGCATTAGACCACAGAGGAAACTCATGGTCTTGTGCTTTGCGTTTGGCCTCGGGCCAAGTTGCCCTGGGTAATGGACTCTCCCCGAGATGTTAGGCATCAGTCAGTTTGGTTTCTGCTCCAGGGCAGGAGGACTCCTGGCTTCCACAGGCAACGAGGGCAACTCTCACCTCCACCCTGGCTCACGTGCCCCAAGGAGTAGGCAGTTGACAGAATGACCCCTTGTGCTGTTTGGTCAAGACTCCCCCAGAGTGTGCCCTCAGGTCCTGCGGATGCCTGGGTCGAGCCTTCTGCCTTCTCAGGCCCTTCAGGTGGAGGGAAGAGCTCCTACATCTCCTCCTGTGTTAGCTCTGGACCAACTTGAAATCTGCCTACTCTGAGGGTTTTGGTGTGTTGAAAGTTAGGCGACTTTCCGAGCTTCCCGGCGCCTGCCAGGTATCTTATCCTATTCAAATACCCTAATTGCTGCTCGCTTCTCGCCACACATCATCCCAGCACCCAGCTGACAAACCAGACCTTCACCTGAGGGCCTCATTATGCTTTCTGCCTGTGCGTCAGGCCAAAAATACCTCCCCAGTACCTGCTCGACATCCTGGGCTTCCAAGTGACAAACAAATAATTGGGTGAAACAAACCCTGGGCGCCGAGCGGCTGCCAGCGGAGTGGAGCATGGAGAGTCCTCGGCAATCACAGTCACGGTGCTGCCTGGTTCGTGTCAGAGCAAATCTTTGAACAGTGGGTTCTCCTGACACCAGAGAATGACAGCTTTGGAGGTGGCATGCTAGTTACTGCTGCAAGTGAGGCCTTTCATGTGCGTCGTGACAAGCGGCTGTCATTCCCCTACAGGAGAACAACTGACACCCTGGCGTGGGGCGGGCAGGAGGCAGACCTGCGGGGCGGGGCGGGGAGAGTGGCCCAGGTTCTGGTGGCCATTTGCATTATGGCAAAAGCTGGCTCCCCTAGCCCCCCACGCTGTCCCCTTGGGCTTCTGTTAAGCCTGTGAGAAAGGCTGCAGAGAGCCTGGCCGGGAACTTGGGGCACTGCAGGCCTCCTCCTCCCTGCGTCCGAGGGCCATGACGGTCCTGGCCCAGGACTTAGTTTGTAGAGCATGGACAGGCAGGTCTCTCCTGGTGAGGAGCCCACTATTGAAGGGGAAGGACCGATGAGATTCAGGTGCAGGGATGGGTGTGGGTCCCTGGTTCTGCAGTCTGGCCCCTGCAAGATGGCTCCGCAATACCAGCCCCCACGTCGTTAGGTGTGCAAGGCCTCAGGGTGCTCCCCAGGCTCTCAGAATTGGAGATGGCAGGGGCAGGGCCACCCTTTGCTCAGGGAGCCTTCTGGGTCCTCTGAAGCACACAGCCATGGTGCAGGTGTGAGGAGGAACACCAGGCAGCCGTCCACAAAATCCCTCCCCGAATGCGTGTGCTGTTGAACCGTGGATAGGCGTGGCCCTTGTTGGGCATGTTTCTTTGTCTTTTTCTTTTATATGTCAAATGCAGCTGATCTGTTGGGTTCCAGCCTTTGCACACAGTAGCCTGGTGAGCAGGCCTACTGTGTGCGTGGCAGAAGCTAGGCCTCTAGCTGGGCCTGTGTTGATCTGGACAAGGCTGGGAACCATGACCTTGGGCCAGTGTCTTGCTGAGCTAACTTGCCCAACGACTTCCCAGAGAAACGCCGTTCTACTCAGTTCCTGCTTGGCAGATGCTGCAGCCGATGCCACTGGCCACCTGCAGGAAGGAAGGGTCAGCACAGCACAAGACACACAGTTCTGGGCACCAGGGCTCCACCCCCAGGACCTGTTTTGTAAACAAGGTACCAAGCAAATTCTTTATTAAACCATAGCCGTGCAGGACTGGAGAGTAAAGGACAGCAGTGTTGAGACTCCAAAATTGTAATCATTAAGTTGAGTTTTCCAAAAAATGTCATAGCAGTTTTGCACATGACCTAAGTAGGAGCGCTCCTCTAGATGACTCCAGGGGTAGGTGTGGGCAGCGGTGGTCCTCAGCTGGAGCCACGTCAGAGCTGTGGTGCAGAGGATTGTCAGGACAGATGGCTGTACCCCCTGGTGGGTCAGGGTGAGGTGCACAAGCTACCAGGGGAGGCTGAGATTCAAAGGTGCCGATGCTTTCCAAGTAAATGCCGTTTCCAGTATATCTGAATTCAACATCGGCCCCAAGGTGTATAGAATGTGAACGTTACACAAGAAAGTAAGTAAGAGTGTGAATATTACACAAGAAAGTGAGTTTAATGTTATCAAGAATCACAAGCTTCAAAAAATGGAAGCTCTCAGACCTCACTGGGCATGGAGAGCATTGTCCGAGTCGCCTTGGCCTGGTCCCGTGATGCTTAGGAGATGAGCACGCTCTTTCTCTCCCTGTGGTGGTGTCTCCGCATGACTCGGGCTCCGTGCTGCTTGGCCCTGTGGGTGGCTGTGCCCTTCGGTAGGGAAAGGAGCTGTGTGTTGTTACAGTGCAGCTGTGCAGGACCCCCAGTGGCACCTGTGCCCCGCTGTCCCCAGTGCCACTTCCCACACTGCTCACATCCACATGCGCCCGCCCTCTCCCTAGCCCCTGTTCCCCAAGTCTCTGGCTGGTTACATGAGCTAGGTCAGCTGTCCTGGAGGCTTTCATATGCTGCAACCCCTCGTGGGGTCACTAGCTTGTTCCTCTGTCCCTTGTATGTGCTGTCCAGTTTTTCTTCCTCCCCCTGTAGCTTTTACTAGTGCATAGTGGTTGTGCAGAATGGTGTGACTTCTTGTTAGGTGTTTACCATGCACACGGTGTAGCTCGGCCAGTGTCCCCCAGTATTCCCCTTCCTCCAGCCATCCTCCAGGTACTACTCTGCCGTGCATTTTTGTGGGACCCCCGCACAGCCTCTCCAGCTTCCACATATGAGAAAACAGGTGACCCTTGATTTCTTGAGTTTGGCTTACTTTCTTAATGTTTTCAAGTTCCTTTCATTTTCCTGTGAATGACATAACTTCATCCTTTACGGTGGACTGAAACCCCACCAGTACCCCTGCCGTGTTTTCCTGATCCCTTGCCTGGTGGTGGACATGCAGGCTGGCTCTGTGCTCTGGCCATTGTGGGGATGCAGTGCTCTGGCCATTGTGGGGGTGAGGACTTGAGTTCTGCAGGATGGGCCCCCGGGAGTGCTGCAGCTGGGCGCAGAGTCAGGCTCCCCCTCTGTGAGGAGACTGCAGCTGGCCCGCTGACCCGCTGACCGTGGGTGGGGCCACAGCTATGTGGTGAGCTCAGGCTGAGGCACCTGACACCTGCATCGTGTGGCCAAGCCTTCCTCCAGAGGGTCCTCTACAGACAGCCTGCTGGATCCAGGCTTGGATGGCTGGGAGCAACAGGGGCCTTGACCCTTTCTGTATTTTTTGGCTGAAGTTCATCAGCAAAGCACATTCCCTCCTCCGCTGGTGCTCTTCTCGAAGGATAGTGGATACATCTTAATATTTCCTTTCAGTTGCAATGACACCCTGCCACAGGCCCCACCCTGGGACTGAGGGGCACACAGCAAGCGCCAGGCTGGAGGGCTGTGCAGGGTGTCATTTCCGAGCCACTGTTACTTACTTATTTGCTGACTTGTTTATTTTCACTGTCTTGAGACAGTGGTCTCACTACATCGCCCAGGCTGGACTCCGACTCCTGCGCTCATTCTTTATACTGTGCTGCACACACGTTTCCCAGCCCAGAGGCAATTGTTCCATAAAGATCCCCACTACCACACATGCTGAGTGGACCCCATTATACCCACCTGCCTGCTGCCCACCGTGGTGAGGTTCTGGTCATCCTTCCTCTGTTCCACCCTGGACTGCAGAATGTTCTGGTAGAGGAGCAGGTTGCCCAGCTGAGGTTCAGCTCTGCCTCAGCTGAACCCTCAGGGCAGCCAGAGCAGGGTCCCCACCCGCCCTCTCATTGGGGCCGCTCCCTGCATCTGGGGAAGACCTCGAGCAGCTCCGGCCCTCTCCCAGAACCAGGAGCCTTCCTGTGGTCTGGGCCTCCTTCCATCTCACCCCACACTTGGCCTGCCCTCTGCCTCGCTCCTTCTCAGATGTGCTGTATCTACAGTGTCTTCAGAGTGTCCTTGGCTTTAAAAACAACCACAAAAGTACCAACGAGGTCCAGTCCTGCTTCTTGAAATTCTTGATCCAAATAAACTTTGGACACTTTCTCACACCACTTCTGCAGAACATCCTGCACTGCCTCTCTCTTTGGTGATGATTGAGTGGCTGTAGGATCTACCATCCAGATCTGGACACTTCTCAGAGTGAGAAGGACTGTTGGTAACCACTACTTGGGGATGACAGGCATGACAAACAGACTAGGACATATGTCTCCTGGTGATGACCAGGATTTTCACAGGCTCTTGAGGCGTGTGGGTCCACTGGCGGTGATGGCCAGCATGTGCGGAGGACTTGCTCTGCACCAGCATTGTTCTGACACTGGGCATAGACTGGCTCTGGAGTCCGAGGCAGCTGGCCCAGGTGATGCGCCTCACCGAGTTCTGCTCCCCAGGCACACTACCCCCAGGGGCCAGCAGGGCTGCGTCTTGTGAGTCAGCAAGTGCCAATCCAGTCGAAGAAATTGAGAGGGAAACCAGAGCATCTCCTTGCAAAGTGTGTGGGGTACGAGACTGCAAAGGGCCCCCAAAGGGGAAATGCAAGGGATCCTGGGTTGGAGCGACTAAAACACTCAGGGTCACTCCAGGGGACTGGGCTGCACGGAGTAATCCCACAGAGACAGAGATACCTTTTTCTTTGGGTCCTCTGACGGCTTCTCTGACAGCTTCTCTGACCTTAGGGGGTCCTTGACAAGACAGAGAGAGCACGCGCTGAGCCCTTGTATTGGGGAAAAGCCATTCAAATGAGGCAAGGGGTCAGGTGGGAGGGTGTTGAGTCTAGCTTCTTGATGTCTGCCATCACCAGATTGACTGACAGCTAGGAAGGCCACACCCAAAGGCAGAGCCAGAGAAGGGCGTTTCCATGGTACATTCTATCCCAAACAGGGCAAAGAGATAGGATTACAAAAGGATAGGTGAGCATAGCTCAGCCCCAGGGGGGTCCTACTCAGAAGACTGGCCTTGCTGCACACTGCCCCATGCCCACTTCCCCTCCCCACCCCACCCTTGCTCTCCTCCTTCCTCTATTTAAAAAAGAAACCCTGAGGCCTAGGATGGGCTCCTTAGGCAGATCCAAAGTTCCATAGCAGCTCCTGGTTTTCCTTTGAATGCCACCAGACAAATGGATGAGGATTTTTTTATTGGAAGCTGGACTTCCTGTTTGGCCTCGTTCTCATAGGCCCAAGGATTTGCTTGGGTACCTGCCTTCCTCCTCCTTCTGCAGTGTGTGAGGGACAGGTGGTGCAGGATCTTGACATCCGAGTTCTGCAAACACACAGCCCTGCTCTCAGCCTGCATCTTCTGAACAGGTATTGTCCTTGTCCTCACCACCAGATGTCTTCCACCAGGAGTCCCTGCTCCCTGTCTCAGTTTGTCAGCCATCTTGAGAAGTGTGAGGTTTTAGTAGCTGAGGAATCCTTTTTGAAATGGCTTCAAATCCAGAACCTTCAGGGTACACAGCTTGTTGTTCAACTTTGTCAAAAGAGGCATGTTTGTAAGCCCAGCTGCTCAGGAGGCTGAGGCAGGAGGATTGTAGGTGTAAGATCGGGCGAGGTGGGAGCGACCAAAGGAGGCAGATTTAAAAAGGCCGCTGAATGAGGCTTTATTGAGACTCACTCCCGGGCGGAACTTGATCAGACCCACAGAGTGGACAGGAGAAGGGCTTGAGGAGAAACCACGTGGGAGCTTGACTGGACTGGACTTTTATGGGGCTTACAGCAGGAAGGGAAGGGCTTGGGACAGGAAAAGGTGTTTTTAGGGTCCCTTGTCCTGCTGGAGTTGGTCAGGGGAGTTGGCTGAACTCCAGGATTGGCAGGGGGTCCTGCTGATTGACAGGCGTTTCCCTTGGCGCCTGATTGATGTTCCTTTCCCACGCGGACTGCTTTGTTGACCTAACATCAAGTTGGAGGCCAGACTCAAAAATTTAGTGATGATGCACGCCTGTAATCCCAGCAGCTCAGGAGGCTGAGTCAGCAGGATCTCAAGTTCAAAGCTAGCCTCAGCAACAAAGCGAGGCCCTAAGCAGCTCAGTGAGACCCTGTCTCTAAATAGAATACGAAATGGGACTGGAGATGTGGCTCAGTGGTTGAGTGCCCCTGAGTTCGATCCCTCGTAC
This sequence comes from Spermophilus citellus, assembly GCF_964194105.1. Taxonomy (NCBI): domain Eukaryota; kingdom Metazoa; phylum Chordata; class Mammalia; order Rodentia; family Sciuridae; genus Spermophilus; species Spermophilus citellus. The sequence continues at coordinate 24,619,884 of NC_138187.1, read as the reverse complement.
CCAAAATGTAAAAAACAAAAAGTAACAATTAAAAAGAGGGCTGGGACATGGCTCAGTGGGAGCGCACTTGCCTGGTGGGTGTGAGGCCCTGGCTCCAGTCCTCAGCCCTGCAAAAGAAAAAAATAGAGGCTTGTTTGGGAAGCTTGGGAAATGAGTTGAAGCTCAGATTTCTGAGGGGTGTCCTGTATCAGATATTGTGAGGAATTAGTGTGGCCCTAAGAAAGATCAGCAGCAGTAATTTTTAAAAAATATTTTTTAGTTGTTGATGGACCTATTTTATTTATTTATTTGCATGTGTTCTGAGACTCACACCCAGTGCCTCACACACGCTAGGCCAGCGCTCACCCCTGAGCCACAGCCCCAGGCCAGCAACAGGACTCTTGGTGATGCACAGGTACGAGGGGAGCCTGGGCTCTCCTGGCCTCCTACGTCTTCACAATCTCATTGGGCACAGAAACCCAGGGCTCTTTTCCACCTCGGGGGTTGATTGTTTGTGAAACCACAGATGTCCGGCTGCCAGTGCTGGGCCCTCAGCACCTTCTCTCTGGGTGCAAAGGCCTGCGAAGGCTGGCAGTGGGACCACGTCAGCCAGTCCGGGTGCAGAAGCTGCAGACATAGAAGGGGCTGTCCTGGGGTCTGGGGACAGCAGCTCAGGAGCAGAGTTCAGATTAGCTCTGAATCAGTATCCTCAGAAGGTGGGGCTGGGGGGGACTCCTAGGGGACACGGAGGGTGTAGGAGGAACTGGGGCTTCCTGGCTGAAAGGTAAAGCAAAGACTGGTAGTGTAAAGTGACCTCCTGCTGCCCATCTCGAGCCTCTGCACACCTCGGCCGCCTGCATCCCACAGTGGGATGGAGGGGGCCAGAGAGTGTAGGTCCTGCTCCACTGTGGCCTCCTGTCCATCCTGGACTCTGTTTTCACTGTCTTCATGCTGCTCTAGAGGTGGCCTGCAAAGACCACCTGATTGACGGTGTTGGTGCCAGAGTGGCCCTCCTGAGTCTGTCCCTCTGTCCATGGCCAATGCTGCCTTTTGCAGGGACAGTGGGTGCAGAGGTAGATGTGGCTTTCCTCTGGGCAGCTTGTGACTGTGGTGTGGTCAGACACTGACCCAGGTCTGCTGGACGCTAGCCCACTTCCTCTCTTCCTCTCCCTTAACCCCCCCCCCCCCATCCGTACATCGAGGACTTGCAGGCCTGGAGAAAGGGTGAAGACCAGCCTCCCGCACCCCCTCTGCCCTGCCCTGAGAGCCAACAGTTCGTGACATCGGGCCTCACTTGCTGTGTCTTTGTTTGAGCTAAGTCATTGAAAAAGTCCCATGATTGCACCCCTCCTTCGTGCCTCTGGATGTTGTTAAATGACATCACATTTCGCAGGGGCCAGCCTGGTTGTCTTGTCGTAGGACAGTCCTGCCTGGTTCATTTCCTCATGACAATAGTCTTGATTGGTTACTTTTTAATTTTTTTTAAATTCACTTTCTTTTTTCACATAACTTTGGTTTATAACTTAAACATCCAGTTAACTTAGATGTTTCTTTTGGGTACTAGAGAGTGTCTCCTTTGGGAAGAGGGGAGACAAAAGGGCAGGAATGTTGTGTGCAGATCTGCTTAGTATTTGATGTTCTATAAATAAGATGTATATAGTCAAATGAGCCCTTGGCATTCTGGATACCATTAGGGTTTAAGGATTCTTCTCCCATCTTTTTGTCTGAATTAGCTTGTAGTTGCCAGCAACCTTGGAATTGGCAGATCGTTTAAGGCATAATCTTTTCATTAAAAAAGGATTTGTCTAATTAGAGTTGACTGGCAAGTCCACAGGCTCATTGATAAAGGGGGTAGGCGTGTGGCCCTTGGGCCGATAGCACCCACTAAAACTTAAGTCATGGTGATAGCTGTTAGAGCATCACTCCTCATGACTGTCTTAGTGCTGTGCCTAACACCCCAATAAGGACCAGAAACTCCTCCTCCTTTCCAGTTCTGGAAGCATCTGGATTGTGTTTATGAATTTTAGATTCAAGCTTGAGGATTTTAGGAAGCCGTACAGTATCAGGTACTCAGATATCATCTTATTGTTGAAGACCTGGTGGGTGTGGGCATGTTTTGTAGTTTAATTTAGTGTTTGCCAAGCAACTTCATTTCAGTTTATTATTTAAAATAATTCTAAAATAATAATAGTTCTAAAATAAATCAGTGTTGATTAAAACCAGCAATCAAGTAAAGTAACAGAATTAGATGTAGGACATCAAAAGTGAGGAATGGCCAAGCCTGCGTGTGATGCTCTGTGAGGTGGGGATGAGCCCGCCCAGGCACACCCACATGGGAGTCCGACTTTGGAAGGCTTCCTGAAGTTTCCTTGGTGTGCACACGTGGCCTTCCAGGTCAAATGTTGGAAAGAACATGGATTTTTTCTGTGTGTCCCCCTACGGTTGCTTTTTTGATCTGACACCTTTGGGTTCTAAGTTTCATGGTTGACCTGGGGGACATTACATGACTCTGCCCCGCCCCCTTGAGGGCAGCAAGCTTTGACCCGACCATAGATACTCCAGCACACTGGGAAGCCTGGAGAGGCTGGCACTGTCCCCTGGGTCTGGCAGAAGGACCAGCCCTTTCCGTTGAAGGACAGACAAGACAGCAGGCCTCTCCCTGTCTGCTGTGTGGACTGTCAGGCACCGAGTGCTTTAGGCACATTCAAAGAAATTAAAAGGCTCAGCTCCCCCCCCCCCGCCCCCCAGATAAAAATCTTCCATGTATCTGTCTGAGTTGTAGAGGAAAATGCTCATGTGGTCTATCTAACTGTTGCATTTTTCAATAAAAGAAACCCGCACGTTGGAGTTTAGCATACAGGTCATTGGCTGGCTGTAAACCAGCCTTTCCTGGAAAACAAAATGCAGAAGTAAAGATCTGGCATCTGGCATTTTGCTTACAGACTTTGCACATATGCATGCATAGGTCATTTTTTTCATAAAGGGACAAATGCCTGGGACTGGGGAGGGCAGATAAACCCGCAGAGGTTTCAGACCTTTCTAGGTGCTCATTGGCATTTTGATTCCACGCTTCCTTGTGAAGCTGTGGGTGTAGAAATCTGATGTCACACTGGATTCTCTGAGTAGTAAGCTTATCAAAAAGCTGCACATAGTGAGCACTAAAGCATCCATTTATTTTTGGAAAGAAGGAGGGTTTCAAGGCTGAAATTCTGCCTTTGTTAGGTGCTAACGTGGTAGCGTCCTGCTAAAACCAGGTAGGACTAGTCTAGATGGGTTGGTTACAGTAATCCCATTAAACCTCTTAGCTTTCTCCACTACAAGATGGCACCCCTTGACTTAATGCAGGCTTTGGAGGGAGGGCGTGTTAGAACAGGCCTTGTGACACTGTTATGCTGATCCAGGCCCCACTGGGTGTGAGAAACACTGTGGGGTGCAGGGGTGACTGCCTGTCTTAGTGAGAAGCAAGGTCCATGGTGTTGAGCTTTACGGTTTGCTTAAGCAGTGGTTTCTAGGTCTTCTGAGGAAGAGAGCAAGGAGGGTGGACCTTGTAGTAAGACTCAGGAAACAGCCTTGCCTCAGGACGTGGACAAAGCACACTGGATGTGGAGAGCATGGCCCCTTTCCTCTGGGTTTGTCTTGGAACTTAGGCAGGTCCTTTATCAGCACCCTGAAGGCCTTTGAGATGTCACCACCTTGGAGCATTCCGTTGGCAAGACTCCCCACTCCCCATTCTAGAAGGATGCTTTGAGAGGAACGGAAAGAGTGGCAGGCCCTTAATCCTTTTTAATAAGGGCAAGTGCTGAAGAGAACTGTGTCCTAAGAATGAAGGAGGCTGGGGAGTGGCGGGCAGTCCCACGTTTTTTCTCTCATCTGTCAACACCAAATGCATCTCTATTCTGAAGCTGTCTGAGGATTTTCTGCTTAGCAAGCCTACATGACAGATGACAAGCCAGCGACATTCCTGGGCCCTGAGTCTGGCTTGGCCTACCTCAGCCTCTTTGCCCTCCAGGTGTCTGTCTCTCAGGCAGGGACGGTGTGTCTCGTGTTAGCATCTTGAGGTCCTCCTGTTCCTTGGTGTTGCCTGGTCCAGGTGGCACGTTGAGGGCATTGTGCCCATTGGAGATGGAAGCCAGATCTAGTGAGCACACACAGGCGGCCCTCGACTGTCCTCAGCCTTAAATGAAGCTTCCGAAGGAGGAGGGGGGAAGGAGGACAGCACAAGAGTTGTGATCTGTGATGTTTAGTCTCAGGGTTGAATTTGCAGGGTGAATTTTGGGGTTTCTTTTTCACATTGTAATAAAGAAGTAGAAAAGTAGTGGGATATCTTTCCCACCTGAAATGTCACTTTGAAACACTTTAGAAGGTTTGACTACACACCATTGATGGTTTTTATAGACTTTTATTTATTAATCCTAAAGGAATCTCCCAAGGAATATTTTTGTTATCATAGTACAGATTTTATTTTATTGAAAAAATGGTGTTTCTTTAAAAATAATTATACCATTGACTCATTTGTTTTATTCAAAACAGTGAATTGTTAAGTAGAAACACACTAAACAACTACCACATTCTAACATGGTCTATATCATCTTTTTTTAAGTATGTTTACATTTCATATCAAAATGGCATCTGACATTGGTCCTCTTACATCTCTGTGACTTAGAATGCCAACAGCAGGAGGAGATAAACAGACTGAAACACTTCAGCAGTGCGGGAACGTTTGTGAACGTTCCACGGAACAAATGAAGCCCTTTGTAATGCTCTATCCCGGAATTTTTGAGCAGAGAAGATAAAATCTTAAGCGTCAGAAATCCAGAGGCCCTTGTCCAGCTTACTGCTGTTGGAGCCCGAGACCCCTAATCCCTAGTTTAGAGGATCAGGTTGTCAAGTCAGGGAGGCTTACACACAGGGCCACCCTCCCAGAGACCTGGTGCTTTTGTTCTTTTGAGAGGCAGGTGTCAGGGATCACGGCTGGATTATCTGAGCTCACTCCCCTCTTCCCTCCTTTCCCTCAGCTCTCAGTGTCTGATCCTGTGTGTGGTGAGAACAGGTGGGCTCCTGTCTCCAGCCCAAGCTGATAGGCCGAGTACTAGCCTTGTGGCCTGTTGCCACCAGGGTGACTCTCATACCCCGCCTGGGGTCCCCTGGGGGGGGAGCATGAGGGTGGCTGTCCATCCTGAACAGATGACACAGTGCCCTCCAGGCCGGCACGCAAGACCTGCACCTTTATACCAAAGCACAGTAATTGTGCCCAGCTGTGGGCTTCAGTCCCACCCAGCCACAGAAGGGACCACAGCTATGCATGTCACAGCCTCAAAGCCTGCTCATCACAGCGCTCTTGGTAAAACTTAAGTTTAAGATTGACAACTTGCATCTCGGGACAAAAGGACTTTTATGATCCTCTAACTTACCCAGGATGTGCGTCTGGGTTTCATGACAGGTTGGCATTAAATATCAGACCTGACCCAACAGGTTAAGAGCCACACCTGGGCATGTGCTTGCTTTCTGGCTTCCTGGTAGTGACAGCAGAATGACATGAGGCTTCGTTAGGGCTTTGTCATGCTGAATAGCAAAGGAGAAGCTGGAAAGAGATTGTCACTAGTTGACACAGTGTGAGTGTGCAAGACAAACTTGTCATTTGTAATCTGTAACTTGAGAAAGGCAAACTCCTAAAAGCAGCCATTAATTTCTTCCAGAGAGGGTAGCTAGTCATTAAAACAAAATAACAATTTAAGGAAAATCAAGTTATCAAGACTGTGCCCTGGAACCAGTGGAGGAAAATGTGAATCTGTGTTTGCTCATGGCCTTTCCTCTGGGAGGCTCGCCCTGAAGACAGCTGGAGACGGCTGAGGACAGCTGGGAGGTACATTCCAGCCGGGCTATACTGTTCCCAATTTAAACTGTAAGATCAGTTCACCCTTGGAGTGAAAAGATGAGTTGATGGTCTCAATGGCCGCGACCCGCTGTAGATAGACGGCAACATTTTATAGGATTGTTTCCAGGCACCTTTTAAAAAGACTATCAGGATCGAGTTTTTAAGAAAATTAAAATACGTTGCATGCAATACTTTTTCCTTCAGATTTTGAAGATATCCCCTTCTTTCCATTTGCTTTCTTAAGTCATCTTATAAACATTACTTGACCAAAATGACCCACACGATTTGAGGGGTGGCTTACCTAAGTAGGAAGGAAGCACATCTCTCCCCTATCCATCTGGGGTCCCAGGCTGATGCCCAAAAAGGCAGATACAGATGAAAAGGAGAAGAGAGGACCCATGGTCTGACGTAAGTCTCAGGTGACTCCAAGACCCACAGAAATGGTGAGGCCTGTGTGGTGTTCTGCTAGAGATGAAGAGTGGACAGGCACAGAGGAGCTCACAGGCTGCCCCTGCCCCTCTGTGGGCCTTCTCAAATACCAGCCTGCTGCATTGGGGGTGGCCTGTCCTGAACCCCATCACTTACACCTGGAAACAAATAGGACACTTTGCTTTCCTGTGCTGCCATCTGGCATGTGAGTCCTCACCACCATGGTTCTGGGATTTTCAAAAGCTTGTGACTCGGGCCTTCCCCAGCCAGGCTGGCAGGGCCCTGGCATGTCCTTGTGGTGCTGGACGGCTGCCACCTCTGTGGGGCAGTGTCCTCTGGCTAGCAACCAGACTGGGAAGACCCTGGTGAGCTGTTAGCAGGCTGAGCCTTCCGGCCACTCCAGGGCCATCTGGGGCAGCGTGGCAGGTCGTGTCTTGGGCCACTTCCTCCCTTCCAGGGAAGAGTGCCAGGGCATTCTGCATGCCCACTGGCCCCTGGACCTTCTTCCTTCACAGTGCCCCTGACTGAAAGGAGTCCTGGTCGGCTTCCAGGGATCCGTGTTCTCTCAGGGGCTGCCGTAAAAGGGAAACCTAAGCAGGACCTCAGGGTGGAACAGGCCCGGGATCCCCTTTCTTTTCTTGGTGGAGTCGGCCTGGAGCAGGAGCTTACTAACGGGGGTGGCGGGCAGCAGCCACCCCTGCAGCTCCCGTGCTTCCTGAGGTGGCATGGGGCTCATGCAGGTGCACGGGATCTGGGCCAGCAGTGACCCCTGGGTCTTCTCTCCTCTCCATCCGTGCTCCCAGGTTGCTTCCCAGGAGCTGACTCCTCACCTCCCCCAGGGTCCTCTTCCTTCCTGTACTTAATGTCCCTCCTGCGATCCCGTGCCTTCTAGGAAACACGTGGCACACGCAGTGAGGTCCTTGGTCACTGTCCTCCCCCTAGTCCATTTCAATTTCGCGCGGCCCTTCGTCTGTCGACCGTCAGCTGGTGAGCGTTTCCTAGGGTCTGGGGGGGGATGTTGGGGGTGTCACATTCAGTTAGAAAAGTCAGCCTCACATCCTAGGACTTGTTTCTCCAGACTTCCCAGTAGGGGTGACTTCTGCAGGACAGGACCCGGGTCTTGTCCAGTGGGCCCTGGCCTCGGGCCTGGTGATGGGCAGAGCCATCATGGGATTGTCCGTTGCTGTCTCCGGGCTGTGACGGGAAGCTGGGGGACTATTGTGTTCTGAGGCTCTAAGGACTGGGAGTGAGGGAAGCCAGCCTCAGGGCCCCCTGTCGGGGAGGGCGGTGGGAGGGAGGGCGTGGCCCAAGGGAGCAAGTGTTCACGCTCAAGGTGTGTGATGCTGTGGTTTGGGGTGGGTCCCCAGAACTAGCAACTGTCAGCTCAGTTTGAATCTTCATTGCCCCCAGAGTCTCCCTGCACCCCACAGCCACTACCTGTGTGCCCTGCCCCCGTGGCCTCCAATGCCCTCCCACATCGGGTCTGCCTGATCTGGCATGTTATTGAAGTGGCACATGCAGTGAAGTCCTTGGTCACTGTCTTCCCCCTAGTCCATTTCAGTTGCGCGTGGCCCTCCATCTGTCGACTGTCAGCTGGTGAGCGTTTCCTTGTCCCCATCTTTGGCTTCGTGGGCCTCTGTGGGTTTCCTTCCTCCCAGGCTGTGCCCAGGAGTGGCGAGCTGGGGTCCTGGGGTGGCACTCTGAGCAGGCAAGGGCTCCGGCCCCTCATTCCTTCCAGAGCCGTGGCAGTGGCTGCTTGATGGTCATCAGGGGTTTGTCTCTGGAGAAATGTCTGTTGATCCTCCACCGTCCTCCGTTGTGTGTGGGTCGAGGTGGTCATTGAGACATGCTGCCCTGACCTTGAGCCGTGATTTGTGACTGTTCTCTCCCACTCTGGGCTGTCTTTACTTCTTTACGGTGTCCTTTGAAGATCTTTTAAAACTCAGCTAGATGAAGACGGGTTACTTGTTTTATCCCACCTCTGGTGGCAGTCACTCTAAATGACGGTCACAAAGACACCCACCCTGCTACTCTTTTTTTTTTTTTTTTTTTTTTAATTTTCAAATAGTTTAAACTTACAGAAAGGTGATAGGAGTAAGAATACGGTAACCCTGCTCCGAGGGCACACGCCTGCAGTCCCAGCTACTCAGGGGGCCGAAGCTGGGGGGTCCCTCAGACCAGGAGCTCAGAGCCAGCCTGGCAACTTAGGGAGTCCCCTCCACAGAGGAGAGGAGAGGAGAGGAGCTGTCCCCACAGAGAGTGGCACAAAGCTCATATGGTCTTGACCCAAATCCATTTTGACCCCACTTGCTCTGTCCTTTCTGGTCATCTGTTGTGGCCTCTCTCTCTCTGGTTTTCCATGCATATGCACACGCACATGCACACACACACACACGCACATGCACACACACACACCCCACAGGGGTAAGTTGCACGTATTGCGACCTTTTATTCTAGGTCGCCATTATTTCCCAAGAATGAGGGTCTTCTCTTCTCCACGTCAGTGGCGTGTCCTCGCGTGACCCTTTATCTGATAGAGCCTGCGCAGAGCAGAGCGTGTGGGCACGCGGTGTCCCTGGCATCCTCCCCCAGTAGCAGACCTGGCCCAGGAGTGGGTGCTGTGCTGCCAGCTCCTGGGCAGGTCCATCTGGGACCTTCACGCCCAGAAGGCTTCCACGCCTGGGCACTTCTAGAGAAAAGGTGTGGCTGCATCAGTAGGTCCTGGGTGGACGTCTGCCCTCTCCTGACAGTGGGGTCGGTGTGGGTCCTCTGTACCAGTGACTCTGACTCTCCCGTTCCCCTGTCTGACCTTGAACCCACCTCCTCTCACTGCTGGTGGGGAGCCCAGCAGACCCGCCTGTGGTCCCCACTCTGTCCCTTGACCTTGGTCTAGAAGAGGCCTGGCTGGCAAATGCAAACTCCTAAGGGACGTGAGCGAGGCCACTGCAGCCGTCTCTCCTGCCTCAGGGTTTCAGAGCCTTTCCTTGTTTGTCATCACGGATCCCTGTAGCTTTCTGTCCTCCTAACAGGCATCCCAGGTGGACATGACCCTGTGGTCTCCGTCTTGTCCATAGTGGTGCTGAGGCTGGGAGGGAGGCTGCCACCGCCACAGCTCACACCTGGCTTCTCTGGCTTCTCATCTTGGGCTTCCTCCACAGGCTGCGCGTCCTAATCAGTTTGCTAATTAGAACTCAGATTTGCGGGTTTAGTAGGAATCAGTTTATGCACCATTCGCGAATAATAACATTTGCACCCTAGATTTTTAATGATCTGAGACAGCAGAGGAATATATAAAAACGCTAGCCTCCTGAGCGTTCAGTGCCACAGGGAGGGTGCGGTGGGGTCTCCATCTGCAGAATTCTAGCAGCCCCAGGGAGTCTGGTCTTGGGTGAGAGACAGCTGGAGAGCTTAGCAGTCGCATCAGGGTGCATTTCCACTGCATGAGTAAAAGTCCTGTAGAAACTTGAGCCCACAGTGTGCAGAGCAAGCACCGCACCACACTGCGGGTGACAGCTGCCTGGGTTACTATTCCCCGACACTGCTGTATGATCCACACCAGATCCACGCAGAAAGACCGTGAGCGCTGTTCCGAACACCTGCGTACCTCCTGCGCTCCACCCTCTCCACCTGCCCTGGTCCACCTGCCTTGGTCCACCTGCCCTGGTCTGGATGCTACAGTTGCCAATGTCTTCCTGCTTCCTGCTTCTTTGATAAGATAACATAGATCCAGGGTGCTTTTTGCTTATTTGATTTTTGTTTGTTTGGTTTTTTCCCCCCCAGTCCTGGGGAATGAACCCAGGAGTGCTCTACCTCTGAACTACATTCCCAGATCTTTTTAGTTTGAGGCAGGTTCTCAGTAAGTTGCTTAAGGCCTCTCTAAGTTGCTGAAGTTGGCCTCCAACTTGCAATCCTCCTGACTCAGCCTTCTGAGCCATTGGGATTACAGGTGTGCACCACCAACCACACCAGCTCAGGCTGTTTTTGATTCACTTTGCTAACAGTCATTTAGTATGTTTTGTGTATCGGATGGAAGAACTCTACAGTCTTTTTGTGGCCAAGTTCCCTTTTACTTATCTCTTTCTCAGTTGTTCTGATTAGTCACATGTGACAGTAGAATGCACTTTGACACATCATACATAAATGGAGGGTAACTTCCCATTCTTCTTTTTTTTTTTCCGGTTGTGCTGGGGCTTGAATTGAGGGCCTTGCGCATGCGAGGCAGCACTCTATCAACTGAGCTATATCCCCAGCCCTCTCATTCTTCTAGTTGTGTTTGATGTAGAATCACCCTGGTCGTGTAGTCAATATGCACATAGTGTAGTCACTCCCCTCTGCCTAATCCAGAGTAACTCTGTTCTTCCCTAGTGAATAAATGGGCTAAGGAACTTAACAGAGAAAAAGAATAGAACTTCTTCTTCACAGAAGAAGAAATACAACTGATCAACAAGTAGATGAAAAAAATCCCCCATTGTGAATTAGCATCCACATATCAGAGAAAACATTTGGCCCTTGGTTTTTTGGAAATGGCCTATTTCACTTAGCACGATATTCTCTAGCTCCATCCATTTCCTGGCGAATGCCATCATTTCATTCTTCTTTAATGTAATAGTCCATTGTGTATATATACCAAATTTTCTTTATCCATTCATCTTCTGAAGGACACCTAGATTGGTTCCATATTTTAGCTATTGTGATTGAGCTGCTGTGAACAATGATGTAGCTGTGTCACTGTAGTATGCTGATTTTAAGTCCTTTGGGTATAGACTGAGGAACAGGATAGCTGGGTCAAATGGTGGTTCCATCCAAGTTTTCTAAGGAATCTCCATACTGCTTTCCAGATTAGTTGCACCAGTTTGCAGTCCCACCAGCAATGTAGGAGTGTGCCTTTTCCCCCACAGACTCCCCAACACTTATTGTTGCTTATATTTTTGATAACTTCCATTCTAACTGGAGTGAGATGATATTGTTGAATAGTTTTGAGATGTTGAACATTTTTTCATGTACTTGTTGATTAGTTATATTTCTTCTTCTGTGAAGTGTCTGTTAAGTTCCTTGGCCCATTTATTTATTGGGTTATTTGGTTTTTTGGTGTTAAGTTTTTTGAGTTCTTTAGTGTTCTATCTGAGGTGCACGTGGTAAAGATATTCTCCCACTCTATAGGATTTCTCTTCACGTTATTGTTTCCTTTGCTGAGAAGAAGCTTTTTACCTTGAATCTATCCTATTTCTTGATTTTTGATTTTACTTCTTGTGTTTTAGGAGTCTTAAGATCTTAGGATCTTGTCAGATCCTAAGCTGACATGGTGAAGATTTGGGCCTACTTTATCTTCTATTAAGTGCAGGGTCTCTGTTCTAGTGCCCAAGTCCTTTGTCTACTTTGGGTTGAGTTTTGTGCAGGGTGAGAGACAGGGGTTTTATTTCTTTTGATATATATGGACTTCCAAATTTATCAGCTCTATTTGTTGGATAGGCTATCTTTTCTCCAAAGAATGTTTTTGGCACTCAGTTTTTTTGGTTGTTGTTGTTTTGTTTTGTTTTGTTGGTGATGCCGGGGATTAAACCCAGGGCCTTGTGCATGTGAGGAATGTATTCTACCAACTGAACTATATCCCCAGCCCATGTTTTTGGCACCTTTGGTATGAAATAACTGTATTTATGCAGGCTTTTTCTCTATGTCTTCTATTCTGTACCATTGGTCTGTATATCTAATTTTAGTGCCAATACCATGCTGTTTTTGATATGTTAGGTCTGTAGTATAATTTAAATTCTGATATTGTGATGCCTCCTGCTTCACTGTTCTTTGTAAGGATTGTTTTAGCTATTCTGGGTCTCTTATTTTTCCAAATGAATTTCATGATTGCTTTTTCTAGTTCTATGAATAATGTAATTGAGATTTTAATAAGAATTGCAAAATCTGTGTAATGCTTTTGGTAATATGGCCATTTCAACAAATAAATGTCCTAAGATTACATCTCAAAACCCTAGCAAAAGAGGAACAAATCAACACCAAAAGCAGAAAATGGGAAATAATTAAAATTAGAGCTGAAATCAATGAAATTGAAACAAAAGAAACAATTCAAAGAATTGACAAAAAAAAGTTCTTTGAAAAAGTAAATAAAATTGATAAGCCCCTAGCCATGCTAACAAAGAGAAAGAGAAAACTGAAATTACTAAAATACTTCATGAGAAAGGAAATATCACAACAGATACTACTGAAATACAGAAGGTAATTAGAAACTATTTTGAAAATTTATACCCCAATAAAATAAACAATCTTAAAGACATTGACAGATTTCCAGAGGCATATGACCTACCCAAACTGAATCAGGAGGACATACATGATTTAAACAGATCAGTTTCAAGGAATGAAATAGAAGATGCCATCCAAAGCCTACCAATCAAGTGAAGCCCAGGATAAGACAGATTCTTCACCAACTTCTACAAGACCTTCAAAGAAGAATTAACTCCAACACTCCTTAAATTATTCTGTGAAATAAAAAAAGAGAGAACCCTTCCAAACTCATTCTATGAGTCTGGTATCTCCTTGATAACAAAACCAGACAAAGACACATTAAAGGAAGAAAATTTCAGACCAATATTCCTGATGAACACAGATGCAAAAATCCTCAATAAAATTTTGGCAAATTGCACCAAAAAACATTAAAAAGATAGTGCACCACAATCAAGTGGATTTTTTTCCAGGAATGCAAGGTTGGTTCAACATACAGAAATTAATAAATATAAATCACCACATCAATAGCTTAAAGACAAGAACCATGATTATCCTAATAGACGCAGAAAAGGCTTTGACAATACAGCACCCCTTCTTGTTCAAAACACTAGAAAATCTAGGAATAGTAGGAACATACCTTAATATTATAAAAGCTGTCTAAAAAGCTAAACCCAAGGCCAACATCGTTCTTAATGAAAAGAAAGCCTTTCCTCTGAAAACTGGAACAAGACGGGGATGCCCTTTTTCACCACTTCTATTCAACATAGGCCTTGAAACTCTAGCCAGAGCAATTAGACAGGAAAAAAAAAAAAAGAAAGAAAAGAAATAAAGGGATACAAATAGGAAAAGAAGAACTCAAACTACCACTATTTGCTAATGATATGATTGTATATTTAGAAACTCCCTTTTACTTCTCAGAATCCTCTTGGACCTTTGGAACCTGAGGCAGAGCTGAGAGCAGAGGCCTTGGTTCTGGACTTACATCACCTGAAAGCCAGGCACATACCAAGCTTGAGGTTGGGCATATTCCTTCAGGTCTCTTGGCCCAGAGAAATGTCAGTGTGGAGACAGGAAGATGATGTCCATCCTCTCTGACTGACCTATCTTTAAAGTGAACCCAGAATGAAGTCATGTGTATTTGGCACATTTGTGGGGGACTTGGGTGATATTGGTGGAGTGGTCGTACAGGTTTCTGTCATCTTTTTTGCTGGGTGGAAAATAATATGGCCTGCCCTTCACATTCAAAGGGGCAAGTACCAAATCCCATAGATGTTTTTATCTTTGATAAAGGTCAACATATAAATGAGGCACAGCAGAGACTGACAACAACTTACTGTAATGCAGTCTCCCCCGCGCCCCACCCCAGGTCTTACTGAGGCCAGGGATCCTCCAGTACGGAGGGGCTTCTTCCATAGAGTAGGCTCTAGGAGTAGAAAACACAGCCGTGTACTAACTGTCAAGTCTCCAGTAACTGAGGAGCCACTGTGTAGTGTCCACCCGAGGCATTTTACTGCCTGCTCAGAATTCTTCAACTGTCTTTCCGCCTCTTTTTAAAAAATGGAGGCAATGACTTATTAAAGAGGTTTTGAGACACAAGAAGAGCTGCCTCTGTGCTAATAATTAGATTTGCATTCAGCATAGTACTGTTGAAGGTTAAAGAAGAAGTTTTGGGTATTATTTGGTAGTAGGGGAGATAATTATAAGCTTTCAAGCCAAGGTCAAGATAAAAATAAATCTGGAGGACGGGGAAAAAGCCCAGCTTCTCATTAGTAGGACAGTGTCCTCATTTTAGAAAACCTTAATACCTGCTAGTGGACATCATTTCTGTCCACCCCATGCTCCTGGCCTGTGTCTCGGGGAGAGCAGCTTGGTCACAGGGTAGGTGACCCCTCTCTAGTTAGGAGACCCCACCGAGGGAAGCTGACAGGCTGCTCCCAGAATCCGGGTGCTGGGAGATGCGTCTCTGCTTTGCCCGGTCTTTCTGGAATTGAGGTGCAAACAGTGAACTGACTGGGAACAGGAGTCCCAGCAGGACGCGATGCATCGCTGGTTGGTATGGGCTTCCGTCCTGTTGGTTGGGAAGGGACAGTGGTTGTCACAGGGCCTGCCCACAGGAGGAGCTTGGGCCAAGCCTGAGCGCAGGAGGCCCTGACCCCTGGCAGGGGTGCCCAGGGTTTTGATGGGTGCTCTGAAAGAGCCAGAGCCTTGGACTTCAAGGCCCAAGTGTCGACCTGTGGGCCACACTGGTGCCCGGTGTTCTTGTCCCCCATCACGGGTGCACCTGCAGCCTAAGTTGTTTTCCTTGGTACTGACTCACATGTTGGCTTGCTGTGTTGCTCTGGGTGGCCTGGGGAGAATGTGCTGTCAGAGCGCCTGGGTGGCTTGGGGAGAATGTGCTGTCAGAATGCCCATCGAAGGGCAGAGAAGCCTGTCCTCCACTGTGCTGGGACTCATGGCCTGGGGCGGGGAGAACCTCAAACCCGAGATACGAGACTTGAGAAATAGAAGGTTCTAGAATTGGAGGCTTTAGGGGCTGGGGTTATCACTTAGTGGCAGAGCACTTGCCTTGCACATGTGAAGCACTGGGCTCGATCCTCAGCACCACATAAAAATAAGCCAATAAAGGCACGCTGTCCATTTGTAACTACCAAAAAACAAAAAAGAATTGGAGGCTTTTACTTCATCTTCCTGCAGAGCAACTGACCTAAAGAGTCAAGTGTGTAGGCCAGAGTAGGCCAGCAGCAAGCCCCTGTGGACCACGGGAACACCACTAAAGGACACATGTGGTGGGGGGGCACTCCTGGCACCAAGCAGAATCAGAACAGGTTCATGGGCAGGTGTAGTGACTGGCACATGCTGCCCAGTGTCCTGGGGTCTGGTGGTGATGCCCTGGCTTCATTTCTCCAAGACTTGGGACATGGTTGGGTCTTGTTTGAAGAAAGCTATAGGTAAAATACTCAGGTTTTAAATTATATTCTTTCCTGCTTTTAAGGACGTCAGGCCAGTGCCTTGTATGTTTAACTTAGTCGACTGTTGACTGTTAATCCTCCCATTTGACCTGATCCATGGGGTTGTTAGTTGAAAGGCTCCTCGTGCTGGGGGGCGCCCGCTGGGAGCACCCGGCTGCAGGGGAAAGAAGAAGTAGCGTGCTCGCTGCGCCGGCACCTGCTTGTTGGAGGAGTTTCCTCTTCACAAACTTGGAGGGAGGTGGTGTCCACAGAGGGCATCTCCACCGCAGAGGGAGCCATGGGAGACCTGGGTGCCTGTGCCTTCCCTCCCCAGGGTCTGGCTCCCACCTTGCCTGCAGGTGGCAGCCCAGCCCTCCTGTTCCTGGTGACTTCCAGAAGGCCAGGCCTCTCTAGGGTGCCTCGCATAGTAAAGGCGGCCCACCAAGATGGAACCACCAAGACCCTCTGAGCTGATTGTACACAAGTGTGTGTTTCCCCTTTTCCAAAGCCGACCCGTGGTGACTGGTGGCATTTTTCTTGATGGCTGTGCCAGGTACCTGCTTTGTTGTCAGAGCCCACAGGATGTTAAAGTGACTGGAGTCAGTGCAGGGAGGAGCCAGGAGGGGCAGAGAAGCTGTCAGCAGGCCCCCTGGGGCTTCCTGGTAACCTTGAGGACAGGAAGGTCATCACCCATTTGCTGAGTTTGTGAATAGCAGTAAAATATTATGGCCCAGACAGATAATGATGCTCAGCCAACTAGCAATAAAGAGAAACACTTTAATACACAAATTAATTAGGTTTTTAATTTTTGGCACTGGTAATTGACAGAGCCTTCTATCAGGCCGACACTGAGGAAGTCGGCAAGGCGGAAGCTGAGGCCGGGGGACCTGTGCGCTGTCCACAGACGGGCCTTGGCACCGGGATAGCTGTCCTGCGTCCCGCAGGAGTCCCCACAAGAGTCCCAGGCATACGGCACACACACAGGCCAGGAGCGGCGTGAGTACCACGCACTGCTTTGCAGCGACTCTCAGGGTCCCTCCCCTGTCCGGCCAGGGGGAGCAGGTGCTGCTGATCAGATGGCAAGGCCACCAGCTGCCCAGCGCTGTGTAGGCGGGCATGGTTTGTCCTCAGGGCAGGCTGGGCATCAGCCTGGAAGTGGACACAGGACCTACGCTGGCAAGTTGTGTGTTTGGCCTTCAGAGCTGGTGGCCAACAAACACTTGCTTCCTGAACTTGCTCTGAGTCCTCAGTGGCTTGAGGAGAACTGGCCAAAGTCCCTCTGCAGCACCTGGGGTGAGCTGTAGGGAGTGGCACACTGCAGGCGGGGTTGGCACCTCAGCCTTGGAGCAAAGGAGCAGGTGTACTGTCAGCAGGGAGAGGTGGCCAGCAGGAGAGGTCGGATTACACTTCTCAGTACTGGAAAAAGATGTTGAAATCTAATTGTGAGGTTTTCTAGTCTTAAACACAATAGAAAGACTTGGTTCGGGTAAAAAAAGAAGCTAATGCCGTTTAAAATGTCTTCTCCACTTTTTTAAGGCTCGTGGAATATGCAGCATATTCAGCTCCCCCTCCCCACATGCTCACCTCTTGTGGAGGTCATTCTCCTGAGAAGATGGTAACCTAAGGAGAAGGAAGGTTTATTTGGCTCATAGTCGGAGTTTCCAGCCTGTGGCCAGTTGGATCTGTTGCTTTTGGTCCGGTGGCAGGCAGACCCCCTCCAGGCTATGCTGATGACCTAAACCCCCCATAAGCCCCTCTTAAAGATTCCCACCTTCCAGTAGTGCCAAGCTGAGGACCAAGCCTTTGGCACATGGGCTTGGGGGACCCCTTTCCAAGCCCTAGCAAACACTGGTGCTGCTAGAACACAGTGTCGTCCTCTCCACACGCCAGCCTTGGGGACCTCTGACCACACATCTCAGCCCAGGAGCAGCCCAGGTCTGCCTTTACCTGCTGGCTACCTGCTGGCTCTTCCTCTCAGAGCAGCTCCGGTCTTGAGAGCACCAGACTCCTTTCAGAATGGCAGCCAGACTGCCTGGAATGGGAGGCCCATGCCTCCGAGGGATCTTGTGGGGTCCCGGGAGAGGGTACGGGCAGTCTTGGGCTGGTGGGCATTGTGCAGGAACACGATGGCTGACAGATGACCTGTGAGTCCTTTTGCGCTCCCTCCAGGTTTCCCCTCTGCAAAGATTCTGTCTCACAAAAGGGGGAGGGGTCCGGTACCCAATGAGCAGTGGTCTGGTCACATACGGTCGATCATGAGTTTGGTTTTGGTCTCTGTGTTGTTTGGGTGCTGGTCCCAGGTCCCATAGCCCCTTGCACACCTACCCCTGAGCTGCACCCCTGGCCCACGAAGCCAGTCCTTACCCGGGAAGAACCAGGGCCCCCAGGTGGAGCGATCTGAAGGCGAGCGGCACTCAGCCACTGTCGGAGGTGGACACAGGCCTGCGCCTGAGCGCCTGGGACACCCTCCAGGGAGCTCTCGCCTCTGGGCAGCTCTCACTGTTAGAAAAGTCTTCATGTTGGGCTAACACCGCTTCCCAGCTTGTGTTCCCTTTGGACTTCGTAATACAAGTCCTCTTGTTCCCAGGGACAGGCCTTGCAGTGCTGGGGACGGTGGAGTTCCCTGCCCTTCCTGTGCCTTCCTTCAGCCACTGCCATGGGGCGGGCTTTGTCTCCTGGTGGTGCTGCGAGCTCCCAGGGTTTGTGTACAGACTTTTTAGAAGCAGGCGTGCAGAACCCCGTTGGCCCAGTGGAGGGCAATGCGGACCTGTCACCCCATTTCCTTGGTCGTGTGTTTTCATGAGGACACCCTACTGACATTTGTGCAGCTCTTGACTGGTTGGTGCTCACTGCAAAGTGGATCCAAATGCTGCTCAGAGGGGGCCAGGAGGCCCAGGCCGCAAGCCTCCAGAGGCCTTGGGTTCTTCCAGAGGCTGTGCAGGTGACCCGCACCCCCCGCCCCCAACCCATGAGCTTGCTGAGCTTGGGATTCACAGCTGCCGCTGAGGTTGGTCCTTCCTCCTCCCAGGTTGCAGAAGGGACTCTTGGAGGTCTAGCTGCCTCAGTGTGGCTGTTTGTCTCCCCACCACGGGCAGAAGACCCGCCAGGACTGTGGTCAGGCCCCTCGCTGTCGTCTCCGCTGTCCTCTTTACAGCATTAACTGTCCTAAGTCCTCAGTTCGCTCTGGAATGAAGGAGTCAAAAACACTTGTGCTCGGCGTCCTCATGTTCCTAACTACATGGCTTAGCGGTTGAGGAAGGTGCCCGGATGCCCCTTGCAGCCCACTGCAGATCAGGTAGTACTGTTGCAAGATGCGGTTACTGCATCACGGGCTCACCTGGCTTCAGGGGCAGTTTGTTAAGGTCACTTTTGGTGGCACATCACGTGCACACAGGGCACGGTGCACACAGGGTCACTGGATCACTTGTGGGGGTCACTGTCATGAAGTGCAGGGTAGCACCTCGGAGAGAGAGCAGCTGGGCTCTGCCCTCACCACCCAGCTAGGAACTAGCGAAAGGCTGTGGCACACATGGATTTGCCTGAGGGAGCCCGAGGCCCGTTCACACAGCACACAGGGGTAAGTGTCACCTGGGAACCGTCATCGAGGCGGCATGGGCTCCCGAGGACCAGAGCTGAGTTGCCTGGGTTCAGGCACCTATATCAAGGGCACATTTGAGGCAGGTGTGCACCCTGCTGCTTGTTCCTGTTGTCACTTGGCCAGTGGAGCGCTCTGTGTCACAGGGGCCCCCCAGGCCCTGGGGTCACGAGGATGCATACATCACGCTGCCCCATGCTCAGGGGGATGGGAAGGCGTGTTCAGGGGTCAGAAGTGGCGCATGTGGTCATTTCTCAGGTCCTGACCGGCCAGGAGGATGGATGCTGAGGGTCTCTCATTACATTGAGCAGATTCTCGCACTCTGCCGGGTGGAGCTGGAGCCGTGGCGTCTGAGGTGTCTGCTTGGGCTCGGGGTGCAGAGGAGGCTGGAGTCCACCAGCGTCTGCTCTGGCATGAGGTCCATCTCCTGGTCTACCTGTGTGCGACTTGACGGTCTCAGAAAAGAACAAACTGAGGTGCCAGTGGACTCACAGACCCTGGGACCTAGAGGGGCCCCGGGAATCAGGAGGCCAGCCTTCTTTCTGGTCTCCATGAAGACACCCCTGGGAGGTGGCAGGGTGGCTTTGTTAAGTGGACAGGTGGCAGAGCCAGAACCAGAATCTAAATGCACGTATCAGGTCACCTTGGAACCGTCAGAGGCTGTGGGTGCCCACCGTGTGCTCAGGGAGGGACCCACCTGCCCCCTCAGCTTTGCTGCCCAGCCGCTGCCCACGGTGGGTTTCTCGGTGCTGTGTTCTGCACAGACCCAGATGCTGCTGAGGGCTCTTTCTCAGGTGGTGCTGCGAAGCCCTGGGTCCTTATCAGGGCCAACAGCGTGGTGTGTCCTGGTGCTCCGAGATGCCCTGGGCTCCGGGAGCGGCACCCTGTCCCCGCTGTGGGTGGCACTGACTTCAGGAGGAGACCCCTTGCTCTGGGCAGGGTGAGCTCTTTCCCAGGTGGTGGGTCACATTTCCTTGCCTCTATGGCCCCAGCCCCAGAGCTGAGTGGTAGGAAAGCATGAACCTGACCTGCCCCTCCGCGGGTTTTGCCTGGGAGGAACAGTCATGTCCAGTGGACAGAACTTGAAGCAAAGAGTTTGGATGGCACTTCAGAAGTCTGGGAGAGGTGGCGGAAAGCTGGGTGAACAGGCATCCCACACTTTTTTTGTGAGGAAATAAACTAGTGCATTTTGAGCACCTGGTTTTCGATTAGCAGGAAAGACGGCCGTGCTCACCACAGGCAGGGTGCTTTGCGATGTCAGTGTACTCTGTGGACACTGTGCCATGGCACTGTGCCTCACAGCCCTGCATCGCGAGGTGAGAACACCTAGTGTCCGTGCAGCGCTCCTCAAGAGTACGCACATGGGAGAGTGCCCGTGCCCGACCCTCCGTCCAGCTGCCATCTAACTTAACCCCAACCGTTGCAAACTAGATTCACTTTGGGGGACTACTTGAGTCCACAACCTGTCCCTGGGAGGCAGGTTTTATTTTTCCTCAGGGACATTTGAACGGAGTCTGTGGTCTAAGTGAGGTTGTTGGGGAAGATAATCCAGATCTGAGTAATTGGGAGTCTGAAGACGTCAGCAGTGTCCCCATCTCCTTCTGAGATGTTGGGCACATGGCGTCCTTTCCTGCTTAGTGGACCTCTGCTTAGTGAACCTCTAATACCACAAGGTTGTGGCCAGCATGTCCCTAGTTGGGGACATTGCCTCAGTACCCTGTTTTATCCTCTCTTTTCTGGGCCATCTCCTCCTGTCTTTAGGGTCAGGATTTCAGAATGTCCTTCAGTTCTGCTTCCAGATCAAAGCCCTCCTTGGTGTCTTGCCTGGGAGGCAGTTCCAAGAGCAGGTGTGTGGACCAGATAGCAGCCAGTGCAAATTTGCATGCCTGGGAGCAGCAGGCCCGCCTTTAGCTCCTGGGGGCTGGGAGGAGCTGCCATCCTTGGGACCCATGTGCCTGGCCCAGGAGCCTCACTGGGAGGAGTCCCCAGGGGTCTCCTGTGTGAGGGCCTATGGCGGCAGGACTGCCTCTACACGTCACGGTGCTGGCTTTCAGTGCCCTTCAGGTTAGTGTGACCCGACGGTTAGATTTCTAATTGGCAGTTCTTTCTACCTGCGTTCTTAGAGAAGGCCTCCTGCCATAAATCCAGTCTCTGGTCCTACAGTGGGCCCTGAGTGTTCCCGTTGTACTTGGAGATTGTCCCTGTGTTGGGACAAGGCCCACCTTTCCCTCCTCCATGCCTGGTGCTTGACCTTGGCCTTCCCGTCATCCCCTCCAGCAGTCTTTCTGGAAATGCTGCTCCTTGGCGTCTCACTGTGGTGGAGTTTTGCTGTGTAGATGCAGCGGTTCTCTGAGGCTAATTTAAAACACACTTTTATTTTGGATTCCCATAAGTGAGTTATCCGTGGATGGCACTTGCCTCTGTATCACGTTTCTGGATTTAAACCTAGTAGAATGCTCCAGAAGGTTAGAAATAAAGCTCTTTGGACACCTGCATGTGACTGTTGCCTTTTTCCCCAACACATTAAAGTGTGTTTGTCCTCACAAGTCTCAGACGTGGCCCAGCTTGCAGACCCCGGCCTTCACCTAAAGAGATGCTGCCTACCTCTCATCATTAATAGAGCTCTCTTAACATCCTGTGCTTTTGATTGCCCTACTTTTTTTTTTTTTTGTAATACAAAAATAACCGTGCTATTAAATCCTTTATGATTCAAAGTAGAACATTAGTTTTATTATATATGGAAAATGGATCCTTAAACTTCATAATGGCATCCAATTATTTTGCATTTGCTTGTATTATATACTATTATTTTATTGCAGTATAATGTCCAATTATGGAAATGACTCCAAAGAGACATGATTTTTCTGGCTTAATGTGTAATTGTTTATTGAGTATTTTTCTCATTATGGTGATTTTCTTCTTTCTTTTGAATTGCAGTTATAAAGAAACTTGCTTAAATTTTTGTAAATTGATTATTATATAGTTAAATCAACTATCAAGCGCTCACTCTACAGAAGGCACTGTGTTCAAAATTGAAATACATGCAAAGATTTAAAGAGATCCTTCCTCAAAAAAGTCATGTATTAAAATACAAATAGGAGTGAGATTTTTTGTTATTTTTTTATTATTTGCTTAGTGTTTTACAGTAAGATGATTTCACGTGATAATTGACCACTTGGAGACATTGAGGTAAGGGCCTGTGGGGGCCACCAGTGTCTAGGGTGGAACAGTTGTAGTGGGGGCACTGGTTAGCAGGGGCCGTGGTGGCCGGGCAGGACCTGGAAGGTTGGGGTTGGTCCGGGTGTCCCTGGGTCTGGGTAGGTGAGATGCCTCTGGGGAGTTTTAAACCGGGGCTGACAGCTCACCTGACATTTAAAAGCTCACTGGAGCTGCTGCGGGACAGTAGATTCTGGAACCACTGTTTATTTGTTTTTAAAAGCTTCACATAAGCAGTGATTTACACAGGAACCAGTGCAGGGTGATGAGGTGGATCCTATGGGGACAGACGCCACAGCTGGACTGGGGAAGGTGGGCTTGATGTCAGTCCTGTTGAGCCTGAGGAGACAAGGAGAGCCAGGCCAGGGAACGGTCCTCAGGTAGTGAAGACCAGACCCACCATGTGGCCTTCTGGCCTTTGTTTTTGGAAGCCTCTCTGAAAATCCAGTTCAGATATTTGCAGCTGAGCTGGGATGGTTGTGAGGTGCATCCACGGCATTTCCCTGCCAGACGGCCACTGGGCAGAAGCAGCTTCTCTGGGTTTTCTGGCTCATACCAGCCCCATCCATGGGTGGGCAGAATGCCCCTGCATATCTCTAGACACTGACTTGTGGCCTTAAGGTGTTGCAGCTACTTGTCAGGTAGCAGCTTTAGTCGATTGCTCCTTGCACCCTAGAGAAGCGTTTGGAGTTTGTATTTGAATATTTTCCCCTTTTTTCAATAAATAGGGATAATCTGAGATCAAACAATGGTAAATGGAATGATGGCAGGAGATTTCACTTTTCTACAAAGGTAACAGGAGTTCCTTATCAAGAATCTATGTTAGGGTTGGCACTCTCCTTTCAGGGGACAGCACAGGGGCACCCACCATCGCCTCAAAGAGACCTCTCCCAGCTTCACCAGCGCCATGGCTGGGTAGGAGGTGGGTCTGTTTCTACTGTTCCGCTGCAGTTCATTGTATTTCAGGTCATTTGGCACAGGGATTCCTAATTCATAACTAAGATGTAGCACTCATCACGTTTTTGCCAATCGAGATGTGGTGTCTGTCAGCCTGCAGGTTAGGTCCTGTACAAGACTGAGGCCCAGAAGGGAAAATGCGGCAGGCCTCCCATGGACACTGCCAACATCTCAGAGGCATCTGGCCCAGCCCCCTCCCACTCCCTGAATCCAAAACCCCAGGATCCATCAGTGACTCAGGATCCACTGATCAGAATCAGAATCAGTGGACCAGCTTTCTCCTCACTTCACTGAAGGGCAGCCTGAGGCCCTGTTGGGCAGCCCCATCATTTCAGGCCAGAATAGAAAGTTCTTCTACAGCGTATGACCTTTGGTCCTGGTTCTGTCCCTGCTACGGGTCACAGGAAATCTACTTCCTCCTCTTTGTGAGACCACCAGGTCCCTAATAGTGACTCAGGCTGCACCTGAGTCAAGACTCCTAGCTCCCTGTCCTCCATTGTGAGTGCTCCGTCTGTGGAGCCCTGGTGGGGACAGCACCAGGAGCAAGAGCCCACTGTGCTGCCTTCCTCCAACATGTGCGGTGCCAGGGCAGCCCCTGTTCCTGAAGGACACTGGCCCCTGCCCTCGTGTACCTAAGGCACCCCTGGAGAACTTACCTGGATCTGTGGTGGGCTGAGAGGCTCAGAGGTGGGGGCCTTGTGGATGGCGCCGTGCAGAGGGGCTCGCCAGGCTCCTGCTCGCCCAGGAGTGCTGTGGAGAGGCACTTTGCGAGCAAGAAGCTGCTGGAGAGAGGTGCATATTGCCTTGGTCCCAAGCTCAGAGTGACCTCCAGCTACTCTGTAGGCCACCCAGAGTAGTGAGGCTGCCCAGCACCATGGAGCCATACAGGGCAGACAGTTGGGGGCCATGAAGGTCAGAATTTGGTGAAACTGCCAAAGTCCTCTTTTTCTTTCTCCTTCTTTTCCTAAGAATCAAAGACTCCATGAAAGGAAAATCAACTCTTAGGGGTCCGATCTCGGCTTCCATGGTACTCCCATGAGCTGGCCAGGCAGATTGCAGGGGTTGGCAGCAGCCAGGTCCCATGGCCGAGCAGGCTGTGTGAACAGGCTGGGGAGGGTTGTGTCATCTGTCCTCAGGAGCACAGACAGGCTTATGTGCATGCTGTCAGGGTACACACGGCCAGGTAGGCTGAGAACAGCGCAGGGGCCACCCTGGGAAACACGATTGCTTTTAGGGGGCTTGGTAAAGTTCTGACAGAGTCACCGCCTCCTGTGTACAATCCAGGTGGCCGCTGTGTGGACTTGTGGAACACAAACAACAAAGGAACTCACGCGTCTTGTGGGGATGGGCCCTCTGTAGCGGAGATGAGCCCTGGGCACAGAGGGTGCTGGGCTTGAGTGGCCCCCTGTCCTGAATGCCTGGAGTACCTCCCTTCTCCCTCCAGAGCAGGAGGACCTTCACTCCTTCCTCGTGGAACAACTGGTACCTTCCTTTTAATACCAGAACCCTGCTGGGTGGGTGCTCTTGAGGGGAAAGAAGCAGGTGCACGGTACTGCTGACTGCAGGGCGGCTTTATTTTAGAGGAATAAAATGTGTGTGTGGTTGCAGGCTTGGGTAGTGAGGTAGTGAGCCTCAGTGACCACTTAACCCCTGGCCCATCATAGTGCCGCCTGCAGAGGGGGCAGAAGGACAGCAGGGCCCAGCACCTGGGACCCACTCAAAGTTCAGAAATCCTTGCATTTCTGGGCCCTCCAGAAATTGATTGTCTCAAAGGTGTCCAAAGCCAGCTGAGAGGGAGCCAGGCCTGGCAGTGCAGGAAGGCGGGTGAGACAGCATGGGGAGAGGTCTTTGCTGTTGTTGGCTTCATGTTTGTCCTTGAGAAAATCAGCTTGGTGAAGCTCAGGTTTGGAAACAGGGGTGACGTGGAGCCAGTCCTTTGCCAGGCTGCTCTGTCACTACGCCATACTCTCAGCCCTGTGGATCGCAGACACAGCCATACAGAGGGTCGTGTGACATTCATTGCATCAGCAGATGAGGTGATGTGGGCACATTACACCAAGGGGCCTTGCTGCCCCTCTGGCCTGATGTAGAAGTTGAGGGCACAGCTGGACAGTGGGGAAGGCATCAGATCTAAACCCCTCTCCATGAGCCTGACATCTGCTGGAGGGAGGCTAGGAAAGGGGACGGTCAGGTGCCAGGATGGCTGTCTGTCTTAAGCAGACATCTCACTGTCATCCGCTTCAGTGCCTTAGTCCCACCTCTTGGAAAGTTCCCAGCCTAAGCACGGGGCTCCTCTCACTGCTGTCTCTAGTAAGGAAGGCATGGCCAGGAGGGTGCATCTGCAGCCTAGACACACACCTGAGGTAGCAGTCCTTCTGGTGCCTGTGCCTGCTGGGGGCCTGCAGCTGGGCAGAGCAGCACACCATAGCTGTGGAGCCCACATTGGTGTTTAGTCTGGCTGTGCCACTGACACATGGAGGGACTGGGGAGTGACCTGCCCGGAAGACCCAGCTGGGTGTCCCCTGAGCGGTGTTCCTGGTGCCCTCAGTGGCTGCAGGTTCATCCTCCAAACCTGACCTCTCACCAGAGGTCTTTCCACATCCGTCACAAGATCAGCTGACGCTGACTGGGGCTGGTTCTGGGATGTGCAGACGGGAGTGCCCGGGCACTAACCAGATAGTAAAATAAGGATGGCAGCATCAGCTTTGCTCATCTGACTACTCCCCGAGCCACACAAGTACACACGGCTCTCCATCCCTGCTGCTCCAGGGCTCTCTGCTGGGTCTTTGTGCCCTCTGTCCCCAGAGATCCAAGTCAAGGCCCTCTCCTGGGTCTCTGTGCCCTCTGGGAGGAAGTGACTTAATACTGGTTAGTCTCTTCCTGTGGAATGACAAGCAGGAGAATTGGGTGTGACCTTGACACAGCAGACTCTGACTTACTCATGGAGGCTCCCTTCCTACCCCACAGCGGATCCCTGCCTGCTGGGGTCCTTTCCTTGCCCCACCCACCCCCACACTGAAGACCGACTTCAGGAGAAACAAAATGCTTACCATCTGGGTTCCCCCCCAGGGACTCTGCCCTCTGTGCGCCGAGGCTGTTGGTGGCCTCCAGCCTCCCGTCAGGACTGTGATGGATGGGCCTGGGCATGCGCGAGGGCTGGCCCTGTTGGCTGTGGGTTTAGGAGGAACACACTTGAAACAAGTTGGAGCACGTTGGCTGCAGCCGATGGCTTTTCCTGTAATCCCGCCAGATACCCCCACCCTGGGTCAATCTGATGAGGGCGATGAGGACGCCTGGAGCCTCCTAGGTAACACAGAGACCTCTGACCTGCGGGGTTTCCCAGTCCTCCCAACGGGCTGCTGGTGTTTTGCCAGATACACTGGCTATTTTCCCCCTTTTAGGATTTTGCTTTTAATAGGAATCCTGGAGGCCTTCAGAGGTTTGTGATGCCGACTTGAGGCCTGGCTCAACCTCCCGGATGGTAATTAATGTTTACACAACACGACAAGCACGAAATGCAATCTCTTTGAGCCCTGCCAAGCACCCATCATTCCCCTGATCTCCCACTCCTGCAGTGTTTGGAAATTAATTTGCCTTGAACAAACAGTAGGTTTTCCTCAATTTATTTGTACAGTTTCAGTGGCCGAGAAGCAGAGCTGCAAGACCAAGTGTCATCCTGCCATTCGTTCGAGTAATTGAATCTGCTAATGGAACAAACTGGTCTCTGTTTAATGATTTGAAGAAAGGAGGGAGAGGAGGAGGAAAATAAAGAGACACATATGTTCCAGAAGGTGGACACTCTCCCTGAAACATTGTGCATTGTGCATTGTGGAGTTCTGGAGATAGCAGAACTCTGAACGGAGGGATTCTAGCATTGCGAACATCAGCACAGCTTGGGTTAATAGGTATACAAAACAGGCAGCATTTGCTTAAGAGGTTACCTCTGAGGTGACGGAATAGACTAGCAACAGGATTTAAACCGTGAGCCTTACTGGTAACTTGAAAGAACTGAATGTTGATTCACAGAAATTTGATGCTTCTGCATGGGCCTGGGATTCTCAGTGCAGAACATTTGTTCTTTAACAATGTTCCCACTTAAGTTGAAGTCCAGAGGGGCTGGGGCTGGGGCTCAGTGGTAGAGCGCTTGCCTAGCACATATGAGGCCCTGGGTTTGATCCTCGATACCTCGTAAAAATAAAATAAGGGTTATTGTGTCCACCTACGATTAAAACATTTTTTTAAAGATTTAAGTTGAAGTCTGGATTACTTATTTGGCCACAATCTTCAGTCCTGTGTGGCGAGGTCTCGGAGGCTCTGTCATTTAGACAAGTAGAGAAGTTAATTAGAAGATGGAGTAATGACAAATAGCATGTGTCCATTTCTTGGATATATGGAGCAAACATTCAGATAGGTAGAGATTGGGTGAGTGGATGGATGGTTGGATAGATGGGGGAGTGGATGAGTGTGGTTGGGTGGGTAGTTGGGGGAGTGGACGATGGATGGGTGGATGGATGGACAGGGGGATGGATGGGTGGATGGATTGATGGATGGATGGGTGGATGGGTGAGTGGATGGACGGGTGGGTGGATACTTTACCTGATAGCTACTGGTTTTCTTAATATCTTTGAGGCTTATTCAGGTTTACTACAGTAATGACCTGGCAGGGACGTAGCCCTGAGGACTTCACAGCCAAGTGTAAAGACAGGTAGGGGACACAGGTGTAGAGGCTATGCCTTGAGAGGCCTCTCTCGCTGCTGCTTCCTTCCGTTTCCTTCCTGTTCCAGTATACCCGCTGATTAGCACCAGTGAGAAATGGTGAGGACAAGGGGGGAGCACGGTACCATGTTCTGTCTTCATTTCTGAGAGGAAAATATTTATTTGGTCTCTTGACGTGGTTTTATTGCTTTGCTTTTTTGTTTTAATCCATGCAATAGTGGAGACAATTCTCTTGATAATGGTGGTGTATTATCCATGAACTCCACCATGGGTATCTTTTTTTCTTTCATAGTAATAATATATGTTCATTACAGAAAATTTAGGGAGTTAAGAAAAGTACAGGTCCATGAGGTACAGTTGGTGGTCTCTTCCTGGATATGGGATTTGGTTAACATTTCGGGTGTGTTTTTCCACTTCGCATGTTCGAGTGTGCATTTATAGAGATGGTTTTCAGTTCTGAGACCATATCCAGAACAAGAACAGTGTGCTGTATTTTTCTTGGCGGTCACTTTTGTCCAAGGTACCCCATGTCGTTCGTACCTCCTGGCAGTGGTTGGGGACACTGCGCCTCCACTATGTGCTGGACTGCAGTAGCGCTTCACCTGCCAGAATCCACGTCCATTGCCTTGCGAGGCAGTGACTGTGCTTGTGCGTGGAGAAGTGTGTGGCTGTGTGGCTCATCATGGACGGACACACCACCAGGCCTCCCAGACCCAGAGCCTGTGGTGCACAGTGCCTGTGGTTAGCATTTGGTCACACATGCTCGTGTCTCACTGGCTGGGATGACACACAGTTGATACACCCATCTGTACACATAATTCAAAATGTAAGTAAGTCCCTAATGAAATATAAAGGAGAAGTAAATGGAAGTCATTCATAACAACATAAATGCTTGCTCATGGTGGAGAAGGACATGTAAACGTGGCCGCTACAACCACGGCCACCTGGTGGTGGCAGTTAGTCCCCAGAAGCAGCCTTGTGTTGATGTCATGGTTTTTCCTAAGAGTGAACAACTTCTGGTGAAGTCCCAGATGTGGCAAAGTATAGTAGTTGCATTCCTGGAAAATTCAGTAAGTGTTGAAACCCTGCAAAAAAAAATTACTTTGTATTGATTTTTCATTTAACTGTTAGGAATGATTTGTTCATAGGTCAGTGTTGATTATTTAGTACTTAGTTTATTTTTATGGTTGGGTTTATTTTATTCAGTTTTAGTGATTTGTTTTTTCACAAAATTCATTTTATTTTCAAATTCATTAAAAATTTTCTCTGGGCACAGTGGCACGTGCCTTTAGTAATCCCAGTAGCTCGGGAGGTTTAGGCAGGAGGATCCTAAGTTTAAAGTCAGCCTCAGAAAATCGAGGCACTAAGCAACTCAGTGAGACCCCATCTCTAAATAAAATATGAAAAAAGGCTGGGGATGTGGCTCAGCTGTTGAGTGCCCCTAAATTCAGTCCCTGATACCCTACCCCCCCATTTTTTTTGCTTGTTTAAGTTATTTTTTATACAATAAAGCAAAATGTCCCCCCACTATCCAGTTCCTAGCTTATAATAATACAATTATACATAAATACACACACATTAATTTTTCCAGTTTCTACAAAGACAGCATGTGCTATACATGATACACGAAGCTTTTTTTTTTTTTAAGCTGCAAATTTTTCCATGGTATGAATCTACCAGTGATCTCATTTGGGGCATTTCCAAACTTACACCTTAAACCATGATGTTGTTTCATTGTATCTGAATTTCATTGTATCTAAATCCTTGTACACCCACCAAGTCAAGGGAACCCTATTTGTTCTTTTACTAAATGTTTCCAAATTGCCCTCCAGAGATTATGGGGTTTGCATTGTACTGAGGAGGTACAAAATAAGGTCCATTTCCTGGCATGGTGATACATCTCTATCTTCCCAGTACTTACAAGCCTGAGGCAGGAGGATTGCAAATTCAAGGCCAGCCTGGGCAATTTAACAAGACCTATCTCAAAATTTTGACATGGGGTGGGGGCTGCAGCTCAGTGGGAGAATGCTTGCCTAGCATGCCCAAGGCCCTGGGTTCAATCCTCAGTACTGTTCCCCGGGGGGGGGGGGGGGGGTGTCAGGGTCCAATTTCTCAGGGCACTTGTATCAAATCTGTATCAAAATCAAACACTTTTTTTTCTAATCCTCCATTAGGTTTTTAAAAAATTTATTGAGTCAAGTTCATCAATCTATATTTTACATGCAGTAAATGCCCTTTTTACCATACACAATGGAGTATAACTTTTATTTGCATCTTTTATTATAAGCCACGATGTGTTATTCTTACAATTGCAAGAAGGGAGATTGCTTAACCCCAACCCCAAAATGTAATGAATACAACATTTAAATAACACTCGTCAATTTGAATATTTCTCCAACCCCAGCAAATCTCATCCTTTGGCAAATTCAAAGCACATAGTGCAATATAAAATGATTTTAAAATGTGTTCCTGCCAATTTTAGAGAAGCATAGTAAGACAAATTGTCAAGATGGAAAACCTTAAAGGGTAAGATCCATTTATTGAATAATTGAAAGGAAGAGGAAATGCATTACTGATTAGCCACAAAGATGCATGGTGCCTAATCTGTGCCTAAAGAGGCCTGTGGAAATGAGGATGCATAGAACTGTTCCAGCCACCAGCGTTCTTTCCAGCTCTCCACCTGTGGGTGCCCTGCCTACAGGTCACAGTACCAGAGCATTGGTGGGTTGATGGTGGCTTTCAGGTGTAGCTAAAGTATGGTGTTGCCATAATTCCCTGTAGCTGTCTTCGCCCTTTGCAGTGACTGGTTTACTTAAATATTTTAACTAAGTCAGGGATTTGCCATTATCTGCTTTGTTTGGGGGCTTTTGCTTTCCAAGGACCACACAGTGTAGACTGGAGAACAGGCATTTGGTGGACAGAGTTAAGATCAGAACCCAAAACTTCTGATCTATCAAACAGCAAGGTGACTTCCAGCCAGCAAGTTCTCACTTCTCTGGGCTCATTCCATTTGACAACAGAGGGTTGGATTCCCAGTGTGGATTCCCAGTGTGGTCCAAGGGTCAGCAGCATCACCTGTGAGATGGCAGGCAGTTCAGGAATTGGAGCCCCACCCAGAGCTGCTGGGCTGGAGTCTGCACCTTCACGAGACCCTCCCTGGGTGATTGGCACACCTGCTCAAGTGGGGGCCGAGCTGGGACAGCCTCCTGGATGGTCTCCTTTTAAAGTTTTGTGCTCCTGGGTTCCTTTAGTGCTTCCCCAGAGCTGGCTGGGACAGACTGGTGTGGTTCTTTGGAGAGACTCAGGCTTCCTATTTCCCTCCTTGCTCATCCAGGGCGGCAGCGACTGCCATGCTCTTGGTACCACACCTTACTCTCCAGGGGTGTTCAGGCTGGGATTAGACATGGGGCAACAGGAGAGGAGGCCACGCCTGCAGGACACATGCCTTCTGCAGACTTGGCGACATCGAGCTTGGTGGCTGTCCCTAGTATGTTCCTTACCAGCATAAGTGTATTTAAAGGGTATCTTTTGGAAAGGAAGTCTTGTTGATGTGAGCAGATTTATTTCAACATTAATTTTTAGAGGAATTTGGATATAAACGTACCAAAATAGAGAATATTGATTGATTCTTCACCATCCTAGTCCAAGGAGAAGGGAGTAGTGCAGAAGCATGCAGATGGGTTCCTGCCAGTGCCGGGGCCTGTGCTCATCAATTGGCGTAGGTGAGGGAAGAGCCCTGGCACATGCCCAGCCCCTCTCAGTTGGCATGTACTCTCTGGATTTCTACGCTCCTGGAGCTTTCTCTCCTCAACCAGACTAATACCCCTATTTTTGTGAAAGAAAAATTCAGGAAATTTGTGAGAGATGACAGAAAAGGCACGGAGAGGGCAGGCCAGACCCTGGCTCCCACTTCTAAGATAAAGACCCTGCAGGATCCCCTGCAGCCACTTCTCCCCAGCCTCACTAGGGAGCTTGGTCCAGTTCTGGGGACCCACAAAGTTTTGGCTTCATTGTAAGCAGAAATCTTCTATAAAGGTTCTCAAAACAGCACTGGGTGGAAATAAGATACCCAGAGGTCACCAGTGCAGTCATTTGTCCTCAGGCCTCACGAGATGCCCTGTCCCCTCATACCTAGGCAGCACGTTGGCCTGAAGCTGGCCACGTCCTCCACAGCCCCGGAGGTGCCTCGCTTATGAACCAGGGCTTATTTCTGCTTTGGTGCATGATTCAGGTTTGAACTGCTTACCAAACAAACACCAAAGATGATGGCTTGCTCTGATGCAAACTGTGTGTGTACACACGAGTGTGTAAGCAGGAACTGAGAGACCGCATGAGTGGCACATGCTTTTCATGGTGGCGAGAGATGTGGAAGAGGAGGTTTGCAAAGGTGCCCTCATTTCAGAAAGTATTGCAAGCTGTGCTTTTCCTGTTTCTGAACTGTAGTAAAGAAAGAATGCATCTTTTTTAGCACAAAAATGGAGTCGAGGTGATCTCCCACTGCCAGATGCCTACAAAGAACTTACTCCAAATTGGGCTATGCCTTGATATGTAATTATTGGTCTTTCATTATTCTGTTTTGAGAATTTTATGGAATTCGGCTTCTGGGATAATCAACAATGACATCATAGTAGTTATGGCACTTAGGTCCTTTGACCTTAGGAGGGAAGCTTATTTTTTAAGTTTATACGGGAGCATCTATTTTCTATTCTTTCCCCACAATTGAAGAATTCTACTTAAATTTTACATCCAGTTAAGTCTCAGCATCCCGTGGTGCAGGGGCATTTCTGAAGGCCTGGTGAGTGTAGCTGTGGCACGCTTGATTTAAATTTGCGTTTGCATGTTTGATCTCAGATATCCCTGGGCTGGCTGGGGCACATCAGGAGGCCTGACTTTTGCCTGGAAGTTTGGCACTTGCTGAACAAGAACTTGTTGCTCTAAGAATGTCAAGTGCGCCTCCTCAGTCACAATGCAAAGGGGGAGGGGGAAAGGCCAATAAGAAACATCTGTTTGTTGTTAAGTAACATTTGCTTCATTCGCTATTGAAAACACTTCTCATTCAGGAATTGCATTTGTTTTTAAAGGGAAAAATCAACTTGTGGGCTATAATTTCCTAAGTGTGCTTCAGAAAGTCTTTGCAAAGACTGGGGACAGGGAACCCTGGTTTGCAGACCACCAGCTGTGGGATCCCCAGCCAGCGCACCCTTCTTCCCAGGAAGGGTGGTAGGTGGCTGCTGGCTGTGCCTGCAGGCTGGAGCTCGCTCCCCTGGTGCCATGCTCCTGTGTCATTCTGTGTCTTCTCTTTGCTCTCCTCCATACAGATTCGGAGTTAGGTGTTGGCGCGCTGCCCGAACATGACAGCCAGGATGCAGGGCCGATTGTCCCCAAGATATCAGGTCTAGAGAGAAGCCAGGAGAAGAGCCAAGACTGTTGCAAAGAGCCCGCCTTTGAGCCTGTGGTGCTTAAGGACCCCTGCCCTCAGGTCCCGCAGCCGCTGCCCCAGCCCCAGGCGGAGCCCCAGCTCCGAGCCCCTTCTCCGGACCCTGACTTGGTGCCACGCACAGAGGCCCCACCAACAGCCCTTCCTCCAAGTACACAGCCCCCACAGGGCCCCCCGGAGGCCCCACTGCAGCCCGCCCCACAGCCTCAGGTGCAGCGGCCACCCAGGCCACCGTCCCCCACTCAGCTGCTCCACCAGCACCTTCCTGCTGTGCAGGCCCACCCCTCATCCCAGGGCCTGCCCCAGCCCCTGTCAGCCTACAGCAGCAGCCTGAGCCTCAACAGTTTAAGGTGAGCCAACCTGCTCTCTGCCCGCCGGCCACCTTTGCTGGATGGTCAGAGAGTGTGGGTGAGGGCTTCCTAGGAGATAGGTGGCCTGATTGAGAACTGTCCTTGTTTTCTCTGGGAGGCGAGGAGATAGGGACAGGGACTGTTGGGTGAAAGCCGGTTGGGTTGGCCGTTGACACTACACAGGAGTGAACTATCCAGGATCTCCTGGAGGACAGAGGCAGGAAGGAGAGGTGCTTACCCAACAGGTGGCCAGGCCCATGCCATGCGCCTATAGTCCCAGCTCCTGAGGCCGGAGGGTGGCTTGAGCCCAGGAGCTGGAGACCAGCCTAGGGCACATAGAAAGACCCCATCTCAAAAGATGAAAGAAGAAGAAGCGGTTGAAGGTATGCGCCAGGGAGTGGAGTCCAAGGTGCCTCCGAGGGCCCTGAAGGTGGAAACTCAGAGGAGAGAAGGGGTATCGCGGGAGGGTTGTCTCCTCAGGCCCAGGAGACTGAGACCAGTGCTGGGTTGAGCATTTTTTCAGTGGGATTTGCTTCCTCATTTGTGAGTCAGAGAAGAAACCAGTGGGGAGAGCCAGGTCCTCCTGGTTGGTCTACGAGGGGCCGTCCAGGGTGATCCTGAGCCCTGTGGGCTCCTGAGACTTGTGCTTGTTATTGTTTTCCTTTTAGAAGCCTGGTGGGGTCAGGGACAGGTGAAGAACAGACCTAAGCAGGCAGGTTCCTCCCAGGGCTGGGCCAGCTCCTAACCCGGGGCCACTCCTGTGGCACAAGACCTGGCCCACCTCTTCCTGTGGTCCTGGGGTTACGGTAGCAGACAGGGGGGACCCACGTGGTGGTTCTGTTCCGTTTTGTTCCTTGGCTGCTTTGCAGGAAGTGTGGCGAGGAGGGTGGGGGCGGCAGGAGACAGAGCAGGGCAGGCCTGGCCACAGGAGCGAGGGGGGCTATCTCAGCAGAGAACTGCCTGGACAGCCCTGTGCGTGGCGCTGGGCAGTGGTCTCTGCCGGGCTGTGTGGTGGGGAGAGAGAGGCCCAGGGGAGGGAGGGCAGTGGGGACGCAGATGCTCACCTGCGCCTGTTTCTCCCTTTGCTCCACAGCAGCAGCAGGAGCAGCACTCCAGCCAAGACTCAGCCCGCCGCCCCACACCTCTCCCACCACCCCTCGGCCTCCCCGTTCCCCCTCTCCCTGCCCAGCCACAGCCCCCTGCACAGCTTCACCCCCGCCCTCCAGGCCCCCGCTCACGCGCATCACCCCAATATGTTTGCCCCGCCCACTGCTTTGCCTCCGCCACCACCGCTGACGTCAGGGAGTCTGCAGGTCCCCGGACACCCTGCCGGGAGCACTTACTCAGGTAGGATGGCCGGGTGGGCGCAGGGACCTCACTGCTGTCCCTGCCGTCCCTCATCGCCAGGCCGGGCGCACTTAAACAACCATGCCCTGGGAGGGGGGTGTGGGAAAGGAGGCCTGAGGGGTGAGGCCCGGCAGGCACCCTGGCTCAGCAGAGCGGCCACAGCCTGCCAGGTCCGCACCTGCTTCTCTCCAGCATCTCAGGCCGTGTCCTGGGGCATGGGCCTGGCCTGAGGGCGTCCACCTTCCTGGGAAGAAGAGATGCACTTTTATGATGATGCATCCCAGAATTTAGGGATGACCTGGTGGGAGATGGGGTCCTTCTCCCCTCACCTGTATCACGGGCCAGGGTCCCAGTACTGCTCTTCGTCGCTATGTGTCTGCCCTGAGGCCAGCCGGGGAGCCTGCTGCATTCATGGCTGGCAGGCGTCCCCCCTGTTATCCCCACCTCCAAATGACCCAAGGAGGCCAGAGGGCCATCCCAGTCGTGTGGATGGGGAACTGACCTGCTGAGCTGTGCAGCTGGTCCCCAGGCCCAGGTGTTAGTTGAGAGCAGCCCCAGGCTATGGCGGGCCTGAGGTTGTCCCCTCTGTCCCAGGCCCCGGGGGCTGGGTCCTCAGCCCTGCACCCTCCATGCTAAAGCACCTAGATGTCCCGTTCGGAAGGAAAAGGTGCCGACATCTCCCTCTTCTTCTTTTCCAGAGCAAGACATCTTGCGGCAGGAACTGAACACGCGTTTTCTGGCCTCTCAGAGCGCCGACCGAGGGGCCTCCCTGGGCCCCCCGCCCTACCTGCGGACCGAGTTCCACCAGCACCAGCACCAGCACCAGCACACGCACCAGCACACGCACCAGCACACCTTCACACCCTTCCCCCACGCCATCCCACCCACCGCCATCATGCCGACGCCAGCACCTCCCATGGTGCGTACCCCAGGCAGAAATGTGAGGATAAGTAGAGCCCACTCTCTTCTGTGTGCAGGAGGGTGGGGCTGGCACGGGCGTGGGCCCTGAGGCCAGGTGGCCTTCGAGGGGCAGTGTCCTGCGCCTTACCCAGGTGCCCGCTGCACGCATTTGCCAGTGCTGGGTCCACCTGCTAGTGGCCTTCCTTCTCTGGGCACCTGGCATCGCGGCCTGACAGCAGTGTGAACCAGGTGCTGACGAACAGGTGCTCACAGCACCAGGAGGGAGGGGACAAGTGGAGGAACAGCCACTGGGGCCAGCTGCCTGCCCTGTGTGGGGTGACATTCAGAGGCTGAGCCCTGAGCCTGGAGGTGTGTGGGCATTGCCATGTACCCAGGGAACTGGGAACTGAAACGGATGGTCTCAGACAGGCTTCTTTAAATCTTTAAATGCCCTAGTAGAGTTCTACCTCAGTTGTCACTTATTTCCAGTGTTTAGAGAAGGGCCTGGTTGAAACCCTGAAGAGGAGAGTCCATCAGGCCCAGGAGAGCAGATGGGAATTCACGGAGGGTCCTCTCATCCACCTCTGCGCCTTCTCACCCACTGGCTCAACTTATTTTTCTTAACATATATTTTTAAAGTTTGTTCTACAAGTTTTATTTAGGGGAATATTAAAGATGAGGCCTTTTCACCATCCCACCACCCCCGCCCCCCCCCCACAAAAAAAAGTCCTATAGCAAGTTCTGTGTCTTTTTTTTCTGAGAGAACTGCATTTCTCAACAGTTATTTATTTGTTTAAATTCCTTTTTAGTTGTAGCTGGACACAATACCTTTAATTTATTTATTTGTTTTCTATGTGGTGCTGAGGATCAAACCCAGTGCCTCATATGTGCTAGGCGAGCCCACCACTGAGCCCTGGCCAACAGCCATGTGTTTAAGGGCCTAATGGTTTAAGAAAATATCATGCTGGCCTGTGTGAGCTGGTCCACCAGTGAGTCAATCTGAGGTCTTAACATCCTGGAGGAAGACAGGCATGAGGGCGGGGTGATGAGTCCTCCTGATGGGTTCAGAAGACCCAGCCCAAGTGCTCTGTGTGGGTGACATGGACTTCAGAGAACGGCAGATCTGCAGTTCTTCTGGCAAGGAGAAGACCAAGTGGAGGGACCCTGGGAGGCCAGGCCCCGTGCTCGGCTCTCTGGATGGATTTGGAGGTACCTGTCCTCTCCAGTTTGGGTGTTCACTGTGTCAGCCTCTGAGCGCAGAGTAGAAAGAGAGGAACCACCAGCCGACCAGGGCCCAAGACACCGCGCCGCGTGGGCAGACTGGACTCAGGGTTGCCAGAGGCTCAGGAGCTCAGGTGGCTCCTATCCAGTGAGGTTGCAGAGTCTGGTGATGTCTCAGTGACACAGAAGCTGTAGGCTGCCTCCACTGAACAGTGAACCAAAGGCAGATGAAGTAACTAGTTTTTGCTTTGATCCCTTTACAGTTTGACAAATACCCTACAAAAGTTGACCCCTTCTACCGGCACAGTGTGAGTTGCATTCCCTGCTACACGTTGAATGTGCCTGCTTTCCGTGCGTGCGCTCTCCCCTAGTCAGTACACGGCCAGCGGCCTTCCCGTCACCGCGCCAGTGTGCCCGCTGCTGCTCGTCCCTGTGGATGCTTGCTTTTGTGGCGTCTTGCTTTTGGTAAAGATGCAGTATCATCTTCAGAGTCAAAAGATCATAAGCACAGCCAGGACAGCCCCCTGGGAGCCAGAACCTGCCCTGCCTGGGGGTGTAAGCTTTGCAGCCCTTGCTGCAGCAGAGCCCGAGGCCACAGGACCTCAGCCACAGGCGGAAAGCCAGCCACAGAGGGACCTCAGCCTGACTGTTCCCTCTGAACAAAGTCCCTCATTCTTTTGACTCATAACTCTTCAAAAAGTACATTTTTATTTACTTGAGACTAAATACAGAACCCTCTTCCACATGGCTGATACTGTTCTCCTGAGTGTATTTTCATTTCACAATTAAAATATTATTTAATTAAAGAAAGCCTTAACATTAAAACGAATGCACCTTTTCTCCTTAAGCTCAATTCTTCATTGCTTAAAAGATGCAGTTTTATGCAATCTTAAGTATACATTCCAGAACTTAAATTGGTACCAACCCGTTATTTGATCATTGATGTAGAAGACAAGAGCTTCTCTATACAAAGACCTTGAATACTTGATTGTGATATTTTGATTATGGGGTGAATACTGCATCATTTTTATCTGAAAATTTGCAAGTTTATTTGCTCAATGGTTTTTCTTTTCTTTATAATTTGTAAGTGAATCCAGAAAAAAGGAAAAGTCATAATTGCTTGTAGCCATGTTGATTCATCATTTACAGCTATTCCCATTTTGATTCTTAGATTGTGTTCTCATTTTGGTGGAAATGTTGCTCAGCAGATCAGCAAAGACTGAATTCATTCATACTTTAAATAGATAATTAGGCACTTTATTAGTCAAGAGCATAGCTGAGAAATCAAGACTAGGAAATATTAGAAATCAATTAAGAATCACTTACTCTGGAGCCACTCAGAAGTGACGTGAGGCCTCTTCAGTAAGGAAAGGTGCATATGAGGGCCTTGCACCCACCACGTGGGCCACCTGTGTTGCTCAGCACTGATGCAGAAAGGTTTTCAGATGGACATTCAGGACCCAGTAGGCCTGGGTCCCTCTTGGGACCTGCCCATGAGTGGTGCCACTTTGCCTTGCTCTGTGTCTTGCTGATTTAATGAGGAACCAGCACACAGAATGGTTTCTGTGGAGCTCAGTGTGCCCAGGAGGCGGCTCAGGTTGGCAGCCTGAAGCCACGCTCCATGCTCCGTGGGCACACTCCACGGAGATGCCTAGGCTGGGGCTGGCGAGGCAGCCTAGGGGTCTGGACTTTGGAAAGTGTCCACGACCTCTGGTTCTCCAGCCGGGACAGTCTTCAGCTATATTTATTTTCTAGTGGTCAGCAGTGGGACAGAGCAAAGGAAGTGGGAAGAGCATTGGGTTTCACTGTGAACGTGAAGGGAACTGCCCACCTGGACAAGTTTCTGGTGGAGGGTGTTGGTCACTCCACTTTCTTCCTACAGGGCCCTGGGGGGTCCTCACACGGCCAGTTACAGGGTGATATAGGAAGTGCTTAGTCCCTCTTGCCTTGGAATCAGGACGCTACAGGCGGACGGCAGAGGCCGTGCTCAAGAATCTAAAACCCAGTCTTGGACTTGAAAGGAGTTCTGAAGGGGGCACCCTTGCACAGTCCCTGTGTAAGTGGGTTCAGTTCAGGACCAATGAGTCTGACACCTCTGGGCACCACTGGAGAGAGCAACTGGAGTCGGCCTGAAAGAGATGTGTGGGTCTCAGTCCCTGCCAGAGCAGCTGGTGTGAGGGCCTTATTGGGAAGGTGCATTGTCATACTGTGACATGTGACACAACTGTGAGTTGGTGTGTCACTTAAATATCCACATGATGGTTTGGTCAAAGTGAACGGACCCAGAGGTGTAGAACCTCAGAGGTAATACAATTTCCAAAGGCAGGAAAGATGTGCTCACATCATCTCCCTGTATTGCTGTACATTTTTCCTCCAGTTATGTCTTTTGTATGCTAATGAGTCAAGAAAATTTATATTTTTCACTCAAAATCATGCTTTTCCTGTCATCAGGTGGTCAGACCCACACATCAACAGCTTGGCTTGCATGACCTCCAGTGAGCTTGTCTATTGAGCAGCAGACACGATTCAAAGCTGGCCCTAAGAATCAGGGCCTTGTGTTAATCCCAAAGAGCTCCAAGTTCCAGGAGAGCTGAGAGTGAGAATGGCTCTGAGCTCTGCATGCGGGCCCAGCAGTCCTGGGGGAGCCCCACATGTTATTTGTTACATGGGATAATATTCCCAGGCTTCTGTAATCTACCTTTTAGGAGAACTGGCAGCTCTATTTAAAGTTTAAACTGAGTCATTTTATTTTACCCTTCCACAAATATTTGTCATCATTTTAGATGAGAGAATTAAATTGTCCTCTGGAACTGCCACTTCTAGAACAACCTAATGAAGCAAGGATTGTGAATATGTTCTCATTTCCTCAAACTATTAAAAATCTAAAAGCACTAATTGAGTTTTAATGGTATAAAATCCTGGCACTCATGAGGAACTGCTTCTTTTTCTTTCCTTTTTCTTTTTTCTAATTAACTTGTGATTTTCTGGGCATTTTATCAGCCCAGCATCCCTCCTGGTTTGGGTATGCATTGAAACCTCTACCCATTTAGGGCTCGATTGTGATTCACCAATTAATAATTAGAAAGCTCCCTTTCTAATGGCGTTCTCATCTGGGACACCATTTGTTGGCTGATTGATTCTGAACTACTTTTAAATCAGACATTCGTGTGCATCTGTGTGATCACCCTCCCCATCCTGGTTCTTCACTAGTGGCACCTGGCTGAGTTGCCTGGCTCGCTCCTGTTGGTGTCTTTCTGTGGGAGGGGAATGTGAACATGTCACCTGCCTTCGACTAAAGCCGTTTTCTCCTCTCGTCTCTGGCCGCAGCTCTTCCACTCCTACCCTCCTGCAGTGTCGGGCATCCCCCCCATGATCCCACCCACGGGCCCTTTTGGTTCACTACAAGGAGCATTTCAGCCCAAGGTAAGGAGGGCACAGGGAAGACCCAGGGGTGTGTCTTGCTGGGCACGAGGGGGTCTGCCCCTTCTTCCTGCACAGTGACTGACTTCTCAGAGCCTAAGTGACCCGGGGATTAGAGTGAGAGGATTTTTTTCTAGTCCATTTAGTTTTAAGCCTCAGCAAAAATTGAGGCTTCAGTTGGTACTCCCACGTGATCTCAGCTGAGCTTCTCTGTCCCCTGTGGAAGATGCCACCACGAGCATGGGCTTCTGTCCAGGGAGCCATGACCTCTGAGACCAGCTGACTTTTGAGGCAGAGATGGGAGGCTGGGCCTGTCAGTTTTCCAAGGAAGAGGCTGGACTGAAGTCCCAGGGGTGCAGCAGTCTGTGTTGTTGTATCGGGGAGATTCCCCTCCTGGCCCGCCCTGTCCTCCGCAGCCCCAGCTGGGCAGGCGGGTCTGCTGGAGCGGAGGCCGAACTTCTGGCCTCCTGGTTCTTTGCTTCTCCTACCACTGGCTCTCAAAGTTCAAACTGCCAAGGTCACAAACATTTTTGAGAGGGACTTTCAGGACATGCATGTTTAAAATCAACTGCAGCCCATTTTACTCTCTTACCAAAGTGACGCATCTTCTAGTGGCAAAACATTCTCACATTTTTCAGGCGAGGTTTTCTGTGGTATGTGATTTTCTTTTCCTCTCCATCCCATTTCTGAGGTGAGCACCAGGGTGGGGCCAGCCTCCCAGGATGGGCACCTGCTGTTTTGCCCAAGACTATTACACCTGGAGAGGAGGACAGAGGCCCTGGGGTGGGGTGGCTGCCCTCCAGGCCTCGTCCCCTTGCAATGAGTGCTCCTGACATGCGAGGTCACACGTACAGAGGGCTCTACAGTGGCTCAGCCAAGTGCCTCCTATCTGGAGATCGAAGAAGGCGGTCTTCAACTCCTTCCCCGAGCCTGCTCTTTACTGCTCCCTCAGACCCTGGTCCGTCCCTTCTAGGTTGGGACAAATCTCTAGTGCATCCCCAAACAGACTGGTAGGTCATTTAATAAATTAGACTATTTCCCTCACTCACAATTATCCAATCACACAGAAAACTGCATCTGGGCAGGAGAGAGCCTCTGCTGGTGTGGAAATAGGCCTTTCCAGGCCACCTTCCTGATTGAATATGTAGATTGCAGTTCATTAGTGGAGTTCTTCATATGTATGCAAATCAGGCTGTTAACAACTCCAGCTTAATTGTTGGTTGTGCCGCAGCTGATTGCTTTCCTTTCATTCCTTCCCCCTTCACCAGGGAGGCGAGCCTGGTGCCTGAACTTGAGCTCCTTTTCCACACAGTTAACTTCTGGTGTGTGTGTGTTGGGGGGAGGGTGTCCTGGAGGTTGTGATTTCCTAAATAATTGGTGTTACATAGTTTTAAAATCCTTCTCCCACAAGACCATAATGACTGTGCCCGAAGTAGGCTTTTGGTTGTTGTTCATTCAAAGGACAAAAGCCTACAGATAGGTTAATATTATGAGTGGTGTGTAAGAAGGGAGGTAGGATAAGGGAGACACAGGCAGAATTTGATACTGCGTCTGTGTGGTCCCTATGTTGGGTTCTCTTGTCCCATTTCCACCACCGCTAATGAGTCATTACTGAGTGTAATTTCTTGTTATTGTCTGCCAGTTAAAACGTGGAGCGTTGGCTTAATGTCTGCGCAGTGCTGTCAACTCTTCTGATGAGAAGCACCTGACACTGCAAACGATGGCAGTGTTCACTTGAGCATCTCCTGGAACGTCTGGAGGGGGCAGAGAGGCGGCCAGCCAGAGCTGGGCCACCTGGGAAGGAGGCGTCCGGGCCAGCCTCTCCATGTGTGGCTGCCCTGTTTGGTCCCTGTGGCTTCCACTGTGGTGACGGGTGCTGGAGGCCACCTCTCTGCTTTAGATGACATGGGAGAGAGCTGCCTCTGGTCAGAGCGCTGGAGAAAACAGGGAGCAGCCCTGTACAGGCTCATGTGCTCACTGAGAAAAATGAGTCTGTGATTTAGAATGAAACAGATGAAGTCTCACTTCTTCATTTAGAAGGAGGAAAGGTTTTGCTTCATGTCCCGTGTTTTGTGCTTCCTAAGCTGTGGTCTAATTAATTTGTAGACTTCCAACCCTATCGATGTTGCTGCTCGGCCCGGGACAGTCCCACACACTTTACTTCAGAAGGACCCGCGGGTACGTGCCAAGTCAGGCTTGGTCTCAGGTAACCCGGGTGTGTGCAGGGGACAGGTCCT
This sequence comes from Spermophilus citellus, assembly GCF_964194105.1. NCBI lineage: Eukaryota > Metazoa > Chordata > Mammalia > Rodentia > Sciuridae > Spermophilus > Spermophilus citellus. Next base: position 24,577,026 of record NC_138187.1, on the reverse strand, counting down.
GTGCACGACCCTCCTATCTCCTTTGAGAGAGCTGCTCTCAGGGAAGGGACTCTTCCCACCTGTGCAAGAGAGTGCCAGTTCCTCCTGGAAGACACTCTCTCCTGCCCTGTGAGTGACACCGGAAGGCTGACTTCCCAGCAAAAGGAGGGGGACGGGCTTGTGATCTGAGCCTAGAAAGTGGACACTGTGGCTTCTCCAGTTCCTCCTTGACCAAGCCTTTATGTCTGCAAATCCTTATGTTGCTGTGGGTGCTCTGGATAGACAAGCACTGAGTGCTTCTCCTGCTGGACATCAGCCCCCGCCACCCGCTACCCGAGGTCAGGACATCCCAGACCCCATGGCTCCCCTGGCCCTCTGCTTTTAATGTGGCCAGGATCCCCTGTGCTCTAGAGCTGAGTAAAATATCCATGATGTTTTGGTTATGTCATTTATTAATGGTCTACACTGCACCTACTCCCAAAGAAGAACTTGAAGTTCCACAGGAGGTACAATCTTGTCTCGACAGTGGTCATTTATCTTTATAGTAAATGTGAGAGAACGATTGCCATCCCAGTGCCGTCTCCTCCCTGGGTAAGGGCAGCTGGAGCTGATGGCGGGAGCTAGGTAGACGGGCTGAAGGTCCTGAGAGCCGCCACCCCCACGGTGACTCTTGGTGAAGAAAGGCTGGCCCACGCGTCCCCTCAGCATTGATCCTGAGTCTGCCTCTTCAGCCTGCTCTCCCCCGCACCCTCGGTGTGGTGTGGAAGGGCTGCCCCCCGGGAACCTCAGGCTAGGCAGCACCAGGGCCAGGCTGCCCAGGGCACGCTGCTATTGATTAAACTTGTACGGGGCTTGTCGACGGTGATGTCAGTGGGGGAGGGGACACTTGGCACTTTTGATAGTGTGAAAATGGGTTAATTATTCTCCAAAAGGGCTTCATTTAAAAGTAAAATTCTAACATTTTAATTTCCCCTCCTAATGAAGCACTACAAATTTGTTAATTAGAGCAATTGTTTGAGTGACAGGCGTGTAACCAAGTTGTCATTTTCTCTTCACAGTTGACAGATCCTTTCAGACCTATGTTAAGGGTAAGAAAGCCTCTTCTAGCACTGTTTTGCAACCTCTGTTTGACTCCCTGTGGGTTGGAAACGCAAGTCTGTAGCCAGCCTACCCAGCAGGCTGTGGCACGGTGGTTGGGTTTTCAGGTCCTGTGTGATGCAAGTGACCGAGTTGTTTTGCTTCGGGCAGTGAAGGAAGCCATGCCACGGGCTTCTTATTTATGTAACTGGTAGAGCCGAGTCCGATTCCGATTCCGGTGTGAGCGGGTCTGGTAGAAAGTCTGATTGGATCTCAGGGAGGAAGACTTGAGCAACAGGCTGCAGTCAGTGTCTTTCAGGAAACGCATACTTACCTGGATGGGTGTGCTCTGCTGTGGCTCCCTGGTTCAGCACGAGGTGCTATTGACTTTCGTAGCCACTTGACCTGTTTCTGTGGTGTGGGAAAGGATACTGTGAGCATTGGTTGTTAACGTCGTTTAAAGCAGAATGGCCTGAGGTCTGGTGCCTGGCCAGCAGATGGCCCCTCTGTGAATGCCAACTTCCCCATGCCTGTCTGAGTGGTAGATAATGGGCAGTAGCCTTCCTGCGGTCCCCACCCATTTCTGGTGCATACTCTCAGATAATCCACCTTCTCCAAAGGGAACAGGAGGTCTGTGTCCTCACTTAGGTGAGGCAGTGTGGTACTTGTGATGTCAAACAACCTGTCAGTCCATGACAGGAGAAAAGTCCTGAGTCTGTATTTCAAGAACAGCTCCCTACTACAGAAACCTGAAGCTTCTGTCCTTTGCCAGTGCAGAATGGAGTTCTTTCCTTCTGTCCAGTAGTTACTGCGCATGCACTCTAGGCTTAAGAGGAGATTGCTTGGCAGGAGGCAGAAAGAGGTGGTCCCTGCCCCAAGTGGCAGAAGAGAGGCACTTGCCATCACCCCACTGCTCAGAAACCAAGGAATGATTTGGGAGATGCAAATTGATCTGCACTCCTCCAGGGGTGGAGGAGGGATTTGGTATTGCAGAAGCCTGGAGAGTAGGGAGGAAGGAATGCCTTCCCCTCCCCTCCCCTCCCCTCCCCTTCTCTTAGACATGAACAGTGTCCCAGCATGAATGAGTGGTCAGCTCTTAATGAAGCATATGGGGTCACTGGACTTCAACAGAAGTGGGATGGATTCCATTGCCCCTCTTTGGGGGTTAAAGAAGCATTGGGGAGGTTATGACAGGTCCTGTGCCCTTTCTTGTTTTGATTTGATTCCGATGCTCCCTAATTAGCCCTTGTGAACAGCTGATTTGCATTATAGCATAGCCACATTTGTTAAGTAGGACTTCACCAGGTCTGCCAGCTGGCACCAGAAAAGAAAGAAGAGGCACAAAGTGGGATTCAGGCTTTTCCCATCTTGTCCTTGGTAACTGGGGGTCCTTGTCAAGTATGGCTTCCTGAGTGGTGGCCGATGTCTGGGCCCCAGGAAGAGGGGGAGAGCGATTATGGCTCCCTGGTGGCTGGGCCCGGCAGGGTTGCTGACGGGAGGCTCTTGGAGGCACAAAGCTCTCTTGTTTCATGAAAAAAGTCTCTGCAGCCAGAATCTGCTGAGAGCTCGGGGGATTTGCAGGCGGTTTCCCTGAAACGTCTCCTTCTGACCACTTTGCTCTTTCTTGTTCCAGAAACCAGGGAAGTGGTGTGCTATGCATGTTCACATCGCCTGGCAGATTTACCACCACCAACAGAAAGTCAAGGTCAGTCTGACCTTCCTGGTTCACGGGGCGGGGGGGGGGGGAGATGGGGGGAGAGGTGGGGGGGGAGCTGGGTGCGAGCACGTGATCTGCCCAGGAGCACCTGAGTAGGAGTATTCAAAACAGGGTCTGAAGACCAGAGGCAGGGAGAGGTCCCTCGGGAAGCCCATCTGAGAACCTTAACGAGGGAAACCTCCAGCAGAATCACAGAACAAAAGCAAACTGGTAGCTCCCTGGTGCATCTTTCCTTTTGATAAATTTGTCATCTTACTTAAATAGTAAGATCCAAAGGGTTTAAATATGGTTTAAATCCTGAAATAAAGGTTTTAATTATAGTGAGCAAGAACTAGAATATGGAGAACACTTAAGAGGCTGAGAAAGCCAACAGAAGATGGTTTTGTTTTGTTTTTCAGTAGCAACCCACGTGTTCTCTTCCTTTTTGGGTTTGGGGAAATGATATTTATGCCCCATGTGGAGATGGTGGTGCTGAACCTCCGTCGGCAGTGTGCATGATCACATTAGCCCTTCTGGAGGTCACGCTGGGCCTGCTCTTACCATCTGTCAGTCTTCCTGGTGACCTATCCAGGTGTTAAGAGATGGTCAGTACCTGCCAGGACCACCTGAGGCAGGTCCTTTTTATTTGCACCATACAGATGAAGATGGTCAATGCTTGACCAGAGCCTTTGTGGTACAGGAGGGAGGAGAGAGAGCATGCGGGTGGTAACGTGACAAGGTTCTGGGGCTTGGCTCAGGCACATGGAACCTGACATCCACACTTTAGCCTGGGTCTTTGCAGCCTGGAAAAATGATGGGAAACATCCAAGCTGGTCATTCTAGCATAGGTTTCTCCGTCCACTTCTTCATGCATGACTAGGTCTTGGCAGCATTTAGGGTCAGCCTGAGGCCCATAGGCAAGGAGGACACGCCAGTCACATGGCAGGGTTCAGTGGTTCAGAAGCAAAGATGGAACCTAGTTAGAAGGGAGGAACAAACCTCCGCGAGACCTTTGGCTTTGGCTTTGGACACCTGCCCCTGGTGCTGACCGCATATCAGTGAGTGCCGCTCACTTTTCCCTCCTTTTGTGCTCAGTGTAATTGGAACCTCGTGGTGTTGCTGATTAGTTCATGCTTTCTAGTTCCGGGTGACATGGTCAGCAGAACTATAGGCACAAGATGTCTTCCTTTTGTCCTTTGGTTGAACGTGATGAAGGATGTTGTGTGTAGCAGCTTCTCCATAGAAACGCCCCTGACATCTCCAGCTCTCATTATCCCCATTCAATCAGCAAGACCCTTGAACAGGAGATGGCTCTGTTCACCTTCCCCTCCCACAAACTGCTGGCAATCCCAGCCTCCGTTTGGCTTCATGGACCTGGGTTGGTTTAATGGATCTGTGCTGTACACCATGCGATGTTAGCACCGAATAATTTGGCAACCAAATTAAAGGAGGTACTCAGGAGATTTTTATAGATCGATAGTGAATCAGGCTTGGTTTGGGCTCCACTGCTCCTTTAGGGAGGGACTCCATTATGGCAGTCCCTATGGGTCTGAGCAGACGTCCCCTCCCCTTGCTCAGCAGTGCTCATTTACTCAGCTCTTTAGTGAGCTGCCTAGTAGGCTCGGGGCTGCTCACTGCGGGGCTCAGAGGGCCCCTCTCTCCCTGTCTCACTCCTCAGGCGTTTGCAATAAGGATCTGTGGTGCCCAAGGCCGCAAGTTCCCTTTGTTTTCCCAGGTGTTGCTCCTAAGCACGAGCTCCCAGCAGGTGTCAGTCACTCTCTCGAGGACCAGGGGGCTCTGACCTGTGGTGCTGAGGGACAGCCCACTTCCTGGGCCCCTGCTCTGTTGCAGAGACCCTCTCCCGCAGCTTCTCTGTTGTGTAGCAGGCAGGAGGAGGAGGAGGGCTGGGGTGGGGCAAGAGCAGCTGGGCCGTGAAGGAGCCCTCAACAGGGGGAAGGCAGCTCAGCTCAGGTCTCAGGTTCCCAGGCCATGGGAGGTGAGGGACATGGAGGGCAGTGCTTGTCTGGGAGGTGTGGAGTTGACTCAGAAGGAAGGCTGTCAAGAAATAAGAAGGCCGGCAGACTTGAAGCCATGCAGGCGAGAGGGCTACCCGGCTCCAGAGAGAGGCCAGAGCCTAGAGGAAGCCTCTGGCCAGTGCCCACAGCCTCAGAGGAAGGTAAGCTGGAAGGCCAGCAACAGGGTGGGCAGGTGAAAAGAAAAGAAGCTAGGACTTCATAGTAGGAGAGGGTCTCCATGGGCCACTACCTGGACTAGCTGCCACCTCCCCCTCCCCCGTCATCCTCCTCCCCCCCTCCCCTTCCTCCTCCTCCCCCCTCCCCTTCCTCCTCCTCCCCCCTCCCCTTCCTCCTCCTCCCCCCTCCCCTTCCTCCTCCTCCCCCCTCCCCTTCCTCCTCCCCCCTCCCCTTCCTCCTCCTCCCCCCTCCCCTTCCTCCTCCTCCCCCTCCCCTTCTTCCTCCTCCCCCCCTCCCCTTCTTCCTCCTCCCCCCTCCCCTTCCTCCTCCCCCCCCTCCCCTTCCTCTTCCTCCCCCCTCCCTTCCTCTTCCTCCTCCCTCCCCTTCCTCCTCCTCCCCCTCCCCTTCCTCCTCCTCCCCCCTCCCCTTCTTCCTCCTCCCCCTCCCCTTCCTCCTCCTCCCCCCTCCCCTTCCTCCTCCTCCCCCCCTTCCTCCTCCTCCTCCCCCCTCCCCTTCCTCCTCCTCCCCCCTCCCCTTCCTCCTCCTCCTCCTCCTCCCCCCTCCCCTTCCTCCTCCTCCCCCCTCCCCTTCCTCCTCCTCCTCCTCCTCCCCCCTCCCCTTCCTCCTCCTCCCCCCTCCCCTTCCTCCTCCTCCTCCTCCTCCCCCCTCCCCTTCCTCCTCCTCCCCCCTCCCCTTCCTCCTCCTCCTCCCCCCTCCCCTTCCTCCTCCTCCTCCTCCTTCTCCAGAGATTGGGGTAGTCCTAAGAAGAAACACCCCCATTAGTTAAACTGATACACCTACTTTGCTTTCATCTTGCTTTTTGTTTTATTTTTTTATATGTAACAGTGATCATTAGAAAATTAGCTTGTAGGCATGCAAATATTTCTTCATAATGTTCAGTTACTAATGTGCTATAATCTATTAGAGTATGGCTAAGAGGCATTAAACAATTAATTTATACAGCAGATTATTCACACAGAATTCCTAATAAAATGAGCTTTAAAATGCTATTATTTTAAAACTTTCTAAAATGGACCTTTACAGCAATATAGTAAACCACTCAGGGGCACCAGTTGAGTGAACAGGATGTGGCTGCCCTCCCTGATCGAATAGCCACAGGCCAGCCTCTAGCCAGGCTCCAGGCCTGCCCTTCGTGCTTCTTCTTCTGTGAGAACCAGGCACTCCCATGCAGCAGTCCCTGCTGACCCCTCCTAGGTGGACCCGCTTCTGGTCATGAGGGTCACCTGGTTCTCCCAGCATTCCTAAACTTGACCCTCACCAGGGCCAGTGCCCAGGTGTGGACCGTTCCAAGAGCCCACTCCCATGGTCTCAGGCTCTGAGTGAATCTCTCCTACTACTCACTTGGAATGTCATCTTCTGTTGTCCCCTTGCCACTGCAGAAGCAGATGCAGTCAGACCCACACAAGCTGGACTTCGGACTGAAGCCTGAGTTCCTGAGCCGCCCACCAGGCCCCAGTCTCTTTGGAGCCATCCACCACCCCCATGACCTGGCTCGACCTTCAACTTTGTTCTCTGCCTCTGGTGAGTTCAGGGGGCAATGGAGTGAAAAATGTGGTCCTCAGGTAGCCAAACAGATAGGTCTGGACCCTGTGCCTCTCACTCACTCACCACCTAAACGGCATCCTGGTACACCTGGAAGGGAAAGAGACCGTCCTCCCCTGCAGGGACTCTGGAGCTGTGTGTACCAAACCAGTGCAACCCACAGCATGTCAGATTGTCAGATGCCACTGAGAAAGACGGGAAGATCCAAGGGCCAGTCAGAAGTAAAGGGGGTGCCGGGAACTGTGGGGACACGCACGGGCAAGGGGTGGCTTTGCACTGTGACAGTTGGCTGTGTTTCAGGAGCTAATGGTAAAGAAAACCAACTGAGCTGGTTGTCAGGGTTGGGCTGTGATAGAGAAGGTGGGCCACCTGGCTTCTGTAAATACTTAAAAATGGCAGCACTAGGCTGACTCTGGTGACAAGTGGCTTCATGCCCACTGTGGACTTAAGTGTTGATGGGCTCCCTGCTTCACTGGCTGGCCTGCTGCCGCCCATGGCTCATGTTGGGGGCACATGGTCTCCCACGGAGGCAGAGAGAGTTGCAAGAATCCTCATCCTAGGCCTTGTTGCCAGAGCAAGGGGACCACTCTTGAGGGTCAGAGGAATCTGCTGAGGTCTCGGGCTTTCCTGTTGGTTCTGTCACATTTGAAGGCTCTGTTGCCATGGAATCTGGCTCCGAGACATGGCCACACTAAGAACAGTTTTTGGAGAGAAATAGATTTCTCCCTGGCTTTCATTTGAGCCAAAGTAGATGAATTGCATCTTTTGCTTTGATAATTCTGGAACTGTAGGCATCCCTGGGGCCTGGGTGGAGTGAAGCATGGTCTCCACTGAAGCTCTTGCACTGCAGACAGTGTGTGGCCAAAAGTCCGTTGAGTTGGCAAGTGGTGGGCCCTCTCTGCACTCCCAGGTGGAAAACAAGCCACCAGGTGAACCACAGCCCAGGTCCCTTCAGATGCTGAGAGGCAGTGCCTGATCCACACTTCTCCCGTGCTGGTGGCCCTGACAGCCCAGGGACAGTCCTCCTGCACTGTCTTTTCTTGAGGGAATTTGCACTTATTTATAGGAACTTAGACAAAATGCCAGGCGTTATGGAACCTTGTTGGTAGATGGGTAAATACAGGTCCTGATTACGCTTGAATTTTGACCCAAAATGGTTATATGATAAAACTTTAACCTGGTATTTATTACTAGTTAATGTTAGTTAAATTCACCATTTTTATCTCACTGTCAGAGACTAATGCCTGATATACACGGCAGGGCGGAGCTCCCTCGGTGCCACGCCCCTCCAGGCCACGCCCACTGGCAATGAGCTGTGAGTGGCCCCGCCCCATGGCCTGAGCTATGGAAGCATTGTCCTTCCCTAACTCATGCACATCTGGTCCTCCCTTTCCTTCTTTCCTTCAGGAGAAGGATTTGAGGTGACTTACAAGCATACATATCAGGTGTGATAAAGAGTTGAGAAGCAAATGTAGATAGGGGGAACCTGTGAGGAAGGCAGCCTCAGCATGGACCAGGATGCCCTGCAGGCATGGGGTTTGCTACTGAATCCACGAGGAAGCTGGCTCTTCCTGGCACCCAAGGCGAGGCTCTGCCCTGCTTGGAAAGAGGAGAGGGGCCAGGCAGGCATGGGCCTCACCCCAGCAGACTTCCTGGGGTCCCCAGGCCTGCTGAAGCAGGCTGCTCCTCGAAGCTGCTTTCTGTAAGCCCTGACCTTGGTGGTGTTTGACTCACCAGGTGCTGCACACCCCACCGGGACCCCTTTTGGGCCACCTCCTCATCACAGCAACTTCCTCAACCCTGCTGCTCACCTGGGTGAGTTCACGGGGGCAAGGTGGCTCCTGCTGCGCCTACCAGCACATGGGGAACCGTCCTCCATAAGTCACTCGCCACTGGGGCCCAGTCAGCATGTGGCACCACCTCAGGACTCACTGCCGCCTAAACCACCTCCCTCGCCAGTATGTCTGTGCTAGTCCTGCTCTGCCCTGAGTTAATGGTGGGGGACAGCTGGGGACAGCTTGTCCTGGGTGCCTCAGGGACTTGGAGTCCAGGGCATTCTGTCCCTCCCTGGGAGGAAAAATCGACACCTTGTACAGCCAAGGCACCTTCGGCAGGTGGAAGAAAGACAGGCTGATATTACAGAGGCCCCTGGTTTTGTGGCCTTTATTTACTGATATTTTCTGCATGTGGCCAAGCAGACGCAGGGTATGGTAGGACTTCACCCCTGGGAACGTAAGGAGTGGTCTTAATTCTGTCCAGTGAGAGGCTGCAGAGCACCCTCCTGGGAGAGGTGCTGGAAGACACCTTGAAGCAAGGGGCTCCTGTGTCCCTAGGCAGGGCAGGGACACAGTCCTCACGGGTACTTACCAACCCCACTAGGAAGGCAAGCCAGGTGTGGGTGAGACGGGGATTGGCTTTGCTTCGCCCACCTACCCCCACTCTGCTGCTCTCGTCCCACTGGGGAATCTGAGCCCTTCCTTCCTCCTCCTTTGTTTGCAGAGCCTTTCAATCGGCCGTCCACCTTCACGGGCCTAGCAGCAGTTGGTGGCAATGCCTTCGGGGGACTTGGAAACCCATCAGTTAGTGAGTACCTCTAGCTTTCCATACCTGCCTGGACTCTCCTCTGACGCCAGACCTTCCAAGATGAAGGAAACTATACTCTTGGGAATGAACTCGAGTCATATAATTGCAATGGCAGGCTTACACAGTAGAGTTGGTGGACGTGTGCAAAGCCACTGGTTTAAGGAGGCCACTGTCCCATCCATCCCTAGGGCCAGGGACAGTGATGTAGCTGATGGCTGCAAACAGTTGACTCCCATCTCTTCCACCCAAGGGCTGGCCATAGCCTCTACTAGAAGCAAAAGCACCTGTGGCTCTCGTGGGGTTGAAACAGTGCAGTGAAGAACTGCAGGACCAGGCCCAGAGCCATCAAGACCTGTGGCATGTCCTTGTGACCTGGAGAGCCCTACAGCTCTCTGCTACTAAATAGTCTCTAGTAGGAGGGGCTGCCAGCCCTGCATGTCCTGGATGTCTCGCAGTCTCTGGATGTGCAGCTGGTGGTCTTGCAGACGTGTCTGTTCCTATTTGGGGAGCAGAGGAGACCTAAAGTGTAGCTCTAGGTCACCTTCACAGTGAATGAGGGCTCTTTAAGGGACAGCCTGGAGGGCTTCTGCGTGTGTTCAGGTCGAGGTCCTGAGTGGTCTTGGGGGCTCACTGTAGTTTGCCCATGTTGAGAAGACAGGAAGCAGGGTCTGGCAGGGAGAGGAGACGGGATTCCCAGTTGATGACATGCATCGTCACAGCCGCCCTTCTGCATGCTCAGAGCCTCTGCATGAGCTAGATATGTGTGATCAGGTGATCCTGACACCTGTTTGGTCCCTTTCATTTTTAATCCCACCCTGCCCACCCCCTCTTTTGCTTTTGGGTTGGACTTTTAGACAGCTGTGCACTGCCTCTCCAGGGGCAGGACAGAGCTCCTCTAATGACTGTCGATCTCCTTTCCTTCCAGCTCCCAATAACATGTATTCATTTTAACTCTGGGTGCTGTTGAAGGCTTTGGTAAGTACCCCGTCACAGCAGGTCGTATAATCTCTCTCCAAACTTTTTGTTCCCCACTTCGCCATTTCAGCACCCAACTCAGTGTTCGGCCACAAGGATGGCCCCAGTGTGCAGAGCTTTAGCCACCCTCACGAGCCCTGGAACCGGCTGCACCGGACGCCTCCGTCGTTCCCGACCCCTCCGCCCTGGCTGAAGCCAGGGGAGCTGGAGCGCAGCGCGTCCGCTGCAGCTCATGACAGAGATAGAGATGTAGATAAACGGGACTCATCTGTTAGTAAAGATGACAAAGAAAGGTATGCAAAGAAACCGCTCCGGAGTCCCAATGGGGGACCCCGCTCTGTGCCAGTGGAACCGGCCACCCGCCCTCCCGTCCCAGCCTCGAGCTCCAGCCACCCCGTAGCCCCAGGTCCCTCCCAGTCAGCTAGTGCCAGCGGCCCTCAGTCCCAGTGCCCTGTGGCACAGTGACCATGACAGCACTACCACAGCCCAGGGAGGGCGCCCGCCCTGTGGCAGCGGTACCCAGAGAGCTCCCGAGCCCCTGAGAGTTAGCAGTCCCCACACAAGCCCGACTCTGTGACACAGCGAGCCAGCGCTCTGGGCCAGACACACACAGCATGAATCAACGCCATGTTTGCTTTCAAGTTCGCGCAGCCCATGACCCATCCATAGGCTTCTCTCTTCCTCTCTCTTTTTGTTTGCTTTTAGAAAATCATCTTTGCATTTCCTCATCATATTTTTCTCAAGTTTTGTTCAAAGTCTGGGGCTCATAGATGACTAATAAAATTTTACTAACCCAAATGTAGAGATGCGTCCAAAAAAGAAGCTTTGGTGTTGGTTTGGTTTTCCTGGTGGACAAGAAGCTTTAAATAACCACTGTTGTCTCTGCACTTGGGAACTTGTGCCTAAAAAGGAAGCTCTCTTGAAGAGGAAAGTCTTGTGTTGTCTCTGAAGAATGTCAGTAGCCTTCTTAACCTCCTCCCCACCTTTCTCTCCCTCTTCAGGCTGCCTTCATTTTAAATGCACTGATAAGGGATGCACAAGATATGCTTGACAGAAATGTCTAACAATGTCCTTTTGGCACTTAGGATTGAAATTTGATCCTGATCTTGACTTTCTCTTTACTGTGTGTCTTGTGTGCGATGTGTACTGGTGACTGAGTTTGCCTTTGCAGGCTGTGTGGCAGATCACGGGATACTCATCATAGGCTGTCACGGTAGAGTGGTTGATTTCTTTTGTAAAAAAAAACCAAATTCTCCTCCTCCCGAGCAGTATGATAACAATTTCCGAACCCATGGCCAACGTGGACAGCATTCAGCTCGAGCTATACATGGCTAAAGTGGGGTGTGGCCACAGCAGACCAGCTCTAGACCCCAGGCTGTCCAACTCACCTGTCACTGAGTAGGACACACATTTCAGGGCGCTCTTGACGGATTCACATGGCCTCTTGATGGAAGTCAGGAAGCTTAATAAAATTTGCTCCTCTTCTGTCTTCCCCTTGAGGTCACTCTTCTTGGCCTTTCCACATAAGCTTAGGAACCCAGAGGTGCAGGGGCACGTCCATTTCTCACCCACGTGGCCGCCTGGTCTTCTGCCTCTCTTTCTAGCCCTGGAGACAGCTTGCATCTCTCCTCTCCTCACCTTGGCCAGGTCTGTCTGGGCATCCTGAGCCTTGAGTGATTCCCCATCTCAGCTGGGCTTGACCTTCTTGCCACTCTGCTCTGCGTTTTCTGCCTACTCCTCAGAAGTTCCCATCCACACTAGGTCTCTGGTGTTCTTTCACATTTTCATTACTGAAGGAGCTCTAAAGTTATCCTCAATATCCCCAAGATGTTCTGTGTCCCCAGCCTGCTATTCTACTGCTGGCCTCCAAGTGCCCTTGGGACTTTGGCTCTTACTGACCTAATGCCCAGTGTTGGGTATGGCCCCAGATTCCTGGGTCCCTGGATACCTTTCCCACTCCTTGTTTGGCCCCCTGGTGCTGGTTCTGTCCCCGGCCTTTTGGCTGACACTGGCCTTTGTTCTGAGGGTCAGGAGGCAGAGACCCTTTAATGTTTACATCCACTCTCCACTGGCACTGCGACCAGTTGGGAGTCACTTTGCTCTGGGCTTTTAGAATGTACCTTTAACATGAAAGGACCCTGAGAAGTTGGGCAGCAGGCTCTGTGGCCGCAGCTCTGGCTTAGAGACCTGCAGGCCCCCTCTGGCTCTGGGACAGTGCTTCCTCCCGGTCTTGGCCTTGATTGAGGCCCATGGCTCTTACACAGCTAGGATGAGCCCCTCCACTCTCCACTCACCCTCATCCCCAGTACTTTGTCCCTGTTAAGCTTCTTCTGAAATCCAGGCAGGTAGGTCAGGTGGCCGGCTTTGCCCCACTCGGGGCAGTCCACTGCCCCTGCGACCGGGGGCCATACCCCAGCCTGTCCTCTTCACACCGCCATTTCATCGCAGCCCCTCGCCAGCCACAGGCCGTTTCACCTGCGTGCTTGTCTCCCCTTCCTTGCGCAGAGAAAGCGTGGAGAAGAGACACTCCAGCCACCCCTCACCAGCACCTATCCTCCCGGCCAACGCCCTGGGACACAGCCGCAGTGCCACCGAGCAGATCAGGGGTCATTTGAACACAGAGGCTCGCGAGAAGGACAAACCCAAAGAGAGGGAGAGAGACCACCCGGAGTCGCGGAAAGACCTGGCCGCAGAAGAGCACAAAGCCAAGGAGGGCCCAGCGCCCGAGAAAGACGGGCACGGCCACGAGGGCCGCGCCGCGGGTGAGGAGGCCAAGCAGCTGGCGCGCGCGCCGTCGCCCTATGTGCGGACCCCCGCGCTGGACAGTGCCCGGCCGGGCAGCACCTCGGGCCGCGAGGCCGAGCCGCGCAAGGGCGAACCTGCCTACGAGAACCCGCGGAAGAGCGCCGAGGTCAAAGTCAAGGAGGAGCGCAGGGAGGAGCACGAGCTGCCTGCGGAGCCCGCGCAGCCACCGCGCGCCGCCGAGCCGCCGGGCGCAGCCTCGGGTACCCATGCAGGCCCGCTGGCCTCGGTGCCCATGGCGGTGGGAGTGGCGGGCCTGCACCCCATGGGTGGCATCGGCAGCCTGGACCGGACCCGCATGATGACCCCCTTCATGGGCCTCAGCCCGCTCCCGGGCGGGGAGCGATTCCCCTACCCGTCCTTCCATTGGGACCCCATGCGGGACCCGCTGAGGGACCCTTACCGCGAGCTCGACGTGCACCGCAGGGACCCGCTGGCCAGGGACTTCCTGCTGCGCGGCGACCCGCTGCACCGGCTGTCGGCTCCTCGGCTGTACGAGGCCGACAGATCCTTTCGGGACCGCGAGCCACATGACTACAGCCACCACCATCACCACCACCCGCCGCTGGCTGTGGACCCGCGGCGGGAGCACGAGCGGGCCGGCCACCTGGACGAGCGTGAGCGCCTGCACGTGCTGCGCGAGGACTACGAGCACCCGCGGCTGCACGCCGTGCACCCCGCTTCCCTGGACGGCCACCTGCCGCACCCCAGCCTCCTCACCCCGGGCCTCCCCAGCATGCACTACCCGCGCATCAGCCCCACGGCGGGCCACCAGAATGGACTGCTCAACAAGACGCCCCCCACAGCGGCGCTAAGTGCGCCGCCCCCGCTCATCTCCACGCTAGGGGGCCGCCCCGTGTCCCCGCGCAGGACTACGCCTCTGTCTGCGGAGATCAGGGAGCGGCCGCCCTCCCACACTCTGAAGGACATCGAGGCGCGGTAAGGGGACGAGCGGAGGGAGCCCCGAGAGCAGGGAGGACTCCTGCACCCCGCGCAGACGCGGTGGCCAGCCCCACCGCTCCCCTTGTAAAACATGTACAGACTCCATGCAGATTTGGAAATGTTTTTGTATATTCTATGTTGGAATTTTTCAGATCCTTTAGCTAAGTCATATGTTCTCATGTCTCTTACTCTTTGTTCCTTGTATGAAACTTCTTGATTTCAGCCAAAACAGTAAAGATGACAACACACACCAATTTGAGGAGGACGGGGGAGCCCACACCATCCATCACGCAGAGCTCTTTCAGATGGGAAGGGAAGGCCGTGTACATAGTCCTGTAAAGAGATTGCTTCATGAGCTGGTGGTTCATATATGCAAAGGGTGAGACGAAAGCTTTACTTTGTACAAATGTAAATAGATAAAGATTAAGTAACATAATACATTACTACTTCTTGAAATGTGCTATTTGCAAACCTGATATCAGTGAGCACGGTCTGCTAAGGCTGTGTTCCCCGTATTGTTAGAGACAGCTAAACCCTTCAACTATGCAATGAACGTTAGGGCTTCTCACAAAAGCCCGCCTAACTCAAAGGAGCCTTTTCAAATCCATTTACAACATACTTAAGGTCATATTTTCCCTGAACAAGCACTTAAGTGATATGACTCTGTTTTCCTTGCTTGTTTTTTTTCAAATGGAGAAACATCCTATTTTGCAGAGGGGACCCCAGGCTGGAACTTTGCATCTGAAGTTGCTGCTTGTGGGCTTCAGGGGCAGGTGCGCCCCAGGAAGGCAAACCAGTGCCAGGGAGGGTGGGATTGGTCAGATGCCAAAATCAGGGGCCGGCAGCGGTGTCTAGCAGACAGAGCAGGCTGTCAGAATTGGTCACCGCCAGTCACACGACCTCACACGCCTCTGGTGGGAACCATGCCTTTTTTTAAGTGTGTCCTATTTCATATGTATACACACTTCCTCATTTTGCAGTGCGATTTAATTACACCCAAACAGATCCTGAAAGAAAGCTTCTAGTTTTCTGAGATGATGGATATGTTTTCACTGTATTCAGAAACCGCTGAGTGTGAGGCGGGTTCCCAGTGCGCCGCACTGTACTCTAGTCAGTAACAAGGTCTGGGCGTAGCCGGGACAGGTCGACCTCGCAGAGCCATCGAGATTCACAGAGGTGACAGGTGGCAGAGGAGAAGTCGTGTGTGTTTTTGAGTTTGCATCAATTTTAATGTCTCTTCATGATACTTTTATAATACATTAAACTTCTTGTCTACATATTTGGAGAGAATATGACTTTACTAGCAGAGAAATACAATATATCTTGTCTACTGGACTGTAAAATACATGTATGAAATAAAATTAGTTCCATTTGGTCTTCTAGTATATTAAAGTGCTATCTGACGTTGTTATCCTGTTTTTGCAAAAAAAAAAAAAAAAGTTAACTACAGACCATTGTTTCTAATAAGCAGAGAGATCTATTTTAGTAGTAAACTGAAGGTTTAGTTGTGAGCTTCAGATTTTGTGAACACCAGATGTTGTGCAGTGTTTTGTTTTGTTTTTTTTGGGTTTTTTTTTTTTTTTTTGGCTTTTTTTTCGGTTTTGTTTTGTTTCTTTTTTTTTAAAGACAACAACTTAAAAAATCCAAGGAATATGTACACTGGAACTGTAGTGGTAGCTTTCAGTATTGTAAAGAGATTGTTCTATACAGACCTTTTGCTGTTTATCCTGTATGTAACAAAGTCCTTTCTAGACCCTGTGTGAAAAGCAAAGTGAAGCAACTGAATCTTCAGCATGTTCTCATCGGCGGAGCCTCTTGTGTAATGTAAACTGTGCCATGTTATTAAAAAATGTGAACCAAGCTTCCAGCTGCTTGTTTGTGTGCAGTGGCCATCGGTTCTTAGGGAAGAAGCCACACTTGTGCAAGACCAGGCTCTCGGACAGAAGCACCTCGAACCCGAGCCCGAACCCGGCCCGCGCGAGACTAGGAGGTTCTCCCGCGGTGGCTGGCGCCCTCCCCGGCTCAGTTAGCCTCCCACCAGTTAGTGTCTGTAGCCATCTGCGCCCTCCCCCCCCCCCACATGGGTTATGGATTTTTTTTTCATTTGTGTGTTTTAAACAAAAATGCTGTAAAACTCACAGGAAGGGACTTCTGGATGTTGGCGAGGACGTGTGTGGCCCAGGTAGCCAGTGCTGTGTGTCCCCACCCTACTTCCACACTCAGAGCAGAAGCCTGTGCTTGTGGCCATCGGCGAGGAGCCTGGGGGGGCCGTGAGGACAGTGCCCTCTGCTCGTTCCTCTGACCTCACCTGGACTCGTCGTGTGCTGCTCCCCGGCATTTCCCCTGTGTCTCGTTGACGTCATGGTGTACCCCTCCTTGGTCTGCAGACTCCTCTGTCCTCTAAACCTGTTTTGTTTTTTCACGATGTAAAAAGTTGTTAAATTTTCTCGTATCAACCTGATGACATTGGTCTTTGGATTGGTGTTTGTGTCTTACTGGGAAAGAAGCCCAACGGCAGTCATGGTTAGCGGTGGGGCCAGGTGGCTGTTGGGCAGGCATTGAACATGGGGGTGGATGGACTTGGGGACTTTGAATCCGTGGTGACGGGGTGCTAGGGGACATCCTGGGACCCTTGACAAGACTCCTGGTGGGCCCCCAGATGTTAGTAGCCAGAGGTGAGCAGAAGCCCACTTCCCACTGTCCCACGCCTTAACGGCCAGCCCCCAGGCTGGAGAAACGGGAGGAAAACCCAGCAGATTGGAAAACCCGGTAGAGCGTGTTCTCCAAATTGTGCCCTGCTCAGGGCCTCACAGGCAGCCAGTGGTGTTTGGATGCGCTGCTCCCAGCAGAACTGCCTGTCTTCTGTCACACACCTAGCTTGAGGCCTCCATCTGCAGTGCCAGGACGTGGAAGAGTCACTCTCAAATCAGTCACGGTATTTAATCCCCAGGGCTTCGCTCATCTCAACCTTTGCATATTTTCTCTCTAATTACGTTCGTTGGGCGCCTTGGCGTTGATGGGTACCAGCACAATCTGATTCCCCGCTAACCTATAGATGCTCTAATTATCTCCACAATCTTTGACTGACAATGATCTTGTTACCTTCTAATGGTACATGACAAGTAAAATAGCGAATATAATGATGCAATAATTACCACTTTGGATGGATATTTGCAACAGCACTTGCTGTTTATCCTTTTTCTGCCTCAATCAAGGTGGATGAGAGGAAATAAGATGCAATTGTTGGTGTTCTGTACGTACGTAGCATGAAAAGAGGGAGCAGGCAGTTCCGCAGTACAATTAGCCATGAACATTGTGGAATGTTCAAGGCCTCCCGTGAGTCGGCACCCGGGATGAAAAGAGAATTAGGCTTCAGCTTAGGAAAGAGGTGGGCAAAAGTGACACGGACTTTTGCAATATGCTGTCTTCTAAATTCTGCCGCCATTTCTGTTTCTGTGCATTTCTGAAAATTTCTTAAATGTGAAATTTTCTTAAATGAAAATTGCTTAAATTTCTTAAGATCTCTTAAATTTCTAAAGTTTCCTTTAGATAGAATAGGAAACTTACATATTCAAAGGTGGGGCCACAGTGCAAGACTGCTCTCTGCTTGGCCGCCATGTTTTCAGTGTCTGGACTCCGAAATGCTGGAAGCTTCTGATAATGAGCTCATGGAAGGAGCCATTGATCCAGCAGTCTGGGGCCCTCAGTGTCCCCAAGCAGACAGAGCTATACCTGCTTCTTAATGTGTGAACTGAGACAATCAGAACGTAACAAGGCCTCAACATGGACACGATATTGGGTTGCTCTGTGGGAAACAATGGCCCCCATGAGAGGGAAAATAATTCCCCACCGAAATTCCCAGTGACAGCATCTTGAAGACTGTAGTTAAAGAGGAGCTGGCATTGTGGCCAGACTGACAGGCCAAGCTGGTGATTCCAGGGTCTCTAACTCTCAGGTGTCTCTTACCTGGTTAGAGATGGAGGCGCTGGGTGAGCCACCCAGTGTTGTCATACCCAAGGTCTCCAGCTGCTGTCCCACTCAAACACTTATGGCACCCTGATGTACCCAAGATGAAGCCGACCCCTGAGTTGGTGTCCGAGCTCTCTGTGGCCTTCCGTGCTCCCCATCACCCATGACTGCGGGAGCTCTCCCCTCAAATGCCCTGGGGCAGAGCCCTCTGTGGAGCCCCTCTAGGGCTTGGCTGGCTCTCCTCCACCTCTTGCCCGGCCCTTGCTGCTCTGGGAATTTGGAGGCCTCATGCCCCCCATATTAGGGTCAGCATCTCACCAGGGTAGAGGCTGTGATAGCTGCTGCGGCAGGAAGAGGCCACCCCTCTGGGTCTGTGAGCCCAGCCTTCAGGCTGTGACCCACGTAGACCCATGACCCAGCACAGGGACGCATACAGGCCCAGAACCAGTCGAGGAGACCATGGCCGTGTTGGGTGTGATGAACTCTTCCATTCTGTTTCAATTCGGTTTTTAAAATTGCTGTTCGTCACACGGTACTTGACTTGTGAGTCTCAGTCCCTAGTTTAGGAAACGCTTCATAGAGGAAGTCCCCCAGGTTTTAGAGGCAGGACAGGCTGAGGACCTGGCCTTCAGGCCTGCCTCTGTACTAACCCTCCTGTTCTCTCTAGTCGGCCCCACAGACTTGACCTGTCCCCCTCCCCAACCCTTCACGCTGCTGCCTGCTCTGACCTCATCTCCCCCAGGTCCCCACACCAACTGGACGAAAGTGCCCACGGAGAACCCAAGTGCCAGTCCCAGGGCATAGTCCCCCAGGCCCCTCTTCTCCACTGGGCAAAGACTGATGCTCTACCTTCACCTCCATGACCCGCCCCCCCCCCCCCCCACCGACTGACCGTTGTCATAATTTCTTAGACTGTTGGTTCTCCAGGTGTGATCCTTGGACAACCGGCAGCGGCCGCAGCTGTGACCTTATTAGAAGTGCACATTCTCGGCTCCCTCTCCCGCCTCCTGAATTCAAATTCTGAGGGCAGGACCCAGCACCCTGTTTTAACAAACCCTTCAGGTCATTCAGTGGGTTTCAGAATCACTGGCTTAGGCCATGTAGAGAGGCCCAGGGAAAGTTCTGGCTAGATGCTGCAGGAAGAATCACCAGGTCACAGAGAGTGCTCCCGGGAGAGGACTGTGTTCTTGACCTTCCAGCCTGACCCTTGATCCTGCTGGTCCATTCCTTGGCACTGCCTCTTCCAGTCCTGCCTGGTCCTTTCCTGGCACGCAGTGGCTAGTTCCTGCACCACGAGGAGCCGAGATGGGCAGCGAGGTTCGCCTCCCCAGACCAAGAGTGGCAGGTGGCAGCCGGGCCTGAGGGTGCTTTGCTGCCAGGCACAGTTCTAAGTGCTTTGAGCTGGACTGTCTCCCTTGATGATCTCGATGCCATTACAAGGTAGGGACAGATGTAGCCCCAACTGGACACGTGAGAAGAGGAGGCGCAGCGTGTGAAGTGATCTGCCCACGTTCGAGTCCATAACCCAAAGTCCAAATCCTCCGGGGCCTGCACCATCACCAAGGCCTTGTCCTACTGCAGGGAAGACGCTTGCTGAGTTAATCAGCCGCAGAAACTGCAGTTGCAGGGACACCATTTACTCACTTAGCGCAAACTTGTAATAACCCCGTGGACGCCCCAGGCTGCCAGGAATGAATGAGTGCCCCAGGCAGCCGTGCTGGCCCCATGGTGGGATCACATCCGAACCAGACACCACGTGTGTCCAAGTCTGAACTGCTCAGGTCCATTTTAAAAAATGAAAGCGGGGGCTTGTGTGGCCCACAGCAGCCCACCAACAGATTAACTTGGCCCAGCGTGCTTTTAAAATATAGGAAGTTTTTTGTAGGCAAACCAAAAGAGGGGACCCCGTAGTCTGCATTCCCAGGGAGCCACTTGCCCTGAGCTGCTGCAGTCCGTCCCTCCCAGTGTCCCCTGGCACCACACAGCTCCCTTTCACGGGGGGGGCGGTTATCGGTGAGCAGGTGAGCTCCATGGTGGATACCTGCTTAGGGTTGAGACTAAAGTTCTTGAAAACAAAGTTCCAGACTTGACGTCCCTGAAGCAGTAATCCTCCCCCACAGGGTGACAGAAGGTGCCGAGTGCTGTGTGCCACACCCCCAGCAGCAGCAGCAGTGTGCTGACACTTTAGTGGTTGGGACATGAAGGGACATTTGTCCACTTGGCAGAGAGCAGAGGTGTCCCATGGGCCAGCCTCATGCTGGGTGCTGGATCTTGGCAGGAACTAACTGGGCAAGGCACCAAGCAGCTCTAGACTTGGGTACCCTGGGTGAGGGTTCCTGGAATTGACCTTTTGAGGAGGTGGAAAGAATAAGGAGCGTCGGGGGCGGGGGGTGGGGGGGAAGCACCAAGAAACAGACTTGGAAAAGCCCCTGGGGCCCCCTGACAGGCGCCGTGCTGGCAGCACTCTGCAATCATCCTGCAAGCCAGTGAAGCTTCTGTCCATAAGATCCGTGGGCACCGCAGAGTCCACCAGGAAGCCACGCTGCCGCAGGTGTGGCCCCTCTGAGGTCCCCTGTGAAAGCCACTCACTTTTTACTTAGCGCTGTTTTCAGCCCCTGCCCACTTAGATGCCCTGGGACTCAACGCAGAGCAGCACCTGAACTGTGATCCCCGTCACTTCCCAGGGTGTTGGAGGAGGACCTGGGTTGTCTGTTGCTGTCTCTGTGTGGAGATCAGGGGACTGAACCCAGCCCAGCAGGGCGCTCCAGCCCCAGCCCCAGCCCCAGCCCCACTCCAGCCCCAGCCCCATCACCTCCTGCCTCCTGAGCCCTCCCCAGGCCTCTGCGCCCAGGGCGCTCCCACAATGTCCCCTCCCGAACCTCCTTCCTCCACCTGCTGGGGTCAAAAGGTGGCCCCAAACTCTGCAGCTCCATCCCCTTCCCCCACCAGCCACCATCTCCGGAAGTCCCCCCTCTGTCCTGCTCTGTGCCAGTGGCCTGGGCCGTCTGCAGCCTCCCAGCGCAGGGCCTTTCACCCATGTCCTGTCGGGTTCCTTGCCTGCTCTGGGTGCTGCTCTCGTAGTGTCCCTGTGTCCCACCCCAGGTCACTCGGTGGCCATGACCGCAGCCTTGCTCCGCCACACCCCGCCGCCCTCTCCAGCCTCCATCACTCTGCCCCATCTCAGGGATCTCGGTCACTCCAGTGGTAGCACCTTGGCTCTGGTGCTGGCAGCCACTGCCGCTCCTCCTGACTCATTTCTAGCACTGCCCACCCCCTGGAGCCTCCCCAGGAGGACCGCCATGCCACTCCGGGCAGTACCCCCGACAGTCTCACTTGAAGCCCCACTAGCTGAGCCCACTCCGTGCTGAGGTGAGAGAAAAGCACAAACTGCTTGGCTGCTCTTGTCCAGTGAGACGCTAGTGCTGCCTAGAAATCATGTGACCGACTCTTCCTGAGTTGCCCTGGGTGGCCCTGGGTGGCCCTGGGTGGCCGTGGAGCCCGTTACTTTGGTAGGTCTGAGGCCCTGCAGGTTGGCCTTCTAGAAGAACCTCCCCATGGAAATCACCATGGCCAGTGCTCAGAGCCACCAAGGCCAGAGAACTGGAGGGCTTGGACCCCAACACCTGTCCCACCTAGGGGAGGACCCAGACCCTCCCCATGCAGAACACTCAGCCAAGGTCCTGAGGCATCACACGGCTCTGAGGTCCAGGCTTCTGCTGGCCCCACGGAGCCACAGTCACCTGATTATGTGCAGCCCAAAGCCCACTGCCCAGGGCCAGGGCATCTCTCCTGGAGTCCGGTCCATACCATCATGAGACTCAGGAACCTGGACACACACATATGTGTTTATTAAAGATCACAGGGACGCCCCTGTCACTTGGGACTTAGTATGCAGAATGTCCCACTAGCAGCTGGCTCTCCCCTGCACACTGTCCAGGCCCCAGGGACCTGTACATCTCTTGCTCTGTGTCCCCAAGTCAAAAGGCAGATGCTGTCAGGGTTTAAAATCAACACATAAAAATCAGCAGCCTTTCCATACAGTAGCAGCATCTGTCCCCTGTCCCCAAACTGAGAAAACGATCCCATATACGAGTGTCATAAAATACATATAAGACTGGCTTCTTATGTGTCACTTATGATTAATACTACACAACTGCATATATGGGATGATGTGTGTATACGTATTCACAAACTCACATCCGGTGAGAGGTTAACACCAAAATAAAAAAGACTCATGCAACTCAATAGCAAAAGGCAGTGCAGCTTGAAAATGGGCCAAGGACCTAAATAGACACTTCTCAAAATAAGTCACACCAATGGCCAAGGAGCACGTGAAAAGTACACAGTGGTGCTCAGCATCACTGGTCACTGGGAGGCGGGACTTAACCACAGGGAGATGGCACTCCTGGCTGTCAGGGCGGCTGTTACCAGAAGGCCAAGAAGACCAGAGACACTGCTCAGCATGTGGAGAAAGGGGACCCTGCCAGGCCACTGTGGGGACGCCAACTTGCACAGCCAGCAAGAGAAACAGCCTGTCCGTCCCCCAGATCTACAGACAGCACAGGTGACCCGCCGGTCTCACTCTTGGGCGCACGGCCAAAGGAAATGAAACCAGGATTTCCAAGGAACATGGGCACTCCTGTGCTCGTCACTCTGTTCAGGACAGCCAGGATACGTGGTCAGCCCAGGCAGCCGTCCATGGATGACCACACAAGGCAACGGCTCATCTGCACAGTAGAATGTTATTCAGCCTTGAAAAAGATGGTGCCTGTCACTATGACACACAGAGGAACCTGGCAGCTGTGACACCAAGAGAGCAAGGCCAAGGCACCACGCGCTCACTCCCAGGCACGTCTGAGAAAGCAGTGCTCGCAGAAGCAGAGTGGCGGGTGCACACCGGGTAAGGGAGGGGACATGGGACACGGGGCGGGGGGGGGGGGGAGCAGGTTTCTTCTGAAACAGAAGGGGAGAGAGGCCGCTACTGTAAAGGCCACGTAAAGGGTGGGGGCAGGGCCGCACCAGCACCAAGAATCCCAGAGCCCTGGCAAGGTCTGAAAGTGGGAGCCTGTGGACAGACACTGAGAAGTGACCACATGGCATCCTCACTACGGTGGCAGTGACACCCCAGGCACTTCCAGGTCCTCGCTCCTCCTGCTGTCCTCCCGGGTTCTGCCTGTGCTCACACGCCAGCCCCACAAGCAGACGCTGGGCAAGGCCCCGGGGGACAGTTCACAATGACCGATTGTCGCCACTTCTGAATCTCTGCACACATAAGACCAGACGTGACCAGAGGAGGTGAAATATGGACCCTGCTGACAATGGACCCGGAGGAGAATACTGAACACTTAACATCTCAGAACAGCGGCACTGAATAAAACAGTCACTTAAATACTCTTTCCATAAAATGCTGGCATTGGCTAATTAAAACCTCCGTCTTGACCTCTGGTTCTAAGAGATAATCTTGAACATTCAAAAACAACTGAAAAGATGCAAGATGATTTCAACTACTGTCAAAAGTGTACAAGACACAGTGGAGGCATGTTCAGACCTTGGGTCCTCTGAGCACAGCTGCCGTTTGCCTTAGCCCTGGAGCCGGGGCTCAGCCTGCTCTTCTGGAAAGGGTGGGACAGTTTATCTCAGCCGAGTGGGCCCGGCTTTGTCATGGCTACTGTGCAGGGACAGCTGCCGACGGCAGGCAGGCCAGTCCACCCTCTGAGCCACCATAAGACCACAAGGGCAGGCGGTGAGCCCGATTGGCCCACAGGCCACCGTTTCCTTGTGGATTGGGTTACCTTCCCCTGATGACAGAGGGTGGTGAGCGTCTCGGGCGCCCCACGGCCGTGTTCTAGCCGGGGAACCGTCTGTGGGGTCTTCCGTCCTCCCTCTGTGTGGTTTGCTCTCTTCCTCTGGAGGTTCTGATGGCTGGTGCTGCAGCCTCGACTCAGTTCCTGTCCCACGCGTGGTTTGCGAACACCTCCCCCAAGCTGCAGCCTCTCTCTCCGCCATCTTCAGGAACCCTCCACCTAGCAAGTTCTCAGTGCTCATGAGGCCCGACTGGTCTCTCTCACTTCATGCATCCTGCTGCTGGAGTCAGGCCCAGGAACTATTTCCCAGCCCGAAATGCAGAGACTGCTCTCCCTCTCTCTGATTTTCGTAGTCTCTCTTTCATGCTTAAGCCTATGATCCCTTTGGATGGCAGGGGTGAGGCTTAGGCAGCAGTCCATTTGTTGGCTCAGGGATGTCCATCCTTGTCCTCCTGGAACATTTGTTGAAAGACTGTCCTATGCCACTTAATGGCTTTTGCACATTTGTCAAAAATCAATTAAGCAGGGCTGGGAATACAGCTCAGTGGTAGGGAGCTTGCCTACTATGCCTGAGGTACTGCGTTCAACATCCAGCACCACAAGAAAGAACAACTACAAAAAAATTTAAAATAAAGCAGAAAGGTTGAGGGACCCAGAGAACATTTGGTGCCATCAGTAATGCTGAGTGCATTTTTAAAGAAATCAATTAAGTGTGTTAACATGGAACTCTTTCTGGGTCTTCTATTCTGTTCCATTGATCCCCATTTATCCTTCTGCCAATACCACACTTTCCTGCATACTGTAATGATAGAAAAAGGCAATATGGGGTAGAGTAAATCCTCCCACTTTATTCTTCTTTGTTTATTGTAGCTATTTGAGGGCCAGAGCTTTTCCATATAAATTTTAGAATACACCTCTGTCTACAAAATATACTCAGGATTTTGATAGAAATTGCATTAAATCAAGGATAGGAGCATAGCCCAGGGGTGGAGCACTTGTTTAGCATGCACGAAGCTCTGGGTTCAATCCCTACACTGAAAAAGAAAAGGCATTACTATAGATTAAATCAGGGGGAAATTGACATCTTTATTATGCTAAATATTCTGATCCATGAATTTGGGATGCCTTTCCATTAATTCAGGTCTTTTAAAAAATGTCTTTCATTAATATTTTGTAGTCTTCCGTATATAGATTCTGCTCATTTTTATTAATTATGTACTTAAGTATGTCATTATCTTTGTAATGATTATAAATGACATTGTATTTTAAAATGGGTTATGTGTATGCATCGTTAGTATATGGAAATGTGGTTTTTATGAATTGATCTTGTATCCTGTGATCTTACTGAGCTCACTTATTGATTCTAGAAGTTTTTGTGGATCCTTGAGACTTCCTACATAGACAATCATATTATCTGACAAGATGGGGTATTTTAATTTCTTCCTTTACTGTGTATATGCCTTTTATTTCTTTTTCTTGCCTTATTGCAATGGCTAAAGTTTCTAATACTATGCTGAATAAGAGTGGTGAGAGCAGACACCCTTGTATTATTCCTAATCCTTGGCAAAAAAAAAAAAAAAAAGCAAAAAGGCCAATTGGTCTAGTCTTAAAACCTTCAAAATTGTGAGCCAAAATAAATCTTTCTTCTTTTAAAGTTGATTATCTCAGTATTTTTTTACAGCAGTGGAAAATTATTTTTACCAAATGTTCAATGTGAAGAGGTCAGATCAATTGTATGCTATTTGTATGTGTGTATGTGTGTGCTTTTTTTTTGGCCAAGTCAAGATTTAACTATTGATCAAAACAATGAGAGTGTATGGGGTCACCATTTTACTCTGGCTGCACAAATATTTGGGGCAGTATTGGGCTGCTCAATCACTGTGCACCACCCTAGGTTGAATGGGTGTCAAGAACCCACACCAACTGCTTGTTTTTTCTCCTTGAGTAAGTTCCTGATTAAATACCTATTCTAGCAGTTTGGATGTGTAAACCTTTAACAACGACTGGAAATATGTTATTTTCAAGTATATACAGAACATTTACAGCAAAGGCCATAGCTTTGGGTCATCAAGCAAATGTCCACACATTTCAAAGGATCAAAAACAGAATAAGTGTTCTGACCACAATGTATTTAATAATGTTTTAAAAGTAATTAGAAAAACTCCATGCGCCTGAGAACTAAGACATATATATACTTTTAAATAAACCAGGAAACAAAGAAATAATCATAGAGTGTATTTGACCTAAATGTATGACAGTAATGCCACATGTCAAAACTCATGACCATCCTAAAACTCCTATGGAAATTCAGGGGACTCCACCAAAATAATGTTGAAAAACAATAAAGCTGGAGACCTCAGATTTCTCACATGCAAACTTAGCTTTACAAAGCTGCAGAAGGAAAACAGTGGTTGACACAAAGACACACCGGTGGACCAATGGCTGGATGGACAGCCCAGAAATGAGCCCACACAAGACCCGACACTTGACAGGGGTGGAGACGGCGAGTTCACACGATGTACATCTCACCACCATTTTGAGAAAGCACCTCTGGGCCACATTGTTGAGTCATGTTTTCTGGGAGCAGACCCTGGACTAGCCCTGGGCACCTGTGGAAGCACAGGCCCAGAGCAGGACCGGGCGAAGGGAGCAGCTGCCTGTGACCCCTGTGACACAGGCCAGCGGGGCCTCTGGCGTTGCTGTGAGGAGCTGGGCGGCTGCTGCCTTGGGAGGGTCGTCCTGGTCTGGGGCAGCCCTCCGTGGCCACAGCAGGTCCTGAAGAGGCCTGTTACCGTGGCCTGCTTCCTGGGAGCCATGTCAGTAAATTCTCCCAGAGAAGGATCCGGGCATAGCGTCTCTGTGTCCCCCACAGTCCACCTCCTGATCCCCTGATGCTCACTGTGTCCCTTCCCCTCGTCCATTCCAGAACCTGCCCCTCCTCAGCCACCCTCCTGAGGGCCTGGCGGCCACCTGGGGAAATGGACAGCCCATGACCCCTTCACAGTTCAGGCTGGATTCCTCTTGGTCAACAGTCACAGTGGAGCCAGAGGGCAGCAGAAGTCACTCATGTGAGTCACCGGGTGCCCCATGTTACCTCCGTCCCCTGGAGAAGCAGGGTCAGTTGGCCACGCCAGGATGCCTGGGTCCAAAGCACCCAGGCAGCAGCTTAAGTCAGGGCCCAGTAGGATGCTGCTGGACCCCCGTGACAGTGGCTGCAGGGCCTGCATGGTGGAGTAGTGGCAGTCAGGGACACAGGGTCTCCCAGATCCATTGAGATGGTCTGGGGAGTGCTCTGCCTCCATCCGTGTCCATCCACGGGGACGCCGTCTTGCAGGCCTTTGATTCCCCACATGTGTGTCGTTCTGGTGCACGGTGCCCTGCCTGCCTCCCACAGTGCTGGCACATCTTCCCACCCTCAGAGACTCCTCAAGCCCACGAAGCTGGCGGCCCCCAGTGCAGCTGGTGCTGGACGCCCAGCCGCCCTCACGTCAAGGGGCCTCCTGGTGACAAGGTGGGCGCCTCGCTCTGCTGTCCTAAGGGTTGCGTGCGATCCCCTGTGTCACCTCCTATTCAGAGTGTGTCTGCCTCTGAGAACCACCTCTGGCCCCTCCAGGGCAGAGCGGCATCGCCATCTGTGGGTGTCAAGTGGCCTCCCAGAGGGGCAGGGCCCAGCAGGGGCTGGCTTTAAGCTCTGTTGAGGCCGCTGGGTGTCCAGCCCTGAGGAATGGAGCTGCTCCCTAAGGCCCCTGCGTGCTCCCACCGAGGCCACTCTGGTCATACACCTGCTGTGCCAGGCCAGGGTCATCAACCATCAAGGCTGGCTGGTGTCACTTGGCCAAGGGATTTTGTCCCCTTGGTCATTTGGTGAGTTATAAGATCCTCATGCCTTGTGCCCTCAAAGGAGATTGTCCCCCGGCTCCTCCCCAGGCCACCTGGTCCTCCACCTTCCGAGCCTCAGCCCTTTCAGGCCCCTGAACAGGGGGCCAGCCAGGTCACTTGCCAGGCCCACGGGTCACATGTGTCCTAACTTGGGCCACTTTCCCCCACTGCAAACCATGAGGACCATTGTCCAAAGCTCCGTCCACCAGGAGGACTGTCTTCTCCTGAGGCTGTGGCTCCTCTGCCACTCCAAGCTCAGGGTCCCTGCATGTGGGCCGAGGGAGGGACCCTGGTGTGCTGCATTTCTCCACACTAACAACAACAAACTACATAAAAAAGAAAAGAAATAAAACCTATTTACAATACCTTAAAAAAGGATAAGATACTTAGGAAGGAATTTAACCAAGGAGATAAAATATCTTTACACTGAAAAATGTAAAACAAATAAATGGAAAAATACCCTGTGTTCATGGATTGGAAGAATTGATGTCGTTAAAGCATCCATAATACCCAGAGTGAGATAGAGATTCAATGTGGTCCACATTGAAACACCAGGGCTGTGTTTATGGATTTATTTCGTTACTGGGGATTGAACCCCGGGCACTCGACCACTGAGCTACATCCCAGCCCTTTTTATTTTTTATAAAATAAAACTTGCGATCCTCCTGCCTCAGCCTCCTGAGTCCCTGGGGTTACAGGCACATGCCACTGTGCCAGGCTGTCCAATGTCCTGAGACTTGTATGGAACCACGAAAGACCCTGAATAACCAAAATGAATCCTGAGAAAGAAGAGCAAGACTGGGGCGTCATGTTCCCTGATTTCAAACAACTGTCAAGCTGTCGGGGTGAAAGCAGCGTGAAACAGATCAACAGGACAAAGGAGAGCCGGGAAGAAACCCCACACACGTGGTGGAACAGTCTGCGACAAGGGTGACAGGAAGAGAGAACAGGAAAGGGCAGTCTCTTCCATAAGGGATCTGGAGAACGCAGGTGTCCACACGCGGCAGACAGAAGCCAACCCAGGTGGGACTGGGAGCCAGAAAACGCCTCCAAGAAGACAAAGGAAGGGCTTGGGGGCCTGGCCTGGGCAGTGAGTTTTGGATTTGGCCCCAAAGCACCAAAAGAAAAGCAAAACTAGTCGGATGTCCCTGCCCAGAGAAGCCTCTGCGCAGCGGAGAGAGCCGTCCGCAGGCCAGGGGCCCCGGGAGTGGAGAGCGAGCCTGGGCGCCCGTGGCCTCACTAGGGCAGCTGGGGGATGGGAGCCACGCAGCTCTGCAGCTAAATAATCCAGTGGCCTTGTGAAGCCAGCCCAGGACCTGAGTAGGTATTTCCTAAAAGACCAGCAGGTGATCGAGGTCGGGCTAAGCCTCACTGACCAGGGAAACGCAAACCAAACCACAGGAGAGAACCAGTGCGGGGGCTGTGACGAGGACATTCTCACACACCTGCCTGTGGGAACGTCACTTGTTCTGGTCATTGTGGAAGACAGGATGGAGTTGTGCCAAAAAATAAAAAAATACTTAAAGGAAATGAAGTTAGTCCATGGTAGGGCGGCTTCCCGAGTTCCGAGCAGCACTGATGACCCAGACAGGACACAGAGGCCACTGAGGCTCCTCAGGGAGCAGGGGTAAGGTGGTGCATGCGCGGAGTAGAGCACTGACCAGGCTTAGAGAAGGAGCAAGACCTGTTCTCTGCTCCTGGGCTTGAGATGTGACTGCCCTTCCCACATGTGCTCCTGCCACTGCCACCTGGCATCCTCATCAGAGGCCCAAGCCTATGGGGCCACCTGGTCTTGGACTTGAACCTCCAAAGCTGTGAGCTAATATGGAACACGCCTCTTTATTTAGTTAGTTGCCTCAGGCATTTTGTCATAGTAACACACACCCCGCCAGTACAGAACACTGGCACTGGGGTCTGGAGCACTGGAGGGGCCTTGGGGAGCAGCTGCAGGAGGAGGTGGGGTAGTTCAGTGGAGCAGGTGACACCTAGCAGGCAATAAGCGGCGCCCAGCTGGAAGCTGGGCCCAGCAGGAAGCTCAGAAGCCTGGATGCTGTCGGAGGGGGGACTGCAGAGCACATGTGGATCAGGGAGTGAGAGGTGCCCCGCTTGGAGGGGTCCGGCTGGCCCCTCACTTCCCTCTGGCCAGGCTCTGAGTGCCCACGTGTGGGACGTGTCCAGGAAACACATGGACTCAATGGTCTCAAGGTGGACAAGGAACTCGGGAACAGGTAAGTCCCAAGAGGTATGTGAAGCCCCGCCTTAAGGAGCATCTCTTCCGTGGAGGAACTCAAGGTCAACAAATTGCGCAATTCCTTGGCGCTTACTGCATGCACAAGGCTGTCCGGACACCCCTGCCATCTGCCTCCAAGAGCCACCACCTGTCCCCGCGAGGCAGTCACGCCAACCCCCACCTCTGGCCACCTCTGGTCTTCTTTCTGTCCCTGTGGATTCGCCCGTTCGCAGAACCGCCCCCTGTGCCCGTCTGTGGCCAGCTACTGGGTTGGAGCGCGGGGTCCCCGTGCGCTGAAGACCCGCGGTGTTCGTCCTCCCCACGGGCCTCGGGGTAGGTCCCTCACTTCGGTCCTCGTGGCGGCGCTTCTGCTGACCCAGGCCTGCTTGGGGGCGCTGGGGACACCAGCCCGTGCGGAGGGGCCCGTGGGACGCGCTCGCAGTCCAGCTGCGCCTCGGCCTCGGGTGAGCCGCCGTCCACCTGCTGGGCTTCCCTTCCCGGAACTAGGTTGGAAGGACGAGGACCTCACGGCGACACCCCCAGCCTGACGGCCAGCGCGGAAGGCCTCTCGGGTCCGAGTCCCCGAGAGCAGCTCGGGGAGGAACCCCGGCCTCGCCCTCCGCTCGGGCAGGGGAGCCCACAGTCGGGAGAAGGAGGAGGGAGGCGGGCCTGCCCCCGGGTCCACCTGCCCCCGGGTCCACCTGCGGAGGAAGCCCGGCCTCCTGCCGTGGCGTGGTCCGGACACCAGAGGGCGCCACGAGAACGGCGTTGAGCGGGACCGCTCCAGAGCGGGCTGGGCCCGAAGACGATCTCGGGCAGCCGGCGACCCCGGCGGGGCAGGCCTCGGAATGGAGGGCGCAGCTCAGGAGAGCAGCGAGGCCGACCAGGTGTGAATGCCACCCCCCAGGTGGGCTTCCCTCCCCTCCCTGCCTTCCCCCCTCCTCCGTCCCTCCCTCGCCCCCTCCCCGCTGCCCAGGTTGGAATCCTTGACATACATCCTCTTTTTTTTTTTTTAATTCCCCCCTCCCCAAGCTTCACTAATATGACTTGCATCTTTTTCTGGTGGGATTTGTTCCTATGCGCACAGTGTAGCACAGTGTAGCAGTATGATCCGGCCAGAGTCCTCCCAGGGCTTCCCCTGCCTCTTTCCCTTAAAGTCCCCATGAAGAGGTGGCTCTGAGAGGGGCCTCAAACACTCACAGAGACCCCCCCCACCCTTGCTCTGAAGCATTTCAGGAATCTTCCCAGAAGCACAGGGGAGCCTCAGGGTCTCTCTCTACAAGAGATGCTGGGCCTAGAGCCCACTTGCAGTCTGGGCACAAATGGCCCAGAAATGTGGGGTGTGGGTTCAAGTTGTCAGGACACTGATCATCCTGTGCACCCTCTGGCCACGGTGCCCAGACCAGACCTTGGGCCTAATATCTTGAGAGTCCTGATGGGGAAGCCACAGAACTGTGCCTTGTCTGGCCCCAGCAGGGCCCTGGGACCCCTGGCCAGTTCGCTGGTTCCTGTCTGGCTGACCTCCTAGCTGTGCCCCCAGACCCTGCCCCCTGGCAGCTGCTCCCAGACCCCCCAGCAGCAGGTTTCTGGATTCTGCCCTCCCTCTCCTGGAGGGTCAAGGCCAAGGCCACGTCACTGTTGTGTAAGGTTGGGTTGGCATTGTGCAAGGTGGTGGCTCTGGCTCTCTTGTGAATCCTTCTGATTAGCAGGTGCACGTGCCTATGAGGCCCTCCTCCCCAGCCTCCCGGCTGGCTGTCCTTCTTCATTTGGTTAGGACTTGCAAGTGGGTCCATCTTTTTTTTTTTTATATTTATTTTTTAGTTTTTGGCGGACAGGCGAGAGCGCTACCGCTTGAGCCACATCCCCAGCCCAAGTGAGTCCATCTTTATTCTGAGGGCTTTCACCTCTGATACAGGATGGCCAGGCAGTGATGGCAGGACACTGGAGAGGATCAGCTGTTCTGAGAGTCAGTGTGCGCCATAGGCAATGAACAAGGGTCACCTGAGAGCGGTCCTCTGCTGGTCAGCCCCTGTTCCAGGGCATTCTTGCTGCGAGAGAGCCTGGGGTAGGGTGTGCAGGCTGCAGGGGAGGCCTCCTGTCCAGGTCCAGCTTGGAACGGTGGGGGTTCTGAAGCCTCTCTGGGGAAACTTTCAAAATGCAGAGCCTCAGTCTGTCCAGACCTGCTGACTCAGAATTGTGGGGCCCAGCAATCTGTTACCTTTAAACTTGAAGTGAGAGTCACCTGACATAAAATTAGCTATTTTTGAAGTCCACAATTCGGTGGTATTTAGTAATATTCGAACACTCAATGTTCCACTCTTTCTATTCCCCCAAATTTTTATTTTTCATTGACAAAATTTTATATATATATATATATAGTGTACAATGTGTTTTGAAATGCATGTACATGCATGTACACACCCACACATATACACACACATTGTGGAATGGTAATTCAAGCTGATTTACAGACATTACCTCACTTGCTTTTCACTTAAAGCATGGGGCTTATTCTGACAGGTTCCTATGTGCACATAACATGGTCTGCCCCGCTCAGTCCCCAGTACATCATCTCTCCCTCCCCCACCATCCCCTTCCTCGACTTTATTTATTTTAAATTGGAGCTTTATAGTTATATATAAAATTTGAATGCACTGTGAACTACTTTTCTTTCAAAAGTCTCTCCCTTAACAATTTCAAGTTTGCAAATACATGGCTATTATAGTCCCCACGTCCCCATAGACCTAAACGTTTTCAGCACCCAGGAGGACACCCAGCACCTCTCAGGACCCGTCCTCCGTCCCCCAGTTATCGACCCCTCTGGCCTCTTCTCTGTGGATTTACCCACCTGGGGCATTTCACCTACATGGTGTCACACCATGTGTACCCTTTCTGGCTTCTTAGCTTCTTAGCTTGTGAGGTTCGTGTGTGTTGTGGTGTAGATTGTCCCCGCAGACACCCAAACCCAGGGTGCTCCAGTCCTGTACACATGCAGAACCACGTGGAATCCCCCGGGGTACTTGAAACTCTCCCTAGATGACACATGATACCTAATACAGCACCTGCAGGTGCTTGTTACAATGTAATTTTTAGGAAATAATGACAAGGGAAAAACTGGTTACATGCTCCCTGCAGACACAACATTTTCTCTGAGTGGTTTTGATGCTCTGTTGGCTAAAACCAAGGACACAGAACCCACAAACATGGGGTGGCAACCTGCAGCGTTGACTGTTTTAACCTTTCCAAGTGTACGGAGGCCCCTGTGTGTTCAAGGTCCTGCGACCACTATTTCCGGGACTTTTTCTTCATCCCAGACGGGAACATGGCACCCAGTGAAAGGTAACGTGCCCCCCGTCTGCTGCCCGGCAGCCTCAAGAGGCTCTCTTTATCTTAGGTTTGTCTGGCCGAGGTGCCTCTCAGAAGCAGAGCCCCACAGTGTTTGGGATCCGGTTCCCTTCACTCAATGTGCTGTTTTCAAGGTTCTTACGTGCATCAGGGTTCCATCCCTTCCTCGGGCCGGGCATCATTCCGTCAGGTGGGCCTGTCCCATCTGCGTGTCCACTCCTCCCCTGGTGGACCCTGGTGGACTCTGGGTTGTTTCCACCTCCTGGCTGCTACAGTACTGCCGTGAGCAGCTGAGCTTTCAAACAATGGCCGTATTTGTAGGTGGGTGCCTTTGAAGATGTCTGGGATGTTGGGTGGTGGGTCCTAGAAGGTGTGGGGCTCGAGTCGGGGGCACATCGTGAGGTAGCCCCGTGGTGGAGCTGCAGGGAAATGCAGTCACGGGCGGGCCCTGCAGGTTCCGTTGCTCAGAGAGGAGGCAAGGGGTGTTAGAAGCTGCCACCCACCAGCTCCAGCCCTGGACCCCAGCCCTGGGGCAGTGCTGGCCTGAGTCTGATTTCTAGTTTCTCTTGTTGCCGCTCTAGAGACTGAAGTTCAGGTCTCCTACTTTTCTGTTTTCTAGTTCAGGGTCAGAGATCTTTGCAAGGTACAGGAAATAGGTGCCCACCTCTATGGGCAGCACCAGGAACTTGGAGCTTTGGGTGGAGAAAACCTTGCAAGCTCAGCACGTGGTAAATGCTGGATGGAGCATGCAGGAGCCTGGGGAACCCCGGGGGGGGACTAAGGTTCTGGTACCTAGGATGGAACTGGCCACCTGAAGAAGTGGTGAAGGGCACCCCAGCCTTAATCAGCAAGCCCTGGAGGCACTCTGGATACGAGTCTAGGGCACAAGGGACAAGGCTGGGGCAGGTGGCAGGGTTCAGGGCAGGGGACTGTTCCAGCCGTGGGGGTGAACACACATGGACTGGCCTGGAGGCCAGCAGCTGGTGTGCTTGTCCTCAGTAGAGGCGGATGGGGGTGTTGCAGAGGGGAATGCTCAGATGGCTCCTGACTTACACGGGCCCAATTTATGATTTTATGACTTACGATAGTGGGAAGGCAACACTCATTTTGTAAAAGCCAAACTTCAAATTTTGAATGTGGATTTTTTCCCCCAGGCTAGTGATATGTGGTCGGAGTTGCTGCTCAATGCTGGGCAGTGGCAGCCAGGGGATCTCCAGGGCAACAGCCAGCCCTTGATAGTGTGCACATTGCTGAGAGTGGACGCGGGGTGGGGTGGGTGCACTAGCTGCATTCTGGGACACTGTGTCTGCAGCAGGCGGAAGCTGTCATGAGAGCCTCTGTGTTAATGTCCTGCTGCTGTAACAAAGGACCTCAAGCTGGGTGGTCTGAAACTTTGGAACAGGTTTTTTCATGGTGCTGTAGAAGGGACAGCCCACTCGAGGTGTCAGCCGTGCCATGCATCCCCTGAGACAGGGACCCTCCCCGGCCTCTCCCTGCTGCTGGCTGGGGGGTCAGCTGCTCCTCTGCTTGCAGCTCTGTCTCCAACTTGGTTCTCGGTGTGCTCCTCTCCTGTGTGGACACCACGCTTCTCCAGCGTGACCTCAAGCTCACCTGCTTTCTAATGACATCTGCAAAGACTCCATTTCCTAATGATGGCACATTCACAGGCACCAGGGGGTAGGATTTCACACACACCCTCCCCCCGTGGACCCTGTTCAACCTCCGCAGATCACAAAGGAAGGGGAACTGAAGATGACTGGGCTGGAGGGGACAGTACCTGTCCCTGAGAGCAGGATCTGCAGGTTGAGGGAACTGGTGAAGCCACTTTGACATGTTGGGTTGAGTGGTCATTCCTGGAGATGTCCGGGAGGCAGCTGGACATGACATGTGGTCAGGAGTTCAGAGGAGAGCACCGAGCTGAGAGAGGCGGTGAACCCTGTGTGTCCGGATGCCATGAACAGTTATGAGACCGAGGAGTGAGGAGGGCAGAGCTCGGCAGAGCACGGAGTGTGGGGGGGGGTGTCCAGGGGTGAGCAGAGGAGGAGGACCGTGGCAGGGAGGCGGGAAGGTGGACATGGGAGTGTGTCCTACAAGCAAGGGGAGAGGCCTTCTAAGCAGGAGCAGGGAGAGGGAGAGCCACATGCAGCAGCAGAAGTACCCACCAGGAGGACCGAGGTGCTGGCTGCTCAGGTGGGAGGCACCTAGGGCTGTGGGGTGCAGGGAGCCCGTCACCAGAGCCAGAGGGAAGCTCACCAGGAGGCAGTGGGCAGAGCACGCAGAGCAGAGCCGGACTCCTGCCACCAGGGGCCGCTCGGCACCAGCCCATCTGAAACAGTCCAAAGGAGGCCGGTGGAGAAATTGCTGGGTTCCCAGGTAGCAGGGGAGGCCCGGCCACCAAGCCCACTGCAGGCTGGGGCTGACTCAACTGTACGACACAATTAAAGGAAAACTGCTCTTTTAGGAGAGTCAGTGACCTCAAGATTAGGACCCTTAGGGTTGTGGAGCTCGAAGAGGAGAGACATTTAGGCTCATCCAGGAAGAAAGGCTTGGAGGGGAGACAGGCGATCAGCTGGCCCGCTTCTCTGGAGAAGTGTGTGGGTCTAGGTGCATAGTAGGGATCCCTAACTAGATGTGACCAGCGTGGACAGCCGTCTTCGTCTCACCCTAGGAAAAATCTCCAAGGAAGAAGAGGCTCACAGATCCCAGAATACAGCATGAAAGCAACCGGGGAGCCAGAGGGTGGTCGGGCTCCTGGGGGAGGAGGGCAGCCTTGGAGAGGAGGTGGGACTGCCCTGGTCTGCTATTCGTGAGGGAATCAACGGATCACAGGAGTCTGTTCCAAGCCGAGCTCACCTTCCCAGGGCTTCAAGCCTAAATTCAGAATGAGCCGTTTCTATTTGCCAAGGGACCCCACAGATGGACTTAACAGCTGGTGACAGGTCGGAAACAATGTTTGCAATGTCCTCAAACCAACAAGGGTTAAGAGCCGTGTGGGAGAGAGCTTCCTACGCAGCAACAACCACAAGGCCCCAGCCCCTGGGAACCCTGAGATCCTCTGAGAAGTGGGCAGCCTCACTGTTTGGAAGCACCAAGGCTAATGGGAACGAGAGGAGGAGCTCAGCATCACGCCCAGAAATGCAAACCGCCCGCAGGCCTGGTGCCTCACCGCCGGTCAGATACGGCAGGTTTGGGAAGAGAGGGAGGGTCAGCACCTGCCACCTACCACTGCTGGCGAAGGCAGGTGCTGAGCTGGTGGGACTGATGGGATGGAAGAAGGTGGGCTTCATGCCCAGAGACCCACGGTGCCACCGTGCCCTTAACCCGAGACCAGTGGAAAGAGGTCGTGGCGACATTGTCAGTGACAACCGTGGGTTGGCTCCTGGGCCGGGGATTAACAACAGGGCGGAAGCCATAAACTATCCCAAAAGCAGGCAGAAGGAGACGCTAGGGGCTGCACACCTGGTGTGACCTGAAGGTAGCCAAGCACAGCCCAATGCACACCCAGGGATGGATTGAGCCGTCCCCATGGTGAGGCCTGGAGGGTGGCAGGGCAGAGCAGAGGGCCTCAGTGGACCTCAGAAGGCTGAGTGCCACAAGCTAAAGCTAGCAGCTCAGCTCTTTGCACCAAGATCCAAATGGAGGAAAAGCCCTGGCCTCTGGGAGACTGTTACCCGAGGGGCCTGCCCTCCTCACCCGACCTGTCACCTGGCACTGCCCAGCAAGCAGGGAGTTTCCATCTCACCCTGCTGAGTTGAGGATTCAGTAGGGAAAGCTAATCACCTCCCTTTAACGGAAGCCACCTCAGTCGTGGTGTTTACTGGACTCCTGACATTTTGAGGCCTGGTTTCTGACGCCACCATTAATGGGTCACAGGTCAGGTGAGTCTCCAGGCGGCCAGGGTCTTATGGTGGGAATTGTGTACCTGGGCCTCTAGAAGGACAGGCCCCTGGGCGGAGGATGTCTGGAGGTTTCCAGAGGAGGGGAAGCTGCAGAGGGGTGGTAGTCAGGTCAAAGTTCAGGGCTCATTTGTGGTGAGATCCGGCTGCCTTCTGGGGTGGGCCGCTCTTCCCTGCACCAGGGAGGTTCCACCTAGGCAGTGCTTTTCCTTCTGTGTTCCAAGGTGAGACGGGCCACTGCTCTTCTCCAGGGCAATCCTGGGCAGGAGTCTGCCTAGGGGAGGGCAGAGCAGCAGTTAGCATCCAGGGCAAGTTCAAGTTCAGCCATGGTCTGGTAGGAACGACACGGGGCAGGTGTGAGCAGGTCCCGCAGGGCCCAGCAGGCAGCACAGAGGAGAACCACTGCCCTCTTTCTGAGAGGTTTGGCGTTGGCTGCAGGTGTTGGGAGAGCCTCTCCACACTAATCTCACTGCAGCCTGCCTCCAGGGACCCCGTGGGCATTCCAGTGCAGTGATAGCAGATCCTGTTTCCCACCTCTGCCCAGGTGGGGTCTGAGTTCCCTCCCCTTGAATCTGGGCACTCTCTTGACCATGGCAGAAATGTCACTATGTGACTTCCCAGGTCAGGTCACTGTTTCTACCTGGTTCTCTTGGGAAGCTGGATTCCAGCACCTGGCCATGCTGTGAAGAAGCCCAATCAGAAGCATGGACAGGCCCCATAAGTGGCCGCCCAGTGAGGTCTCAACTGACAGGTGGCATCAACCGCTGGATGGGTGAGGGAAGGGTCCTCCGATGACTGCGGTCAGGAACCGTATCACTGGGGAACCTTGGTGCCACTGTGCCTGGTCTGGAGTCTGGCTCCACAGAGTCTGCCAGCAGAATAGTGCAGTTTAATGCCACTAAATTTAGAGTTGATTGTTATGCAGGAATAGACCAGCAGAACAAGAGGATGTTGGAACAGCGAAAGAGACAGGAAGGCAGAAACGATCCTAATGAGGAGCAGGATGCTGACACAGTAGGGGAGAGGAGCTGGCAGTGGGTGTCACAGATGGATGGACAATCGGAAGACAATGTGCTGTCCATCAAAATAAGACCCTGGGAGAGGGACTAGAAAAGACCATCTTTTGGCTTTGCACACGTTGGTGGATACTGTGGGAGGTTTGGGGAAAGTGTGAAGTCTTTAGGGCCCAGAGGGAGCAGCCCACCCAGGAGAGGACATACAGTGGTAGAGGAGGAGAAAGCAGGCAGGTCTTTGGAGCCAGCATACACCAAGGGAACAGGAAGAGAAGGAGGAAGAGCCAGCCGGAGAGTCCAGAAAGGTCGGTGGAAAACCAGGGGACGGGGCCCACGGCATCTGGTGCCCACAGAGGTGGCAGGGGAGCTGGGGGAGAAGCAGCCTTGGCTTTGACAACAGAGAGTGCCAGTCTGTCTTCAGGCCACTAAAGGTCATCTCAGATGCCCTCCTCAGGACGGGTTTCTGGTCCTTAGGCTGCTCAGCCCCAGCCCAACGTCGCAGGCTGCCCTGGGGATGCTTTTGCTTGCAAACATGTTTTGCATGTTGTATTTTATTCTGGGAATAGTCCCAGGAGGTTGGAAGTTCTTACTGAGGAGGAGCCCAGGTCTCCGGCGGGCGGTTGTGCCACTGCCACAGCGGAGGGAGCCCAGGGGAGCAGCCCGACCCACGTCGCTAGGAAGCGGAAGCCGTGGAGCCCCTGGAGGTAAGCACCTTGGAACCCCGGGGCCAAGGACCCCAAGAAGCTCAGGGTCAGTGCCTCCCGGAGGGTGGGCCGGGGAGCTGGGAGGGGCCAGCCCAGGTAGAAGCAGCTCCGGGACCGGGCAGCGTGGCCCCGGGGTGGCTCTGGACCCTGCACTCCACAGCCTCGCGGTGGCGATTTGCAGCCCTGCTGTGCCCACCGCTCCCTGGCCTTCAGTGTGTTCGCAGAGCTGAGCCAACATCTGTGTCCAGAAGGTCTTGGTCTCCGGCAGGGCAGCTGCTTCCCTCTCCGCGGGTCACCTCCTCCCCTGCCCAGCTGCTGGCCTCCCGTGTGGGCTGGGTGACGGTCCTTCCCTGAGCTCGCAGGTGGCTGGGAGTTGGGCAGTGGGGATGCGGAAGGGTTCTGGGCCCAGATGGTGGTGCGGGCAGCACAGCAGGTGAGTGGGCTGGGTCACCGTGTGTGGTCTTGCTTGTTCTACCATAATATTAATAAACCAGGGACAGCCCGCGGCTGACTCATGCTGTCCCATGCTGTCCCACTTCACACTGCCGTCCACTCTTTGCTAACCCAGGACCATCTCAGGGCTCGGGGAGGGCAGGGCAGACCTGGAAGGAAAGCAGGATGGGGGTGGTCTCCTCCACCCGACATGTCCTGCCCATCTGGCCCTGTGGTGGCCGGGGCCTCCTCTGAGGCACCAGAGGGTCATGGAGCTCTTTGTCCTGAATTACCTGGCCCCAGAGGCCTCCCTCTGTGGATGTCCTGGCCCTTCCTGTCCTCATCTCCTTTGGACCCGTGGAATTTCTAAGCCTGTCTTCAAAGCATCCTCCTCAACAGACCCATTTTATTTTTAATGGTGGCCCTTCAGACTTCCTTTCGTCTGTTATCTTCCTCTCAATCCTCTGTGCAGAGGTCGCCAATCCCTGGGCCAAGGGACACCAAGCAACCCCTGGGCCAGCTCCCTGGCTTGAAGAGAAGGCTCTTCATTCATTAACGTACTCCTCAGGTACCTGCCACGTGCTGGTGACAGGCTTGGGACTAAAGTGCAAAGACAAATTAGACTCGGCTTCTGTCCGTAAGGCTCAGAGCCTGGTAGATAATAATGCTGATGAAGTTGATCCATGTCTGTATCTGTGGCATTGAGGTGAGCCCTTCATTAACCCATGAGCAGCCCTCTGAGATGGGTACCATGCCTCATACTCATCGTTCAGGTAAGACCCAGAGTGTTGTGGTAATTCGAGTTGCAAGTGGTGGGTCCTGTCTTCACACACCTGCGGTCCCATCCCAAGTCAGGGATCCTAGCTTTGTGTTAGAGCGTCTCCCAGGGGGACTTCTCTAGTCCTGTCCAGGGAGCACCAGGACCCAACAGGACATGAGGGTCTCAGCCTCGCAGCTCTGGTTTCCTCAGATGGTATCTGGGGACATCTCTGGTGTGGGACGATGTGTTCCCCAAAGGCGTCTGCCTATCTCCTTGGGGTGAAGAAGGCTATAAGGGTTCCTAGGAGAAACCACGCGACTACCTCACACCACCTGTCAGCACCTCAGCTTTGTTCCCATGCAGTCCTGGGAGCTTGCGAGATGGGTGGATGAATTTGCTCGGGTCCTCTGCAGCTGTTCTGAGCCAGGGATTTTGCTGGCTGCAAATACACCTCAGGCTAAATCAACCCGTTCTTCTGACCTCCTTCTTTTAAAGGGGCCACACTGGGGGCTACACTTCCATCTGGTGACAACAGAGAGGGCACCCTCTCTAAATTCAGTGCACACTTTGGTTTTGCAATGCTGGGGATCAAATCCAGGGCTTGTGAGGCGAGGAGGGCACCCAAACTGAGAGCACCCCAGCCCTGATGGTCTTTATCTGACTCTGCCAGACTGCCTTGGGCTTCCATTCAGGTTTGACACTTGCCAGCTCTGTGTCCTTTATATAATCTCGCTAAGTATCTGAAAATGCTCCTGGAAGTCTTATCTGTGACAATCAGGTGCTAATGTCCCTGGTTTTCCTGCTTTGAAACCCAGAGCATGGGCACTGAGAGGTCTGGAAGTCATTATTCAAGTCACACCACCCATTCGCTCTTTTTATTTTTTTATTGTTGGTCGTTCAAAACATTACATAGTTCTTAATATATCATATTTCACAGTTTGATTCAAGTGGGTTATGAACTCCCATTTTTACCCCGTATACAGATTGCTGTATCACATCTTGATGAACCATGTTCTTCACCTTTCAAAGCTCGAAAACCAGCCCTGAAATGTGAGAACACAGGTAGGAAATTAGGGAACACAAACAGAAAATAAAAAGTCATTGTGGAGAGAGCTGGCATGGCTCTGAGGACATTGGTCGCTGTCACCCAAGACACTCAGCAGGCCAGTGGAGCTTTTCTCCAGCTCTCTAAGGGGTTTGGGATGTTATCTACATGTATGAGAGGAACACACCTGGGGACATCTGGGGTGTAGGACTTCTAAGGTTCACACTGGAGAGGGGGCATAGAATCTGGTGCCCAAGGTTACCCCTGAGGGGTAGCAGTGAGATCTGATGACGTGTTCACCAGGGGAACCACATTTTGGGGACTTTCTGGTGAAGCTGCTGCAGGTCAGTGCTGCTCAGACTTCAGGGTGCACCTGGGTCTCCTGGAGATGCTGTGGAGCCCAAGCTCTGATGTGGTCACACGGGACAGGGCCTGGACTCCACATTCCTAGCAGACTCCTGGGTGATGTCCAGGCAGCTGGATCAGCAGCAGTGTGTCAAGATGATAGGACAGTTTGTGCAAATAGTCCCCAGTGTGCAATGGATGGACTTAGGGCTTTTTTACTTTAGGATGGTGCCAAAGCAGTGAGCGTTCCTTAGAAACTGTGCTCTGAACTTTGATCTTTTCTCTGACCAACGATGTGCGGTGCGATACCTCCTTGTGATGCTCGGGCTCCCGGCTGCCACTCCATCACGGGGTGATCAGCGACCTGGCAGGTGCTCTGGACCTTGGCAGCAGAGTAGGTGTGTGAAGCACATTTTTGACGTGCGATGTTTTCTGTTTACGATGGGCTTACGGGAGGCAGCCCGTCTTGAGACAGGAGCATCTGTCTGGAGATTAGAACTGTCGTTCTGTAGTGTGAAAATCCTGTGAGTGCCAAGGCCGCGATTTAACAGCTGAAGAAAGCAAGAATCTGATGGGGTGATATTTAGGTGATGCATTTGAGGGGAGCCAGCGAAAAGGTAGGAAGCCCTGGTAGGAGCGTGAAGGGCTAGAGTCTGTCTGTCCAGGTGTGCACGGCTGGACAACATCAGGTGTCCAGGCAGACACACCAGGACTGTGCAAGGTGGCTGGCCACCTTAGCAAGTGCAGATGACCGAAGAAAGCATGTGCCAGCATCACCCTCTGTGTCCCCAATCTTACCCCTGCCCCCCGTGTGACTTTGTACCGAGCACCACCTGAACCACCCCCACTGCCCTGAACTGATACTGCCCTTTGGTGCGTTGCCTGCAATATCCAATTATGGAACCGTTGATCCTGCATATGCATCTCTGTCTCCAGGCATCCGTCAAACACTGAGGTGTTTGTCAGGGACAGAAGATGGCCTGGCCGGCTGTGCCTGGCGGGGTGGTGGGAAGCACTTGTGGATTTAAACAGATCTCTTGGTGCTTTTTAATTAAGTGCATCCTGAATGTTGCCCAAATGGATTCTGTGTCTTCTTTTATCAATAAGTAGGCACTAACGGGTGAATTCATTGCACAGGGACATATGGAGCACCACTGCGTGCTGGGGCTTTGCCAAGCACTGGAAATACAGTGGGGGGAATGGACACGGCCCCGTGTGAGGCAGAATGGAGGAGCATTTGCACCCACAGATCCATAGTTGTCATCATGCTGAGCGCTTTGAAGAAAAAGTCAGGACTAACCCAGGCAGAGGGAGGCCTGGAGCAGAGCCCACAGGAGGCAGCAACTGGAGCGTGACATGGAGGGCCAGGTGTCCTGAGTCCAAGCCCCGCCCTCACTCCTGCAGCCTCTGTGTGGACTAGATTGTGCCCCCCCACACACAAATTAATGTGTCCAAGTCCCAACCCCAGTGCAGTTGCTTTCCAGATGAGGTCTTTAAAGACATGACAAGGTTACATGAGGTCATGAAGTGGGTCCCATCTAATAGGATAGGAGGCTCACAGAATGCCTGTGCGCAGGGAAAAGGCCATGTGAGGACACAGCAAGAGAGAGGTCGCCTGAAAGCCCAGGAGAGAGGCCTTGGAAGACGCCATACCTGCAAATGTCTGACCTTGGCCTTCCAGCCCCCAGAACTGAGAGAATGTAAGTTTCTGTGTACTAAGCTCCCACGGCGGGGGCATTTTGTCATAGCAGCTGGGGCTGACTGATACAGGCTCTTATGACTTCAGGCAAATGAGCACAGTACCAGTTTCTCAGAGCTGTTTGGTCACCACAGGCTCCTCTGTTGGCAACTCCATGGTGAAGACCCAGACCTGCAAGTCTCTCGTGCTCATGAGTGGCTCCCTAGGGAGGAACCAGTTTAGAAACAAGCTGGCTTCACTTTTCTCTTAAGAAAAGGCTTCAGGGTGTGACTAGGGAGGGGTGAGAGGTCCCTCCAGCCCAGGCTCCTTGGAGCCATCACTCTGGCCAGGTCACCTGAACAAGGCACTATACTCTGGGCATTTCTGTCATTCCTGGTTCAAGAACCAGAGCCAAGTCAACTTTACAGTTCACACAGTTGATTTCCTCATCCAACCAAGATTTCTTTATCTAAAAAAAAAAAAAATAAGGTGCCCATTTGATGTCTTTGGCTACCTGGCATGCTCCATAAAGAGGGGCAAGGAACCACCCATATGCCTTCGTTGGGTGGTCCTGGCTGTGTTCTTCAGAACCCCAGGGGCCAACAGGGCCCTTAGCCTGTCTGCAACAGCAATGCTGTGGGGGCTGACAGCTCTTGCAGTCTGGCCACAGCACCACTAGAGACCACTAGAGAGCGCCATGTCCACCCGTTCAGAGATCAGGGTTGTTTTATTTATTTATCTGTTTTTTTCCACAGTATTTTATTGGTGCCTTATAGTTACACACACTGGTGGGACTCCTTGTTACACACTCACATGTGCACACCACATAACAATGACCAATATCACTCCCAGCGCTGTCCCCACTCCCTCCCTCTTCTGATCACTCTTGGATTTTCATGAGATCTGCCCTCCACCTTTTTTAACCCTCTTCTTCTCTAGCTTCTGTTCATGACAGAAAACATAAGTCTCTT
The DNA here is from genome assembly GCF_964194105.1 of Spermophilus citellus. Lineage (NCBI taxonomy): Eukaryota > Metazoa > Chordata > Mammalia > Rodentia > Sciuridae > Spermophilus > Spermophilus citellus. Next base: position 24,533,146 of record NC_138187.1, on the reverse strand, counting down.
GACTTTCTGAATTTGGGTTTTTTTTTTTTTTTTGATTAACACAATGGTCTCAAGTTCTATGCATTTTCTTGCAAGTGCCATAGTTTCATTTTTCTTTGTGGCTGAATAAAACTCCATTGTGCATACATACACATTTCCTTCATGCAGTCATCTGCTCATGGACTCCTTGGCTGTGGTGAACTGTGCTGCTGTCACACGGTTGTGCAGGTATCGCTGTAGTCAGGTGACTTCAGTTCTTCAGGATAAATACTGGGGAGTGGTCTGGCTGGGTTGTCCGGTGGGTCCATGCTTAGTCCTTTGAGGAGGCTCCAGGGGATGTCCACAGTGACACCCTGGTTCTGACACTGCACCACTTGGCCCTATGAGCCTAGAAAAGTCACTTAGCCAGCTTAGAGACTGAAGTCTGAAGAAGCCGAAGTGCAGGCTCAGAGGCCGAAGGCCACGGGGAAGGTGCTGTGGCCCATAGCAGTGGCTCTCCTGCTTCAGAGCCCCCGGAGCCCCCCGCAGGGCCTGCTGAGCACAGATCCCCGGCTCCACCTCCAGACCTCTGATTGGTAGATCTGAGTTGGAGCCTGAAAATAGGTGTTTCTAGTAAATTCCTGGGTGATGCTGAGACTGTGGGTCTGGGGGACACACTTGAGGGCCAGTGTGCTGGCCCACAGTCACTCCTGATCTCCACGGAGAAGGCCCCAAGCCCAGGTTGGGGAGACACTGAGGGAGAGCTCTTTCTGCCCAGAGGCATGACAGTGAGGTCCCAGCCGCTGAGAATGGAGTGACTCGGTTCCTGGGAAAAGTCAGACCAGGCTGCATCTTCTGTGCAGGGCAGGGATTCATTTCAGCACTGCTGGTGAGATTGGGGGACAAATGGGCCCCACCTCACTGCAGTGGGGGGGGTCTCATTTGCTGCTGGGGACGAGAGGGTGGACTTAAGGGAGATGTCCAGGTGGGCGGCTACCTGCAGTGCCATTTGTTTGGCTTGGCACAGAGTTTGTACCAGGTAGAAGGGACAACCGAGAAGATTTTGTTGGTAATCACCCTCTGTGATATACTACCACCACTATCTTTCTGTTCCTGTTGCTATAACAAAATACCTGAGACTAGGTGATTTATAAAGATTAAAAACTTGTTTTCATAGTTCTGGAGGCTTGGAGTCCAAGGTCCAGGTGCTGGCAGCACTGGTGTCTGGTCAGAGTGCTGTTCCTACTTCCTAGATAACTGCTTGTTGCTATGTCCTTGGGAAGGACAGACAGATCCTTCACACCTGTGTTGGAGGTTCATTAGTCCCACCTGTGAGGGCAGGGCCTGTGGTGTGATGGACTCCTGAGGGCCCACATCCTAGTGGTCTCCTGTGCCTCTGTGCATGGCCCTCTCTGAGCCCTAGAGCAGCAAGGCAGTGACCGCCACACAGCGCAGGCCTCTGTCCCTCCTCCCCTCCACAGGGTGGGCACCGGCAGGTGGAGCCTAAGGAAGGGGCTCACCTATGCTGGTCTCTAGGGCTTTGGAGTGGAGTGTGAAATTTCAGCCCTAAATGATATAATGCAAGACCGCCTTATGAACCGAAATGAAGGTCTTCGGATGACGCTGACACTCAGAATCAAGCCACCATCCTGGGCTCGGCAGACAAAGGGGACTCCCAGGCACTGTGCCGGGAACAAGCCCTCCCACGTCCTATTCAGCCCAAGGAACTCCTCCCGCTCCTGGCCGTGGTTCTGGGTCTGGTTTTGGTTGAGTTCTCCAAGGAGGACGCTCCACTGATGCAGCAGGTCCCGTCCTGCAGACTGTTGCTCTCCGTGGACTCCAGACTGGTGCTTGTGGCTGAGCTGGATTGTCCTGAGCAAGGAATTCTGTTCATAAGGGTCCTGTCCAGTGTCTGCCTCAAATTCCTCAGCATGAAAATCAGTTATGCAAGCTGCATGGGCGGCACATGCCTGTAACCACAGCTACTCCGGAGGCCAAGGCAGGTGGAAGGTGAGTTCCTGGTCAGCCCGGGCAACTTAGCAAGACCCTGTCTTACCCGGGCTGGGGTGTAGCTTAGCATGCCTGAGACACTGGGTTCAATCTCTAGCACTGGCAAAAAAAAAAAAAAAAAAAATATATATATATATATATATATACACACACACACACACATCTGTGTGTATATATATATATGTATCAGTTATGCAGTAAAATTAGTATTCAAATACAAGAACTTGTATCTTTCTAAGAAATGAAATTTACAGTAGCCATAGGAATGATCATCAAATACTTAACGGCTTTCTAGAAACAAAAACCACCCAGCACACATCCAGAAGAAGACACAGCACCAGCTAACGAGAAGGCTGCAGCTTCAAGCACGTCCTTCCAGCAAGACTTTCATTAGGCAGTAAAATTGGAAATCTTACTTCAGCCCTCAACTTTCTTGCAGAAGGAAAAAATAAACTGAAATCAAGTTCGAATGAAAAGGGGCATTCTGTGATGCGATTCTCAGGACTTGTCCTGGGTGCGACCCAGTCTTTCCTTGGTCTTCTTCTGCAGATAAAAGTGAGTGGGGGGTATTAGCATGGTACCTCAGAGACCTGAGTCCTGGTTGTCAGTCACTTTGGCTCCTGAATGCCCCCTCCAGGGATAAAGTGAGAGGATGGAATGGGGGGACTCTGTGGCATCTTTCCAGATAGCATTCAGATTTTAAGTTGTCAGGTGCAAGGTTGAAAGTGCTGACCAACATCTTGGAGAATTGGATGATTCTAGGGCTGGGACAAGAAACACAGTAGTCCCTCCTGTAGTTGGAGCTTTGCTTACCTTGGTTTCACTTATCCATGGTCAGTCATGGTCTGAAAAATATGAAATGAAAATTTCAGAAATAAACAACTTGTAAGTTTTAAGTTATGTGCCACTGTGAGCAGTACGATGCAATCTTGTGCTGTCCTGCTGCATTCCACCTGGAACATGAATCATTCCCTTGCCCAGAGTATCCACACTGTATATACTACCTGCCCAGTAGTCACTCAGTAGCCACATTAATTATCAGATTGACTGTTGGTGTTGCAGGGCTGGTGTTGTAGTAACCCTTATTTTACTTGGTTATGACCCCAAATTGCAAGAGTAGTGGTGCTGATGATAATGAGAAGCTGTAAAGTACTTCCATTAAGTGAAAAGGTGAAAGTTCTCCACTTAGGAAAAAAAAAGTGGTATGCTGAGGGTGCTGAGAGCTACAGAAGGAAGAAATCTATCTGTGAAACTGCAAAGAAGGAAAAAGAAGTTCGTGACAGTTTTGCTGTCATACCTCAAACGGTAACAGTCATGGCCACAGTGCCTAAGAAGTGCTTAGTTCAGCTATAAAAGGCATGACATTTGTGTGCGTAGGTGTAGAAAAGACTATAGTTCACGTAAGGTCTGGCACTATTCATGGCTTCAGGCGTCCTTTGGGGATCATGGAAGATGCCCCCAGAGGATAAGGGACAATGGTATAGAAGACGGGCCTGGGACATCTCGTGGTTGATAAAGTAAGGAATTACTAAAACAAACCCAAACCCTGGATCACGTGGCACCTCAAAAGGACACAGGGGCCACTGAAAGAAGTCCCCAAGGCCCACAATAGAACAACTGGAGCAACCAAGTAAAGTAAATCGTATTGGATTAAAGTCTAGCTACGTGGGCTGGTAGGGAGGACAGAGTCATCCTCCCCGACAGCTCCCTGACGGGGCCTTGTAAACTAGCTGGCCAGACCATTAGCAAGAGGAAGATGGACAGAAGCTCATCCAGTGTGCCCTGCTCCTGCACATGGAGTGTACCGGATGGCCACCCACAGGGGCGGTCAGCCCTTGGGCTTCCGCAGTGTCCCCGGCGAGTTGGGTTCTGGGCAAGGGAGGCTGGTTATGGGGAGGTGACCAGGAAAATAGGGATGGCACAGTCAGGTTTGCCATGCAGATTCCACCTGGGTGCTTCTCCTCGGGGAAGGTCATTAGAGTCCTCCTCCCTCCGGCCGTAGAGGAAGTTATGGAACTTTCCTCTGTGGACATGAGTTCCCCTCACGAGGGAAACGCGTGCCTGGTTTTCAGGGTCTTGTCAGCAGCTGCTGGTTCTAAATGGTCTTCATCTAAAAATAATCCATATGTGAAAGACTATATTTTAGGGTGGGATATTTTAATATCCTTCAAGTCCAGATTGATGTAAGGAAACGACAGAGGAAATAAACAAACAGGGCAAGTCTCCCAGTAATTCATGCCCATCAAGGCAGTGGAGGACCTTAAGGTGGCGAAGCCCTCCACTCCTTAGGGGGCTTCTTCCCAGGGAACGCAGAGCTGGGGAGGGAGGAGGCTGCAGCACAGGGCCCAGCGACACTGTCTGGGCCGGGCCAGCAAGGCCCGCATCAGCAGCCATCGGCTGGGGGGACGGCATGTGCCCACCCTGGCTGTGACGTGATGAGAAGGCCCTGTCTCTCTGTGGTCTTCCCAGAGAGATCCCAAACCCCTGTCGAATTAGAAGAAACATTACACAAGTCACCAAGGAATGTTCTAGAAAATGCTAGTTAGTGTTCCTTGGAACCAACCAGGTCATCTAAAACAATGGGAGCCAGAGGAGATGAGATGATTAGACACCAGGTGGGATTCTGGGTGCTCTCCTAGGACAGAATGGGGCCACAGCAGGGAGTCCTGACAGAGTGTGAACTGGGACTGTGTTGACGTGTGCATTGGTCAGCTTTGTCTCCTCCCCGTGTTGAGGGCACCATGCTGTCAGAGGTCAATGACTGGAGGTGCCTGGGGACTCTTTGTACTATCTTTGGAAATTTTCTGTGAACATGAAACTATCCTAAAACAAAGTTTGTTGTAAAGAAAATGATAATCCTGGAGACCGGTGAGCCCTGCAGGGAGGACTCAGTGCGACTGTTCCCAGAGTCCTAGGCTGGGGAGGGGGCTGGCTTGGGGAGCCCCAACATACCAGGTGTGGCCAGTGTCCCCCAAAGAAAACCAACGCAAGGGTGATGGTAAGGTAGGAAGGGGATTCGCTGTTCAGGACAGCCATGCCGGGGAGACTGGGGACTAGGGGATGCCGGCACTCCCAGCTCTGACCTTGAGGGCACCACCGGAGCTTCAGGTTTAAATAGGGGAGAGGTGGACGGGGGGAAGTTTTCTCACATCTGGCTCTCCAAGATCCTGGAGGAGTGGTCACCACTTGAAGGGACCATTAGCTCCCATGTGAGAGGATTGCTCCTGCCTAGGGGACAGGTCCGTTCCTCTCCTGGGACGATCTGTCTGCAGCCTTGCTGTCTGTGGAACTTGTTACTGCTGCCCTGCCGTCTGCAGTCCTGAAGGAGGATGAGAGGAGCTAGGTGACCTTGGGCTCCTCGACCTTGTGTTGCCAGACTTCAGATGGATGCTCCTGGCAGGATCAGCAGGTCTGGCTCACCATCGGAGGCACAGAATGAAGGCCGAGCTGCCCAGCCCTCATCCTGCTTCCTGTTCCCATCGGGCACCTGCAGGCCCAAGCCAAGGGTTGGTGTGTTGAGAGCCACAGCTGAAGGGGCCCCAGCAAACTTCCAGCTGATTGGCTCACCATGGCCCCAGCAAACTTCCAGCTGCCAGCTGTTTGGCTCCTCTGTGGTGATGCTCATTGGGCTGTTTCCCCGCCCTTTCAGACCACGGAGCTGCTCATTGGGGGACTCTTTTGGCTCCGCCCACACGACCCAGCCAATCAGCCTCAAGAGCAGGAGGAGTGGGGGGTTGAGAGGCTTGTGGGAAGCAGGTGGTGGCAGTTGGGCTCTGAGGGAATTCCTGAAGAGCTCGTGTGGTGCAGGTGTGTGTGTTCTAAAAATAAAGTTCATTTCTGCTTGACAAGTGGCTCGTGAATTGTGCCCAGCCAGACTGCGGCATTGGTGTGTTAGGAAAGGCAGCTTCCAAGTCCCTGTTATATGGTCAGTGGACAGGACTGTATAAGAAGGCAGAATTGACAAAGGGCTTCCAATAAAGAAGGATTTCCAACTGGGATTTAACTCACCAGAAATCTCTTCTGAGGCTTCTGGTAGATGGAACTCTCACGGGACAGGTACAGTGAAGGGCTAACTGCGCAGGACAGGACTGTCCCCCTCCTGCACAGACCTGCAGGACTGGCCTCGACCATCTCAGAGGGACATAAGCTCTGAGCCTTGGGATATCTGGCCTGATAGGAGTGTCTGTGGGGGCCTGGGGCCTCAGGCCACATCAGAGAGCCTGTGCTGACCTTGTGACTTGGGTTTGTTTTAGTGACGCCTGGTTTTGGTAGCCTAGGGCCCTGGGTCACACTGTACCAGTTTGACCTCTGGAGAGGGCAGCCAGAGACTGAGCAGCTGAGGTTGGTTGCAGGGGTGCTCCATGATTGTGCAACCCCCTCCCATAAAAACCCTGTGCTCTGGTCTCCGGTGGGCTTCACTGGATGGCAGCCTTCCGTGTACTGTCAAGCGTCATTGCTGGGAGAACTCTGGACTGCGTGGCTTCACTGGAGGGGACAGCTAGAAGCTGATGTCTGATTCTCCTGGTACCTCTCGATGTCCTATGTTCCCCTTCTGATTCTAATCGGCATCCAAGAACACAAAGCTTCCTCCGTTCTCTGAGTTCCAGCAGATCATTAAAGCGGAGGGTGGTCTTGGGGTCACTTAACACGAATGGTACAGAGCTGAGGGGGTCTGCAGTTTCCGACACCCTGACATTCCATCAGAGGAATAGGCCGCGTCCAGTGGGGCCTCCCTCACCTGATGATTGTTTGAGAATATAAATTACCTGATCAATTAGCCAATTTATCCATTTCCCTCCATTAATCCCCCAATCGATACCTCAGAACTGAGACAAGCACATATCCAATTTCCTCTTCCTTCCAGCTCCCAACAGCCATCATAATTTGGAGGTAATTTTGTCTGGTGATAAAAGGCACACACAAAAGAACTCAATCATTTCTCTGCCTGATAAATCTCCACTCTCCCCGCGAGCACGAAGCTCCTCAGCCTCCCTCGGCTCCCCTCAGTGTGTGGACGCCTGCAGTCTGGGGAGGTGGACGGTGGAGGGAAGGTGGAACTGGAGGAGAAAGAACAGCTGCAGAGACTGAGAGCAAGGGGCTGGGCTGGGCCACTGTCATGGCCGAGGGGCTGGCTGGTGGCTGGTGTATGCGTTTTGGTTAATAGTTCTGTAAGGGGGAGATGATCCGCCGGTCAGCCTGAGCTTGAGCTGAGGCTGCCAAGCTCAGTGGGGAGGGACCTGTTGTCCCTGCTGCCCTCCTCGCTGTGCCTCTGCTGTCCTGGAATTGGCAGGTGCAGAGTTGACCTCAGGGGCCAAGGTTGCCAGCTTCAGGGGACAGGGCCTGTCCCTGGCTCCCAGTAGCCAACTGGACGCCCCAGCTGAAGGGCCCCGAGCTCCAAGGCTCTGCTGTGTCCTGGAGGTGAGAATGTGAAGTGACATCCCTGGAGCCCTGGGCTACGGGCTGACCTCTGTGTCCTCAGCCTTCTCTCTGGGTTGGCCCATTGGTCCAGCAGGGGATCCAGCACACAGCGGGGCCCTCAGGCTAGTGGCAGAGAAGCGCTCTCGGGCTTTGGCAGGCCACCTTTGGGCCAGGGCCCTCCGCGGCCTTGGCAGAACCTGCAGCTGCTGAGACACACTGGGGTGACTTCTGGCTTCTCCTCAGTCCCCACTGAGACTGGGGCCCGGTGGGGATTTCGGATTCCAGCTTCTGCCTCGGGAAGGAAGGGGAAGGTTTCCAGCTGGGCTTAAACACATTAATTCCCAAACTGAGTTTGGCTCTCCTGCTATTTAAAAATCCTATTTGGTAAGCACTTCACAGAGCAGTGGCTCTGAAAGAGAAAGATTACTTTCCCATTAACCTGGCTTAGGAGAAGGCATTGTTATTCAAAAGGCAGTCAGAGTGGGGTGTGGGTTTCAGAGGCCAGGTGAGAAGCAATCCTCTGGAAGTCACACCACGGGGAGCAGGACCTGGTGCGCCCTGGATCCTGCTCACCAGTGCTTCCCAGGCCTGTGGGCCGGGGACAAGCAGGGGACTGACATGCGTTCAGACATGCCATGTACGGCCCTCTGAGAGGTGCCCCCAACGGCTCCTCTCCACCCCTCACCTCTAGGTCCTTGGGGGACTGGCTCTGCCTGAGACTGCCCTGGCTGGCTTATGTCCCATCTCCAGGACAAATCTGCCACTGTTCTGTATGGACAGGACCTGACCTTAGACGTAGAAGGAGAAGAATTTGTTTCCTTGGTTTTGCTTTTGGTGGTGGGATGGTGGAGATGGCCGGAGAAGAGGACTCAGACACCCAGCAACAAGTTTTACTGAGCCATCTTTTGAAGAACCGAGGTTTGTTACTCTGGCAGAGCAGACAGGACTGTGCCGTGTTCCGTGAATCATGTTGGCAGCTACCTCAAGGGCTTTCCGCAGGCCTAGTGTATTGAAGTGCTCGAGGCTTGTCTGTCCAGGAAGAAGGCCCCTCTCCATCATCCCAGCCATGGCCAGTGGCCCATCACGTTCCCAGGTGTGTCCTGGGGGCTGTGGTTGTCCACGCCCCCTCTGCCCCTCGTCATGCCCCTCGTGGCTCACAGTAGGCCACTCAGCACCTTCCGGGCTGATCTCTCTCTGGGAAAAGTGACCTTGACTGGCAGGTGGGCTCTTTGTCCCTGCGGCTGACGTGACACATTCTGACTTACGACATCATGCAAGAAATGAGTCAAGCCCAGTCTGGGGGGAGAGTGGGCCCGGGAAGGCTTTCCGAGGACCTGGTGTGTGTCCTGAAACACAAGGGGGTTGAGCCGATGGAGGGGCCTGACGTGGTCGGAGGTGGTGAAGAAGACAGAGAGGGCACCCTGGGTCCATTTCCTGTCACTCTAATACAACGCTGAGGTTGGGCACTTAGAGGAAAGAGGTTGTGTGGCCCACGGCTCTAGAGGTAGAGGAGCACAATGCCCATCCTGGCAAGGGCCCCCCGGGGCTGTGTCACAACATGGCAGATGGCATCATGGTGGGGGTGTGTGGGAGGGGGGCCATCACGTGGTGAGACAGGAAGCCACAGAGATTCAGAGGCCAGGCCTGCCCTCTTATAACAACCCACTCCTGGAGGAGCTAACTGGGCCCCATGAGAACTACTTTAATCCCTTCCTAGGGCAGTACCCCAAAGACCCAAGGCCCTCCCACTGGAGTACCCCAAAGACCTAAGGCCCTCCCACTGCAGTACCCCAAAGACCCAAGGCCCTCCCCCTCGGCTCCATCTCTAGAAAGGTCCAGCGCCTCTCACATTGCCACGCTGGGGACCAAGCTTCATGAGCCTTTGGGGAACACACTCAGACCCTGCCTGAGCCACAGCAGTGAGCATGGCGGACATTACCCCTAGTTCAACACCACTCCACACTGTAACCCCTCCCATGTCTGGGGAGCTCCCTATCTTGTGAGTATTGGCCAGTGGAAGTCCACTATTATGGAAACCAAAAATGTCAGCTGGATGTTCTCAGCCTCCTTCTGCGCTCAGATGGGCAAGTGACCCTGGGGTCACTAGTTCGGGTCTTGCACTGTCTTTGACTCGGGAGGTGGTGATGTAAAGCAGCAGGACTGTGAGGGGCCATTCTGCAGGGAGGTGGACACTATTGTCCACGGCAGCTGGGGCTGTGGTCTTCTCAGCAGTGTTCAGGGCTGAAGGGCTCTTGGGCCAGTGGTGGAGCCATGTCATTGGTCTGTGTGTGCTTTGACTTTTGGCCTCATCCTGGCCTTGGAACCTCCGGGTCTGTTTGATTTTTTTAAACTGTTTGTTATGGTTGAGATGTGAGTGTCCCCACAGCTCAGTGTGAGACAGTGCCAGAGGTTCAGAGGTGGAGTGGTTGGGTCAGTGTATTAATCCCTGACAGGCATGCATGGGTGGTGACTCAGGCAGGAGGGCCGTGGCTGGAGGGCTGGTCCCTGGAAGTTGTCTTTGGGGTCACAGTTTGTGACTGTTGAGCAGAGCCATCTCGGCCCCGCCATGATGTCTGCCTCACCTGAGCCCGAGGAATGAGTGGGCTGTCTGTGGATTGAGGCTGTGAAACTGTGAGCCTCCACGTAAACTTTTCCTCCTGAGATTGTTTTTGCAGGGCCTTTTAGACACAGCAGTGGAAAATCTGACTAAAACCCTACGGAAGGTTGGGAGTCCTTTCTACATTCTGGGTAAGAGCTCTTAGTCCGATGGGTGGTTTGGAAACACGGGTTCCTTTGTTTTATCACCTGCTTTCATTTTGTTTTGTTACGGTGCTGGATTCAAACCCAGGGCCTTGAGCATGCCAGGCAGGGGCTCTGAGCCTCCCCCAGCTCTCCTCTTAACATCTTCATCATCATCTCCTCCTCCTCCTCCTCCTCCTCCTCCTTCTTTTTGGTACAGGATTGAACCCATGTTCCCAGCCCTTTTTATGTTTTAAGACTTTGCTAAGTTGCTAAGGCTGGCTTCAAACTTGTGATCCTCCTGCCCCAGCCTCCCAAGCCACAAGAATTACAGGAGTGCACCACCACGCCTGACCCTCTTCATCTTCTTAACATGTGTTCCAGAGAACAAAGGTTTTTGATTTTTGATGAGTTTCAATTAATCAAAAGTATATCATCAGGCCCCTCCCAGGGCGGGTGAGTAGGTCTTCAATGTCAGTCCACTCTTTTTAATCTCACTCCATCTTTGAGTTCTTCCTTTACGTTCAACCAAGGCAGGCTGGGAATTTCCAGGTTTCTCCCTTGAGTCACCCTTTTTGTCCATATCTCAGCCTGTCTAATTCTCTGAACTGCTGTGTTAAAGGCAGAATCTCGGCTGGATTCTTCTACCCTCATGCCACAGGGTCGTAGTCTGTCCCACCCCCATTCCCTGGATTTCTGTCTACATTGGAAGACAGCTGCAGTTCTTTAGGAGTGTGACACACCCTCGTGGGTCGCATTTCCTACCTCACCTGTGGGGGGCCGGGGACGCCGCCCAGGTCCCTTACCCTAGTGAGTAGTTACATTAGACTCAGACACTTACCCATCAGAAGTGGGAAGAGAATCCCATGACTTCTAGGGACTTCTAGGCAGCGACTTCTAGGAGTGAGAGAGCCCTTCGAAGGTGAGGAAGACTTTGCATCTGGCTGCTTCTTCAACCAACAAGGGGTGCAGTGTCAGGGGGGGCCTCTTTGGATTTGGGACCCACATGATCCTTGTGTGGGTGTGTTCCTCTGGCCCCTGCACTGAGTGATCCAAAAAGGCTCCTGTCCCGACTGGATTCCGGAACAGGAGAAGGCCACTGTGCGAGGTTCCTGCACTCAGGCCATGTGGTCCAGCAGACCCGGTGGCGTGTGGAGTGTCAGTGACAGAGATTCTGTTTGGAGACTTTGCTGGCCCCAGACCTGAGGCACGGTGTCCTTAGGATTAGGAGCAGAGTCTACAGTCCACCACAAACAGCTGCTCCCTTTAGGGAAACAACTCGTGGCCTGCTGCTTGGCCTTAGTAGAGGCTGACCACTTGACCATGGGCCACCAAGTCACCCCAAGACCTGAGTGGTCCATCTAGAACTGTGTGTTATCTGACCCGCCAAGCAATGAAGTTGGGCCTGGACAGAGCTCTCCATTATCCAACAGAAGTGGACACACACAGCCATGGCTGAGGAAGGCACATGAAGACGTGGCCCAGATGGCCACAGTCCTCCCTTCTGCCATGCAGCCTTTTCTCCCCTGCATGATGTATGGGCACCACTCCAAAGTCAAGAGCCTCCTTCTAGAACATTCTTGATGGATGGTGGCAAAGGGGAAACCTCCCAAGGGCAGCCCACTGAGCAGTGCCCCCGGTCATTCAGTTTGCTCAGAAGGAGAATGGCCAGACTCATGGGCAGTGGCCAACGGTTGGGATGATCAGGAACTTGGAAGGAGCATAATTGGAAAACTGGTGTCGAAAGGATTGGGGCAAGAAGTAGGCAGACAGAACCCCCTGAATGGGTGAAAAGGCGAAAATATTTGTGTCCCATGGGAATGCTCGCCAAGGGGTGCCTTCAGGAAAGAAGGACTTCGATGATCACATGGGTAGGAAGACTCGTTCTGGGAGTTCTGGGTGAGATGTTTTCCTGGTAGGCTGATGAACAGAGTGGCCACGGTTTAGGGATGGAGGTTGTGCATGAGCTCAGCAGGTGGACATTCACTCACAGAGGTCAGCCTGGACTGGCCACTGCTGAGCTACTTTGGCTGCAGCAGAGACCGACAGTGGGTTCCCCAGGATGGCTGCCTACCTGGTGGAAGGCTGGTCCCATCAGACAGCTTTTATCCTGGAAGAAGCAGCATTTAGTTCTTAATGGAACAAGCACTCTGGGTTAGAGTAGACCTTCCCTGCACACCCTGCTTCTGCCGGAACTGCCCCCTGTGGCCAAGATGCCTTATCCACACAGCAAGACAGTCCACAGCACCCATGAAAGGGTGAAGAATTTTGCCATGTGCTTTTGCTGCAAAATTTAAGACAATCATGCCATTTTTCTCACCCATTCTCTTAGGGAATTACATCACATTTATTGATTTCTGTAGATTGAACTATCCTTGCATCACAGGTTATAAATTCCACGGGTCATGGAGCATTGTCCTTTTAATGTACCATTGAATTCAGTTTATGCATTTTGGGGGGAAGTTTTGCATATTGATATTCATCAGGGATATTGGTCTTTGGTTTTCTTTTCCTACACTGTCTTTGGCTTTGGTATCAAGGAAGTGCTGGCATTCTCAAATGAGTTTGGAAGGGTTCCTTCAAATTTTTGGAAGAGTTTGAGAAGGACTGACATTAATTCTTCTTGAAATGTGGAGTAGGATTCTCCAGTGAAGCCATCTGGTCTTTCTCATTTTGGGGAAGTTTTTCATTACTGACTCAATCTCCTTACTAGTTGTATGTCTGTTCAGATTTTCTACTTCATCTCGATTAAGACTTTGTAGATTGTATGTTTCTAGGAATTTACTTATTTCTCCTAGTTATCCAGGTTTTTGGTGTAATTGTTCACAGTGTTCTCATGTAATCATTTCTATTTCTGTGGGCTTTCTGTAACGATGTCTCCTTTTCCGATACTGATTTTAATTATTTGAGTCTTCATTCTTTTTTTTCCTCTTAGTTAGCCTATATATTTTTTCAGGATTGTCCACTATTCCCCAGGTTTCTGGAAGCTGAGAAGTCCCACCATCTGTTTTCTGCAAGTTGCAGACCCAGAAAGCTGGTGGAGTAGTTTGGGGATGTCAGAGCTGGGGAGAGGTGGTGTAGATTCCAGCCAGAATCTGAAGCTCTGAGCCCCAGGAGCCCCTGGAGGGGCTGGAGGTACTGATATATCAGTGCCCTGAGAGGAGGGCTGGGGAACATGAGTGTGCAGGTCCTCTCCTCCTTCACCTACTTGTTCAGCCATCACTGGGTTGGAGGGTGCCCACCCAGTGGAGAGGGGAATTCACTGTGCTCAGCACTCTGGTTCAGCAGTTAATCTCCTCCAGAAACACCCTTGCAGACACCCCCAGAAGGAAGATTCAACCAGATAGCTGAATATCCCGTGAGCCAATCCAAAATTTACTTTCATAGCATAGCTAAGAGCTTATCTATTTTATTGATCTTTTTGATAAGTTTACTTAGTTTCATAGGTTTTTCTACTCTTTATTTTGTTTATTTATGGTCTTATCTTTATTATTTCCTTCTTTGTGCTAACTTTGGGTTTAGTTTTTTATTCTTTTTTCTAGTTCCTTGAGGTGTAAAGTTATTAATGTAAGATCTTTCTTTTTTAAATACAGGCATTTACCACTACACATTTCCCTCTTAGGGCTGCTTTCACTGTATTTAAGTTTTGGTATGTTGAGTTTTTCTTTTAGCTTGTCTTAAGATATTTTCTGACTTTTTTTTTTTTTTTGTGATTTCTTGGAGCCAGTGGTTGTTCAAGAATGTGATGTTTGATTCACACATATTGGTGAATTCTCCAGTTTCCCTGCTGCTATGGATTTCTGGTTTTGTTCCAAGTTGGTATGATTTCAGCCTTCATGAGTGTGTTGGGACCTGTTTTGTACCCCACCACTTATCGATCCTGGGGAATACACCACATGTGCTTGAGACGAATGTGCCTCCTGTTCTGTGGTGAGGAGTGTGTCTATCAGGGACAGGGAGTCTGTGGTGTCATTCAGGCCTCTGCTTCTTGGTTGACCATCTGGCTCTTCTATCCATTATTAAACGATGTCAAACTTTCTTGGGCTGGGACTGTGGCTCAGTGGTAGAGCGCTTGCCTAGCACGCACGAGGCATTGGGTTTGATAGAGCACATAAAAATGAATAAATAAAACAAAGGTGTTGTGTTCATCTACAACTAAAAAAATGATTTTTTTCTTACCTTTATTCTGTTACTCTTTCTTCTTTTGACTCAGTAAATGTTTGCTTCACAGATGTGGGTGTTCTAATGTTAGGTGGGTTTGCTGCTGCATTGACCCTTTATCTGTATGTGACACCTCTTCTTTTTCTCTGTGTTAGATTTTTACTTAAAGTCTATTTGGTGTGATACGGTATGGCCATCATATTCTTTGTAAGTTACCACTTGCACCTTTCCCCATTTCTCTTTTTCAGCCTGTGTGTATCTTGACATCTAAGGAGAGTCTTTTGTAAACCCACTTGCATCTTGTCATGTTTTTTGGTCGGGAAATTTGATCCATTTACATTTAAAGTAATTACTGAAGGGAGACTTACTATTGCCACTTTGGTAATTGTTTTATGTCTACCTTGGGGCCATTCTTCTTCTTTTTTCCTCCTTTACTATCATCCTTTGTGTTTCATTGATTTGTGTGTGTGCGTGTGTGTGTGTGTGTTGACATGCTCTGATTCTTTTTGTTTTTTGTTTTTGGTACGGGGGATTGAACTCAGGGGCACTTGACCACTGAGCCACATCTCCAGCCCTATTTTGTAGTTTATTTAGAGACAGGGTCTCACCGAGCTGCTTAGTACCTCACTAAGTTGCTGGGGCTGGCTTTGAACTTTCGATCCTCCAGCCTCAGCCTTCTGAGCTGCTGGGATTACAGGCATGCACCACTACGCCTGGCTTGCTTTGATTCTTTCTCATTTTCTTTTGTATGTTTTCTGTGGTTCTTTTCTTTTTTTGCCATGGGACTACATAAAATATCTTATTTAAAACTGATAACAATTTAACTTAATTGTATATGCTCTGATCTAATGATTCCCCCCCGACTCTGTTATTGATATCACAAATTACACCTTAATATATTGTGTATCCATTAACATTTGTTTTATGAAGTTGTTTTTTATGCTTTTGTATTTTAAACTCCATGCCAGAATTTAAAAGGCTCTACATGCCATAACAGTATTGCAGGATGCTGTATTTGTCTATGTATTTACCTTTAACAGAATATTTCACATTTTCGTATTTCTGTATTGTTGTCTAGTGACCTTTCATTTCCATTTCCAGGACTCCCTTTAGCATTCTAGCAGGAATGGCGGGGACAAACTGTCCCATATTCTATTTATCGGGGAGAGTCTTTTTCATAGGTAAAGGCAGGTTTGCTAGTTATGGTGTTCTTTGTTCTTACCCTGAGAGACCACGGACCACCTGTGGAAGCCCCCCATTCCTGTGGGTTCCCTCTCCCTTGCTGCTCTCAAGATCCCTCTTGGCCTTTGAATTTAACAGCTTGATCATAACATGCCTTGGTGAGGGCTGGTTCAGATCCATCCTAAGTGGAGGTGTCTGAGTTTCATGATTTGGATGTTTATTACTTTCCTCAGGTGGAAAGCTTTCAACAATTATTTCTTTGGAAAATCTCTCTCTTCTATTTCTTTTTTTTCCCTTCTGGAGCCCCCATAATGCATTTTTTGGTGTGTTTGATAGTGCCTCAGGAGTTCCTTAGGTTTTCTTCATTCTTGTTTTCCTCTAAGTTCCAGTGACATGATACTTTCAAAAGACCCACCTTTAAGTTTGAGGATAGTTTCTTTGGCTCAAGGAAGTCTGATGTTATATCTGTCCAGGAATATTTTCAACCCAGTTATTGTATTCTTCAGGCCAGAATTTGGTTCTTATTTTATAGTTTCTCTGTGCTGAAATTCTCATTTTGTTCCTGCATTTCCCCTTTGATTTTTCTTTTATTTTTTGTAGTTGTAGATGGACAGAATGCCTTTATTTTACTTGTTTATGTTTTTTAATGTGGTGCTAAGGCTCAAACCCACGGTCTCACACATGTTGGGCAAGTGCTTTACCATGGACCCCCAGCTCCAGTCCTTCCCTTTGATTTTGTTTGGTTGTCTATCTTTGCACCATCCCATCACATTGAGCTTCATTAATGTGATTATCTTGCATGCTCTTTCAGGTAATTCATCCACCTCTGTCTTTGGGGTTGATTTCTAAAGATTTATTTTTGTTTCTTTGATTGGGCCATGTTTCCTTGTTTCTTCAAGTGCCTTGTGATTTTTTTTTCTTTTTCTTTTCTGAGTTTCAAGCAAAAACATTTAAGCATCTGAAAAAACAGACACCTCTCCCAGTATTTATAAACTGGTTTGTACAGGGGAAGACTTTTACCTGTTGGCACCATTAGATTCCTGGGACCCGTGCAATCTTTTTGGGGATGTACTTTTCTGGCCCTGTGCATATACTTTTCCAGTTAGAGAAGGCCTCCAGTTTCTTTCTCAGGAGGTCATAACCTCTTGCTCTCTCTGGAGTACTGTAGGTTCTTGCTACTGCTGCTATGGATGACTCTGATTTCCTCTGATTTCAGTGGCCCCAGGCATCCGGAGTGGCCAGCACCCTGTCAGCACCACAAATCAGGTGAGACAGATGTCAGTCCCTTGGGTGGCCCTCCAAAACTCTGACACTGGACACCTGCTCCACTCGTCCCTTTTCTGCCCAAGGGAGAAGCCAGGAGCCAGGGGCTGTTGGTGGTGGTGGGGCATGTGTAAAGGGAAACAGCTCTTCCTACCATCCAGCTCGACTATTCTGGGCTTTGCACTCACCCGGGCTAGTGTAGCACTGTCTCTGGGCCCTTATCTATTTATTGGTTCTGAATATTAGTATTAAGTCTGTATCTGTGGGAGTGAGAGGCTTCCTGTCTTTCTGTATTGCTGATATCACTTTCTCCCATATATTTAAAAGTTGGGTTTTTTTCCCCTTAAATCAGCCAGAACTGGGTTTTGTGGCTTGACCATCAGTCCCTGGTTCTTTCACTGGGTCCCAGTGCATTTCAGCCAGAGGAAACTGCGGGGCAAGACCCACGTCTGAGGAAAAGTATGGCTTTCTTGAGAGCTGTGCATAATCTCTGGCCACGGGAACCTCTGTGGTGTGTCCTCTGCTTCCGTCTAATGAGGGTGACG
Organism: Spermophilus citellus; assembly: GCF_964194105.1. Lineage (NCBI taxonomy): Eukaryota > Metazoa > Chordata > Mammalia > Rodentia > Sciuridae > Spermophilus > Spermophilus citellus. The sequence continues at coordinate 24,515,870 of NC_138187.1, read as the reverse complement.
ACTCTGGAACAGATCTGGCTACTGGGCAAGGCATGACCTGGTGTCCTGTAGACCTTCGCTACTCAAAGTGTCGTCTGTCATGCAGGCGTGATAGAAATAAGGCTCTCTGGTTTATAGACCAGAATCTGCATTTAAATAAGATTTCAGGTGATTCTCCTTGCATGACAGCATGGGAGGCACTGGCAGAGAGAGCTGCCCCTAGGCCTGGACACCTCTGGAGGCTCCTGAGTTAGCTGAGAGGCTCGTGGGGAGGGAAGTCTCACCTGGAGCCTCCACCGGTGACCCACTCACCACGTGGAATGTTCTACAAAGTGCTCAGTTTGCATTTTCCTCCAACCCAAATCCTCAATTAGTTAGTTAAGCCTCCCCAGAGCTCCCAGATTAAATGGTTCTCTTCTTGAGAAAGGTTCAATATTTGCCAATTCAAATTAACCCAGCTCCAGCTTTTTGTCGAAGCATCTCTCCAAAGGTAACATCATCATTACTTTTCTTAATGTAGTTTAAAAATCGACTATAAACGTATTGCTTTTCACGGGCAGCCATATGGAAGAATTTATCTTTCCTTACCTGCAAAAGTTTTAATTACTTGCATTCAGGAATCCCGGGCTGTCTCGGCAATACAATTAATTTTAATCAGGAGTCTAAGTTTGTCTTTCAATCCAATTATTCTCAATTAAGTGATTGTGTATTTTGCTTCATTATCAATTGATTGTGGTTACTTGTTATCAAGTAAACTCAATATGTTTATGATAATTTCATTAGCCAGACAATGCCCGCTGTACAAAAGCCATGGTTTTATTCCGGGGACCCCGTATCTGGGCACCTTGAAATGCTCTGAAATCAATGCAGATCTCAGGTATTCATTAAACCCCGACTTGTCTAGCACTGCGCAGGGAGTGTCAGGACAAAGGAGAACACTCAAGACAAATGCTGTGATCAAGATGGTAATTTTGTAGCCGAGATGTGCTGCAGCTGAGTGAGTGACAGCACCCAAGGGTGCTGCAGAGAGAAGGTGCTGGGTGCAGCAGGCCTGGTGCCAGGGTGGGTGGAGGAGACAGCGTTCCTGAGGTGAGGCTGTGCAGCTGGAAGGAACTGCCACTCACTGCACGCGGCTTTCTTTTTCTTTTTCTTTTTGGTACTGGGGAGCGAACCCAGGGTTGCTTAACCACTGAGCCACGGCCCCTGCCCTTTTTTATATCCTCTATAGAGACTGGGTCTTCCTGAGTTCCTTAGCGCCTTGCTAATTGCTGAGGCTGGCTTTGAATTTGCGATCCTCCTGCCTCAGCCTCCTGAGCAGCTGAGATTACAGGCTTGTGCCACCGCACCCAGCCTGCACCACGTCCCGCAGGCTGGTGATTCCCATCTTCACACCATCTGGGGTCCGGCTTTGAATTCCCGCTACCGGAGACCTCATTCTGTGTGAAGGAGAACACGGAGCTCGTGGAGGCGATGGAGGAGGGGAAGAAGCTGGAGGAGGGGAAGAAGTGAAGGCTTGCCTCAGGGAGGGGAGAGGAGAGTTGGGGCCTGCTGCGGACTCACCCTGAGAGGGGGCACCCAGCAGGGCTTCTGCAGTGTCGCTGGGGTCCTGACACACAGCCCCCCGGGGGTGATGTTTTCTGCGCAGATTCTCTAACACAGGCTGACGGGCTCCTTAATGGCAGCTCAGGGCACCAATTGGGAAGGGAGAGCTTGATGGTGAGCTGAGAACCAGACTTGATCCCTAGTGAGCAGCTGGGGGTGCTTGGAGAGAACCTTTGGCAGGGAAAACAAATCCAGGAAAATCTGTTCATCTGCCTTCTGATGGGGATCCCAGAGCTGGCTCCCCGCAGACCACCTCCTGGTTCCCCTCCCTTGTCGCCAAGTCCTGCCCCCTTTCCTCTGTACCTCCCCTGTCTTACCTTTTCAAGAGTAGCCACCACCACCTTGTGGGACTTTGTCATGCTGCGGGTATTTCCTGTCATCATGTGACCCCCACTGTTTACGGCAGCTCCATCAGAGGCCTCTGTCCCCAACAGAAGAGGACAGAAGATCTTAGCCCTTGGCTTAGGGCCTGGGTGAGACCCACAGAATTAGAGGAATGCATGAACCACTCTCCTGTGGGACAGAAGGAGAGAATGAGAAGAGGAGACCGTGACAAGAGGGGGAAAGGTGCTTTCAGGATGAGGGGACAGGTCAGAGACAGCACTGCCTTGGGGCATGGAGGCCAGTCTCCACTGGGGGACGCTGTCCATCAAGGAGAGATCAAGAGATCTGCACATGTGGCCCATGGGTGATCAGCACATCACCTCTAGCTGTGAACCGCCTCCCTCTGCCCATGAACCTGAGATGGAGGTTGAACTCAGGGATGTCAGAGACATGGGGGAGGGATGGGAAAGGCATCAGCTCACCTTAAGATCTTCTTCATAGCTGGGAGTGTTGAGACACCACCTCCTTATCTCCCCTCACTTGGGGGATTGCTAATTGTCTCATTTTGGCTAATTACTCAAGTTCACTGGTTGTGTCTCTTTTCCGTCTCTTCACCAGGTGCTCTCACTAGATTCTGGTACCATTTTCTTGAACTTCCCAGAACCACCAGCCAAACACATCTCTATTCCTTATAAATTACCCAGTCACAGATATTTTGTTATAGCAGCACAGATGGACTAATACTATCTGATTGATCTTTAAGAAGCACACTCTGAGTATATCAAGACCATGCTTAAAACTCTTCAGTTACTTTGCATTTCACAGAAGCAATAGTCCCAACTTCAACACAAAGCAAAGGATGGTTTGGCTGCTGGCTGCCTCCTTTGCCTGTGTTGTCAACAATCTTCTGCTAACAACTTCTCCACCAGGCTAAAGAGCAATAAGCCCCTCATTGGACTTGGACTCTGAACTCTTGTACTTGCTTATTCTTGATGCCTGGAGTTTTCTCCCCACACACTTAGGATCATCCTAGCAAGATGATCCTCCAACACTTGGTGTCTTAAAGCAGTAGCACTCATTACTTTGCTAAAAAATATGCAATTTAGAGAGAGCTCAGTAGGGCTGGCTCAGCTCTGCTCCATTTGCTACCCACTGAGGTAACTCAACTGAGGTTGGAGGAGCCATGCAGTGTACTCACAGGGCAGGATCTCTGTGGGAGCTCAGGGAACCTAAAAAAGAGGTAAACCTGGGGTCCTTATTCTTCAACACTACTCCATCAGCTGCTCAGGCTTCCTCACAATATGGCGGCTGGATTCTGAGAGCCCTAATCTGAACAGCAGGAGGTAGAAGCCATGTTTCATGAACTCACCTCAGAAGAATAAAAACTTGCCTGTATTCTGTTATTAACATCTACCCTGCATTTCAGTTTAAATATCTCTTTCTTAGGAAGGCCTGTGCTCACCTACAGAATCAAATCACCTTGTTATCTGATATCTCAGTGCCCTCTACTCTGTTTATCACAGACCACACTCTCTCAATGTTAGTGTTCCCCACCAGACTGCCTACACAGATGGGTTCTCTTCCTTTCCTCTCACTGTTTACAAAAGGAAATCCAATTTTGAAAAATCTCCCTGTGTCAAGCTTTGTGCTAAAGTCTTTGGATACATTTTATCTAATCCTAAGACTAGCCCCTAGGGTATTAATTATTTCCATTGTTTTATTTGTGTTCAGAGACAGAAAGGTTACAGAGAATTGACAAAGATACACAGCTAGTAAATTGAAGAGCTGGAATTCAAACTCGGGCTCTCTAATTGAGAGGGGATGGAGACCATTCACTCCACGCCATCCTCCGGATTACTGTACACTTTGGGGAATTAATAAGTGGGGTTGGATGCTTTCCCCATAGACTTGTATTTCCTTTTATATGAATTATTTGCCTTTTCTCCATTTATCTTTCTATCAATAAGAATCCATATAGAGTAAATTACTTTCATTGCTGCATTTAACTTTTGATTTCATGTAGTTTTAGACATGTGAAAGTTTTGTTTTCATGTGGTCAAGCACAAATCTTTCCTTTTGTAATTTCTTTCATCACTTCTCAGTTTTTTTTTTCTTTCCTGAGGACACAAATGATACATGCTCATTATAGAAAATGCGAAAAATCAGTATAAGGACGAAAAAAAAATGACCCATCAACTTTCCACTCCATTGTAACTACCGTCACTAACATTATGAAATATTTCCTTTAAAAAAAGACACCATATATAAAAGAGAAGGTGTGGAATATTTAAAGCACGTGGATCAAACAGACATCTTTCCATCATGAACAATGCCTCTCTGAGCTTTCTTACACCTCTCCCCACCACGTGTGTGAAAGTTCCCTCAGCTGAGCATATCACCCCCCTAGTTAAGGAATGGATTATCACCTATACCTTAAAAGCCCCCAAGCTGCCTTCTGCTGTGACACCCCCAATTCCTACCCCACTTCTGGAGAAAATTGTGATTCTCAATTTGTGTTTTCAAGTTCCTTGATTTTCTTAAGAGTCTCCTATTAAGATAGCCATTGTGAAATGATGCATTGTTTAGCTTTGGCTATTTTGATTTTTATTTCTGACATTGGCTTCTTCCACTTGACATTATGTGTGTGTGTGTGTGTGTGTGTGTGTGTGTGTGTGTGTGTGTATATATATATATATATAGAGAGAGAGAGAGAGAGAGAGAGAGAGAGAGAGAGACTGGCTTACATAAACCAGGAAGGAAAGGGCGCTTATTTTCTGTTCCTTGTTGCAGAGTCTGGTGATGGATGGCTGCACCCTGGTGTATCCACTCTTCTGCTGATGAACACCGGGTTGCTTCTGCTTTTGGCTTTTAGGAATGAGGCTGCCAGAAGCTTTCTTCCTCTCTCCTGATGTGTGTGTGTGGAAGTGTCCCCAAGGTGTGTGCACTAGGAAATGCACTCCTGGGTCACACAAAGTACACACATGCCTAGCTTTCTAACAAACACCAAGCTCTTCAAAATAGTTGTAGCAATCTCTGTTCCAGCTAGTGAATGACTTGCCATCCCTACACACTCACTCTAAACTAGTTAAAACATGGTGCACTCCGGGTGGTATAGAGCAGTATGCTCATCAGTCAAAATGTTAACAACGTTTAAATTTTCTATTGATGATTGATGTTTTATCTACTCCTTTGAGCAAAATACTCCCCTATGATGATGGATTTGTCAAACAATTTATTCTTACAGAGCTTTGTTTTTTTCTTGAAGTATTTTGAGGCTGCTAGGTGCATGCAGGTTTAAAATTGCAACATCTTTTGGTGATTTGAACCTTTCATCATTATGGATTGACATTTAGCTCCATAATGCATTTTGCCTCAGTGCAGTTTGTTGTTTTTCCCAGAGATAGGGATCATGCCCAAGGCCTCATGCATGCTAGGGGAGCTCTACCACTGAGCAACATCCTGACCTTTTTTATTTTGAGACGGGGTCTCTGTCAGTTGCTGAGGCTAACCTCAAACAATCCTCCTGCCTCTGCATCCTGAGTAGCTGGGATCACAGGTGTGAACCACCATGCCTGGCTTCAAATTCTGTTTTAAATGATATCAATATGGTTACTTTAGCTTCCTTTTAGTTTCCCCATATGTCTTTTTAAAAAAAATCTTTTGAATTCTCTCTGGGTCCTTTCGTTTTCAGTGCATTTCTTGTGAGCAATAATGTCACAGCCAACCTCCAGTCACACCCCCTCTTACCCGGGCTAGTCCCCTCCCAAGTCTTAGGGTGGTAGTAGACACAGTGACCTCTGGGTCCCTTGCACCCTTCACCCTAGTGCTGGGCTCAAAGGTGTTTGATGAATGAATGAGCGAGTGGAAAAGCTCGCCCCTGCGGACGGAGGAGCTCTGTGGCAAAAGCTGCTTTTTCCCTCAAAGTAATGGATCCATGTTCAGGATTTTTTTTTTTTTTTTTTTTTTAAGAGAGAGTGAGAGGAGAGAGAGAGAGAATTTTTTTAATATTTATTATTTTTTAGTTCTCGGCGGACACAACATCTTTGTTGGTATGTGGTGCTGAGGATCGAACCTGGGCCGCACGCATGCCAGGCGAGCGCGCTACCGCTTGAGCCACATCCCCAGCCCAGGATTTTTCTTAAAAGATTTTTTTTTTTTTTTTAATTATGCCTCCAGCTTCGGAAATGAAACTGGACCTTTCTGTGACGGCACCCAGGGAGGAGCGGGCGCTGGCCCTGGCAGGGGGCGGGGCCGCGGGAGCCACTCCCACTTCTCCTGGGCAGCAAGTGCTGGCTCTTCCCCCGCTGGCCTCCAAGCACCAGGGACGCGGGGCATTTGTCGGGCACATTGCTGGGCACACGTGAGGAGCCCCAAGCCCGACGAGCGAGAGGACTTACTCAGACCTGGCCTGGCCAGGCGGCTCTGAAGGCCAGACCAGAGGGTCGCGGGCCCCTGGACCGGGCATCCGCTCTGGAATGGGCCTTCTCCTTTACGAGCGCCCGAGGGAAGGCCGCTTAGCTCTGGACAAGAGAGTGGGGCTTGGAGCACCGGCTCGGAAAGGCCCTGCTGTCCAGGCCCCTGGGGTTTCCGAGTATGGCTCTGGGACAGGACCAAGGAGAACTCCGAGAGGCCAGCCGTTCCGGGCCGAGGGTCCCCCTGGCAGGGTCGATGCACCCTGCGCAGAAGCCCCTGGCTGGCCGCCAGCCGGGAGGCTGCGCTCTGGTTACTCAGTAACGGGAGTCATCTGCTATACTGGCCCTGTGGGCCCTGCGGCTCTGCCCGTGGGAAGGGCGAAGACTCCTGTGACAGCTGCAGAGTTACTTCTCCACCCAAAGGTCACGGGCTCCCGTCCTTCCCAGGTAGGTGGACGTCAACAGCTGCAAAGAAATATGTTGGTCTCTCTAAAGTGAAGGCACTTTTCGTCTTAAATTTTAAAATTAAGCTACCAGAGCCACTCGGAGGGTCAGCCAAGACAAAATGCTATTTCTTGGCCCCAATTTCCTGTTACCACCCTGCTGCAGCCGGACTGCTGAGATCAGCGGTCTTCCTTGAGCCAAAGACCTCTGGACCTCTGCTTGCTGCCCCGCAGCCGGTGCCTGGTGCGCGTGCCTGGTGCATGCTCGGTGCGGAAGGAGGCCAGCGCTGCCCCACACCCGCAGGCCCTCAGAGGATGCAGGGGGGCAAGGCTTAAGTGGCATGACCCCTTCCTGCCCAGAGCACCCCGCAGACAGCACACTTATTTTGCCGATGTGCTGGATCCCCCGCCTAGAGGAGCCTGTGAGGAGGGGCCAAATAAAAGAGCAGCTTCTGCAACTGTTTCTGGATCAGTATCATTCCCAAAGTAACAGAAGACAGGACTACTCTGTTTAAATAACAAAGGCACTCTAAATGATCCCTCCCAACAAAAGTCTGGGCCCTTGTGGAGCGAGAGAGGCGTCTCCAACAGCCAGGATACTAAATTTGACTTTCAGCGATTCTCAAATAGGTTTCTGTGATAGCAAGATGCTAGCTGTAGCTCTGAGCATCACTCACCAAAGATAGCAAGAAAGGGGTGATAGCCAAGATGCTGGAAGATGTGTTCTCATGAGTCTCCTCCTGCCTCCCAGAAAGCGGAAATCTTCCCCAGAACCTTCCCGGGCTTGTTTTCACCATTGGCTAGAGCTGGGTGAACGTGGCCTCTGTTGGCTCCCAGGACAGCTGGGAGTGCAAGGTGGCTTGCCCTGATTGCCAAGACTCTCCTAGGCCCACTGCGATTCATTCCTGAGGCTTCACAAAGCTGCCGGAACCAGCCACAGTTAGCAAAGGAGGAAGCAGGGGCTGGCTGTGTCCACCACAGTGGTCAAACCCAATTCTTGGCTTTATGGCCAGGGAGTTGAGAGATACCATCACCTCCTTCTAAAACTCAATAGCGAGTGGGTGGAGGTCTTTCCAAAGACCAGTGTGAATGTCTGGCTATTCTAAGCTGGAGAATTATATCCTCGCCATGACTGACCCAGGGAAGGACGAACGTGCCTAAGCCTCCTGTTGTCCAGTACCTCACAGTGGAGGAACTGAGGCCAACTGCACTGTCCAAAGAGGAGAGATGTGACCTCAGCTGACGCCGCTGTGGGGGGAACTTCAAACAGAGAAATAAATAACGACACTTGTCCCGAGTAGTGACAGTCCTGGGGACCTGGTGGAAGCAAATGTAAAACTACTTTTCACAGACTCAGGAGCAGTTCAACAGGCACTGACTCCCCTAGAAAGGCCAGCTCCACCAGCAAAGAGGAAATAACAACAGAGATTTCAGCTCACGTGGGGAACAACGGAATTGTATCAGCTTTCCAGAAACTGGAAATAAAACTGATCTGGAAAATATTATTTAATAGTATATTTAAGGTCACTAAGATGGGTAAAGAGAGTGAGGGGGAAGGGAAAGCCCCGTGCTGCTTCGGATACATAGATATCCACATTCCCTAGAACTTCTGGATAGAGAGTCCCCTGGACTTGATCGTCACTTTCCCACAGTGATCTTTTTTACACATAGAATGATGTTTCCACCCACCTGTGCCAGAGGGAGGCCACACAGGCCCCTTGGTGTGGACTGCGTGTGGAAGAGATGGAGAGGGGCCTCACGTGTGCGGCGGGTGCTCTGTGCAGGAATCACGTTCTAACCTGGCCTTAGAGCTCTGCACTGTGCTTATTGAAGGGAAATGAGTCTTACTATTTCAACGTTCCCAGCTCTGCCCCTGCCTTCCCCAGGTTGAAGGCTCTTCTTGCACGTCTCAAGAGATGCTGGCTGAAGACCCAAGTTGCTTCCTACTTTGAGCTGAGTTGTTAAAATTCTGGGCAACGTGGATGAGCCTCTGGGGGTGGTTCTAAGCAGAGCCTGGTGTGGCGGGTCCCCGCTGTCCAGGCAGGAGGTCCTGTGAGCCCTGCACGTGTCCGTGCTGACTTGGAAGTTACCAGAACCCTGTGCGGGAGACCTGCCCCTGTCCCTCAGTTAGGGTGGGCCAGGTTCCTCTCACAGAAGCCTTCCTTGGTAGGGGTGCGGGGGAAAGCAGGACCGGGAGCTGACTGGGACTGTTAATTTTGGAGTACTTTTAAAATTCCATTTTTAAAATGAACACAGTCAAATTGAGCTTCCCCCTCCCCCAGTGTACACGTCTAAGTCTTAACAAGTGGTAGGTGGATGCACCCCCCAAGGCACTTAGGACGCAGAGCAGGGCCATCAGTCCAAGACATCTTCAAGCTGCTCCTCTGTCGTCATGTCCTCTCCTGACCACTGTCCTCAGTCACCTCTGACCTGCTCTCCATCACTGTCCTGTAAAGAGAATGACAGCACCATCTGTTGACTTCCGCTGCTCGCTGTGGGAGAGAAGTTTTGAAGACTGGCTTCCGGCTCAGCCTTTGAGATTTATCTAAGGTCTGTGTGTGTCAACAGCACTTCACTGCTTTTTCTTGCTGACTCATATTTTATTGTGTGAAAGTGCCACAGTGTATCAATTTACCTGCAATTCACCTGTTACAGGACTTTAGGGTTGCTTCCAGTTTGAGGTTAAAATGAATAGAGCTGCTACAAATTTTCGTGTGTGTGTGTGTGTGTGTGTGTGTGTGTGTGTGTATGTGTAAGGGTGGGGGAGACGTTAAGATCTCATTTCCCTGGAGAAGCACCCAGAATGCACTGTATTCTTAGAAGCAACCAACCACCAGACAATTTCCAGAGTGGCTGTACCCGTTCATATCCTCTCCACCTGTTCTGTATTCTTGTTGGCACTTGGTGGCTTTTCTGGTTCTTCTTGTCTTGCTTTGTTTTTAGCCATCCTGGGGGACAGTATCTCATCAGGAGTGTACTTCCCCAGTGTGACAATGTTGAGGGTCTGATCTTAGCTTACTTGACTTCTCTAGGTCCTCTTTGGTGAAGGGTCTGTGGAAGTCCTTTGCTCATTTTTAATTGTGCTGTTAATTTCTTACTACTGGGTTTTGAGAGTTCTTTATATAGTTTTTATGTAAGTAAGTTGTTTGTTGGGTATGTGGTTTACAAGTATCTTATTCAAGTACATAGCTTGTCATTTAATTCTCTTAACCATTTTGATGAAGTCCAATTTATTACTATCCTAGTTTTTTATCCTTTCCCTATAATTCTTTCTTTTGTAGATTGTGCTTTTGGTATTATGCTTGAGAAATCCTTGCCTCACCCCAGGTCATGGAAATTTTCTCATGTTTCTTTTGGTAAGCTTTACATTTTGACACACACACACACACACACACACACACACACATATATATATATATATATATTTTTTTTTTCAGTGCTAGAGATCAAACACAGGGACTCATACATACTAAGCAAGCACCCTACCACTGAGATATTCCCCTACAGTTTGATATTTTATGTTTGAATCTGTGTTGGTAGAGCACTTGTGTAGCATGCTTGAGGCCCTAGCTTTGTAACACACACACACACACACACACACACACACACACACACACACACCACAGTTATATATGTAATCTGTTTTGAATTAATTTTTTAATAAAGTGTGATGTTCTGGTTGAGGTCTTTTTTTTGCACGTGGATATCTAATTGTTCAGTACTATTTGTCTACAAAGCTAACTTTTCCCATTGAATAGTTGTTGTAGCATTATAGATCAATTGTTCTATTTCTGGACTTCATTCTGTTTTGTTTATCTATATGTTAACAATACCACACTGTCTATGTTACTGTAGTGGTATAATTAAAATTGGGTAATGAAATCCTTCTAACCTTATTTTGTTTTTTAAAGAACTTTAAAAAAATTCTATTTATGTATTTTTATGTGGTGCTGAGGATCGAACCCAGTGCCTTATGTGTGCTAGGCAAGCGCTCTACCACTGAGCCACAACCCAAGCCCCTTACTTTTGTTTTTATAAAACAATTTTTGGCTATTCTAGTTTTTATCTTTTCCCTATAAATTAATATGTAAATTGATATGCTTTTGATTGATTAGAATTGCACTAAATATTAAATCGATTCGGGAAAACTGCAATCTTTATACTATGTTGAGTTTTCCAATCCATGAACATGGTATATCTTTCTTTTACATTTTTGTTGATTTTCCATCAGTTTTCAATAGTATTTAGCAACAGATGCTGTGTTTGATTAGATTTATACCTGAGCATTTTATTTTTAAAAATATTCTTATCTAAATGATTATTAATTTTTAAGTTCTGGTTTCAATTGTTAATTGCTGACATATTGAAATATAATTGATATTGTAGATTTTGTCTCCTGCAATCTTACAAAACTTACTTATTTGTTCTAGGAGTTCTTGAAATTTTCTTGTGATGTTTTATTTAGGCAATAATACTGTTTATGAATAGGTACAGTTTTATTTTTTTCTTTCTAATCCATATGCCTTTTATTTCTTTTTCATGTCTTATCTTTCTGACTATCATTTCCAGTATGGTATTGAATAAATCTTATTTTAATTGACATGTAGTCAATATTTCCTCATTGAAGTTCCTGTTAGCTGTAGGGTTTTTGTAGACAGCTTTTATTGGATTGAAGAATTTCTAGGTCTGGTTCTATTTCACTGAGAGTGGTTGTTGTTTTCAATTATGAATGACAGATATGAAGTTCTGTCAAATGTCTTTTCTGTGCCAGTTCACATAATCATGTGCCTCTTCCCCTTTCAATGGTAATCTGACCTGTGTTTGGATGTATGTGGATGTAGAGAAGGGAACATTAAGGATGACAAGGAGATTTTAAAAATTCAGTGGAGGGGCTGGGGTTGTGGCTCAGTGGTAGAGCACTCGCCTCGCACATGAGAGGCCATGGATTTGATCCTCAGCACCACATAAATAAATAAAATAGAGATATTGTGTTCAATTACAACTAAAGAATAAATATTTAAAAAGTTCAGTGGAGGTAGTGAATTGGAGAAAGAATTGGTTAGGACCAATGTAATTCCCCCATCACCAAGGAATTCTGAAATATTAGAAAGATCCAGGATTCTTGCAATATATGGGATGAGACTCAACTGTTTTTATTGAAATTCTAAATGATAAGACTGAACTCAGCAGTCTAGAGGTCTTGGGGACACCAGGGGACGAAGACCGCTGGGGACAAACATGTTTTCTCCACTCTTGCTTGGGTCTCTTGTGTGCAAACTCATCTGTGTGTTTTATGAAGTTCCTAAGTCACCACCCAGACCATGCCTGACCTATGGCAGGTGCTTCACACACACCTGTGTAATGAATGACAGGGCAACATTGTGACTCAGAGTGCAGGCTGGGGAGCCAGATTAGCTGGGTCGGATCTTGTCCCCACCATGGTAGAGTCTGAATTACAGCAAATTTAAAGCTCCTTTTTTTGCCTCAGTTTCCTCATCTCTTAAATGAGCCTAGTAGATGCATCTGCTACCTGGCTGTAGTGAGTGCAGAGTATGGCTCTTACTTTGTTATTTGCATGGTTATTTGGGATTGGACTCCCTGTCTTTACTTTTCCCCTACATCTCCATCATCCTCAGTCTCTCTCTTCCTCTCTGTCTGTGGGTAAAGTTCAAAACAGTTTCTCTAGCTGTAGTGACAGAATTGGAGACAACTTTCAGGATGATGTGATTCAAGCTCTTGATTTCTGTGTGAGGAAAGGGAGGCTCAGGTAGCCCAGGGATCCCCGCTCCATGGTGGCCTGGGGGGCAATATTGCAAAGCTGGCATTTGGAGCATATCCTGGTAGCCACAGTCAATGGCAGTGGGGACCATTGAAGCAATGCAGATGCCTGCCCTGTGGGAGGCCTCGGTGCAGGAGTCCACTCAGGGCTGGGAAATGCATAGCTGGGTGCCCAGCAGCCTCCTTGGGCCCCACTGTTGTGTTAGAAGGTGGAAGGGCAAAGGGGGAGGAGTCAGCAGCAGCCACTGGCCACACCTCCTCAGGAGAGGCACCTGTTCTGGGACCTGGAGGAATCCCGAGGCTCCTGGAGGCTCCACATACCTGGAGGCTACCTCTGTTGCTCCTGGTTCCTCCTGACCCCCAAGCCCTCTTATTGTCTTTCCAGCCAAGGTCTGAGGCAGCTGCCTTACAAATCTTCACAGCCCACCTTGTGCTGCCCAGCTGCACTTGGAACTCTCACCTATAAATATTTCAGGCCAACTGCTTAGTTATTAATGGAATGAAATGAAAGAGAATTTTTTAGCCTCTCCCCTTCTCCATAGATTGAAAACCAGGGCCGTGTCTGAGAAGCTGGAGTGGCAGGTGTTTGGGGACTTGGAAGGCAGAGGGGGAGCTGCAGATGCACTTGCTGTCTTGTCCTTATTGTGAGAAGGACAAGGTCTTGAAGACCCCAGTGCTGCCTTCTTTCCCCTGTTCCCAGGGGGGTGGGTACATATGTTGTCCTGGTGCGTCTGTCCCCTTTCTTGTGTGGACAGGCCCACTCAATGACCATCTTCTGAGGAGTGAGCTTGGCAACGTCCCTGGGGCCCTGACTTGGGTGGGGTTGGTGACCTGTCAGGCACCACCTGACACTCTGGAAGGCTGGTTGCCATCTAGATGTCTATCTTCCCCCCTGCTCTGGCTCTTTTCTCAGACTAAAGGAAGAGCATTTCCGGTGGCCTTGGATGACAAATCTCCATCATTAAACCCTGAGGGTTGGCTGCATCCAAGAGGAAGCAGCTCTTTTATGGGGGGAACAGAGGCAATGATTCTCTCGCTGCTCCTTTTCATTTGGAAAACAGTGCACCCCAGAAAGCTCAGGCCCCATGCACCCAGAAAGCTCAGGCCCCATGCACCCAGAAAGCTCAGGCCCCATGCACCCCAGAAAGCTCAGGCCCCATATACCCCAGAAAGCTCAGGCCTCATGCACCCCCAGAAATCTCAGCCCCATGTACCCCAGAAAGCTCAGGCCCCATGTACCCCAGAAAGCTCAGGCCTCATGCACCCCCAGAAATCTCAGCCCCATGTACCCCAGAAAGCTCAGGCCCCATGCACCCAAGAAAGCTCAGGCCCCATGTACTCAGAAAACTCAGGCCCCCATGCACCCAAAAAGCTCAGGTCCCCATGTACCCAGAAAGCTCAGGCCCCATGCACCCAGAAAGCTCAGGCCCCATGCACCCAGAAAGCTCAGGCCCCATGTACCCCAGAAAGCTCAGGCCCCATGCACCCAAGAAAGCTCAGGCCCCATGTACTCAGAAAACTCAGGCCCCCATGCACCCAAAAAGCTCAGGTCCCCATGTACCCAGAAAGCTCAGGCCCCCATGCACCCAAAAAGCTCAGGCCCCGGCTGGAGAAACCAATCACACCACTCAGTGTCTTTAGGGCTCTGCGTCTCTGAGCACAGGAAATAGGTGAGATGGCGTCGCCATGGCAGCTAGTTGCAAATGGTCTCTTAAAATAGTATCGGTGCTCTGTATGCAGGGCTGATGCTGCAGGGCTGCAGTGGAGACAAGGCTCCCTCTCACCAGGCACTGGCTCTGGCCTGGGGAGGAGTCTCCTTCCAGGATTGGAGCCCCAGCTCCATGCCGCCACCTGAGGGGCCAAGGCTCAGGGGTTCCTGCTCCTGTGTCTTCCAGTCACGAGAGACCCTCACTGAGCTCCTGCCATTTATGAAGCACTAGGGACACAGGCTTAAATGAGACCACAGGCCACAGATCTGATAGAGCTCCTGTTCTGGTCACCAGTGGGTGAAGATGGAGAGTCTGTGTGTGAGTGTGATGTAAGAGTGCATGCATGAGTGTGTGAGTGTGCATGTGAGTGAGCGTGAGTGTGCATGGGTATGTGTGAGAGTGGATGTATGAGTGTGTGTGAGAGTGCATGGGTGTGAGTGTGCATGGGTGTGTGGGGTCATCTCTTGAGAGTGGGTCAGCAGTGGCCTGAGACCTGAGAATCGAGACTGAAGTGGTGCGTGGGGACTTGATCACTGAGCGCTGCTCTTTCTCACTCCCGCTGTGGCTTCACACTCCTGGCTTCTCTCTGCTCCTATCTTTGGTGCACCCAGGGCAGGCAGAGGGACAGACTGATGAGCAGACTTGGGAAGGACCAACCAGTACCTTAACTCTTCCCCACCTGCGAGCTCCCCCTCGGCTCCTCTGGCCTCTTGGAATTCTTCACCTGGAGGTCTTCACCGTGCTGTTTGGACCTTCCAGTGCTTATGAAGTACCCAGCCTCCTGTGTTCTGTCATAGCAATGCAGACCAAGACAGCCACCATCGCTGCCACTCTCCCCTCAACCTTCCCTTTCCTCCCGGCTCCCAGCCAGCTGTCACTGTACTGACGCCATCGCCCTCATCTTGCTGCTTTTGCCCCTTCCTCCTGTGTCCGGTGCAAACCATGGTCTCCTCCCAGGATTCTGATGGCAGCTTGCTGCCCTTGGGGATGCTCCTTTCTGTTCTTCCCTGTTCTCCCCATCCTGTCTTTCAGAGTGTCAGAGTGGTCTTCCCAAGAAATATAGGCTAAGTCACGGGCTCTGTACTCAGAAAATAGCAGCAGTGCTCAGCTTTGTAAAGAACAAAGCAAACTCCTCCGCATGCCGTTCAGTCTTCCTTGATCCAGGCTTTTTTGGTTACTATGGATGCAAAACCGACCAGCCTGGAACTTGGTGGCTGAGGACCCCGGCAGCTAGCATGGTACAGCTTTCACAGTGGGGGTTCAGCGACGTTGAGGCAGAGTGGTTCTTGCTTGGTACCTCGTGCTACAGCCAGAGGTCAGCTGGAGTCTGGTGACTGTTAGAATCGTCCCAATGCTGGACTGAGGCTGGAGACCCCTGGTCCAGGTGGCCGCTCACGGATGGGAGTCGTTGCTGGTTGTGGCCAAGGGCCTCGTGTCTGCCCACAGACGGTGTGGGTGTGCGAGTGGTGTGGGAAGGGCTTCCTCAGAGCGGGTGACCGGGGCACCCATAGAGCCCTTTGTGACTGAGCCTTGGAGGTCTCATGTCACTACTTCCACCATTTTCTTTGGGTCAAGGCAGTTCCAAGGTTCTGCCCAGGATCAAGGAGAGGGAACCGGAGTCCCACCTCTTGAGAGAGAAGCTAATATGGAACTGTGAGAAGAGCGAGCAGGGGTGACACGCACGTTGAAGCAGGATGTCTGCAAGGTGCGCTCTGCCTCTGCTCAGCCCTGGCCCACCTGCCGGCCACAGGCCTTCACAGTCTCGTCTCTTAACGTCACTGCTCCTTTGAACAGAAGGAACACGTCACCCTTTGAGGCCAGCTTGGACGGCACGTCCTGGGTAAAGTGGCCCTCATCCTTCTAGGCAGAGTGAATTCTTCTTCCCTTTTCTTATTTAAGAGTCTGTCTCCCCCAGGAGTCTCCGGATTCACTGTGTCCCTAGCGTCTGGCACGTGGCCTACCCGGAGGAAGTTACGAATAGCAATGTTTGCCAGGTCCATGTGGGCCTGAGAAGGCCCAGAGGAGAGACAGCTGTGGCAGGGAAGCTGACCAGGATTTTGAGTGGGCATCATCTTCTAGATCCCTCAGGCTTGTTCTGAGTCAAAGTCCAGGGCCCTCCATGGAAGGATCCCATTGCACGTTGGAGTTAGTGCTGGTGCTGGTGGCCTGGGTCCCCAGACTGTGGTGCTGTGCAGAGCCCTGTCTGTAAAGCGGCAGGGGCCGGGCCAGCTCTGGAGAGCAGGAGCCACAGAGGAGAAGGGCCCACTCAGGAACCGCGACACGCGCTCACCTCTGTGGCCTGGAGCTGCGTGTTCGTGGTCTCAGATTTAACATGAGGCTCTGCTTTACCCCCGGCCACCCTGGTCCCTGGCTGCCTCTCCCAGCCCTCCCAGCTGAGGGAGTGGCCCTCCTGGCCCAGGACGAAAGGCCCTGTGCTCCTTCGTCCTTCCTTCTATTCACACTGAGAATGACATCTGTGGACTTTGGGATGAACCCGAGGCTGACCCCGGTTCTCCCCTGACCTTAGCATCCTGGGCTGAGCCCCATGGACTCATGGGGACAACTGTGGACACCGCTGACCACTGTCCCTGCTTTTACATTTGGCCCTCCCGTCCTGACCCTCTGCACAGCCACAAGAGTGCCCTTTCTGAAAGGCACATCAGGTCCCAGCTCTCTCTGCCCCACTGACCACTGTGTATTAGCCAGGGTTCTCTAGAGGAATAGATCAATGGGAGACGATTAGAAAAGGGGGCTTATTAGGTTGGCTTAGAGGACCAGAAGCTGGACAGTCCACAGTGGCCATCTGCAGGCAGGAGCTGGAGGAAGCAGTAGCTGTGCAGTCCAAGAGGCTGAAGCCCCAGAACAAGGGAGATCAATGGTGCTGCCCCAGTCCAGACTGAAGACTTCTGGAAACTCCCCGAGAATCCTTGGCAGAACCTGCGTTGGAGGAGTGAGGGAGCGAGAGCCTGACGTCCTCAGGGGATCGCAGAAGCACGCATCAAGAACCCATTCAAGAAGATTGACCTGCAACTGCAGCTGCCTTGTTCTTTGGCTTGATTCCAACCAAGCCACCAGCCTATTGGACGGTGCTGCCCACACTTAGGGCGGGTCTCCACTTCAGTTGGCTCTCCCACATGCCAATCATTCTGGCACACCCAGAAGCCTCTTGACCTTGGGCTCTCTCAATCCAGTCGAGTTGTCAACTCAAGTTAACCATCCCACATGCCCGCAGCCCCCACCCCTGTTTCTGGGATCAGGAAGCCTCAGGCAGAGCCTGCTGGTCTGCAAGGCAGGAGCCACGAGGCCAGGGCTCATGATCACGGCTGTTGTCTGAGCAAGTTCCCCTTGCCGAGCCCAGCCAGGGGTTCACACTCAGGAGTTTCTTGTCCTCTGCTCTGGGTGCAAGTGTCCGCTCCAAGCTTCCCACTGAGGTGGACTACAAGGTGGGGCCTCGTGGAGCGGCTCCATGCCCTTTTAGGGCTCACAGGGAGCTTCCTGGCGCTCTTCCACCCTTCTGCCCTGGGAGGACACAACACCCTCCTTTACTCTTGGGACGCTTCCCTCCAGAAGGCACCATCCAGGAGGAAAGGGCTCTCCAGGCACCAGGCCCACAGTGCTCGACCTTTGACTTCCCAGCCTCTAGAACGTCAGAAGTAAATTTTTGTTCTTTATCAATTACCTGGTCCTGGGTAGTTTGTTGCAGTAGCACAGACCAAGACACCCGCACCCAAGAGGACAGCAGCCAACTGTACTCACGGGCACTGAGGCCCAGTACTGTCCACACTCGGGCAAACAGGGCTGGTAGCAAAGCCCAGCGGGGGGGAAGGAGGGGTGCAGAGGACACTGCTGGAAGACAAAGCCAGGGCCCCAGAAGACCCAGGAGTCACAGGCAGCTTCAGGGTTGTGGGTTGGGGTTGGTGTGTTTCACGGTGGAGCTGAGCTGCCTCTCGGGGTCTCCCCGTCCTCTGGCCACTTCAAGGACAGATGGAGAGGCGTTCTCCAGGTGCCCTGGGGCCCATTAATGGTAATGGAGCATCCCTACAGTGGGGTTCTGGAGTTTTAAATGGGTCCTAGAAGCTTGAGTCTCTAGGGACCTAGGGGAAAGGGTCATGGCAGGGTTGGCAATTGGCTGGCCTACACGGAGACTTTGTGCCTATTAGAAAAAGCAGCTCTCATTGGGCAGCTGTATCCTTTGGGGCTTCTGTACCTGGTATCACACAGAACTTTTTTTTTTTTTTTTGGTGAAGAATTTGCACAGGATTTGACAAATGAACCACAGGATAGATTTTGGTGCAGTCTACAACCTGCTCAACCATGTGGGGCAGATCGAATGATGGTTGTCCTAAAACCATCCATGTCTTAATACCCAGAGCCTCAAATCTTACAAGTTCTGTCACTTCCATGTTAGTCCTCACAGTGCTGTCCTTTGTGCCCCAGGGATCTGGGGCCCACAGAGAGGGAGGGGAGGGGAAAAGTCTGAGTCTAGATGGAGTGGAACCACTGGACTGAGACCTGACCCATGAGAAGCACCTGTTGAGGGAGAACCCTTCAGGTGTGGACCAGGAGCTACCAGGCCCAGAGTAGGGTGGTCTTGGAGTTTCTGTCTGAGAAGGAGACAGAGGTTCAGGGTGGTGGAGCAGAGGGAATGGAGAGCAGGAACGCCCGAGCTGGCCCCACAGGATGGTGGCCCTTTGGCCGCAGACGCTGTGGAGTGTGGGTCTTAGGGGACATCCCAGGAAGCCATCGGATGCCCACAGGGAAGGGGTGTCATCACAGGCACGTTTTAAACAGTTCTTGTTTTTTCTTCTGGCCGCTGTGTGAGCAAGGGACCATGAGAGCAGGATCGGAAGCTGAATTGCTGGGCAGAGGCTCCCTGAAGGGTCCAGAGCAGAGCTGGCCGGCTGGAGTGAGGGGTGGCTGAGGGCCTGGGGAGGGGAGCCCGCAGACAGTGACGGCTTTGGAGGGGGCTCTGCCCGTGCTGGTGGAGACTGTCCCCTGGATTCTGGCCTGGGTAAGCTGGGCGAGGGTGACGCCACTGACCGACAGGGCAGTCAGGGCTCGGGGTGGGGCTCGGGGTGGGGCCCAGGGTGCCCTGCTGTGGGGTGAAGACCGTGCGTGTGCATGGGAGAGTGTGCGACCCTGCGTCAGCACAGGGGAGATGGGGACTCTGGGAGTCGTGGGGGAGAGGCAGGGGGCCCTGGGTGGTGTTGGAGGGCAGCCTTGGGAGCCCAGGGCCAGCAGGAGGGCACTGGGAAAGGCTGCAGGAGGGAAGCAAACGCATCAAAGAAGTGCACCTGGTCCTGTTTTGCTGGGGCTCAGCACAGGTTCTTCAGTGTGGAGCTGTCTCAATTGTGCATCGTAATTCCCTGTAACAGCGGGTCAGCCAAACACGTTTTGCACTGAATGATGTGGTTTTGCTGTAGCTGCAGCAGCCATGGGCCCGGAGCCAAGAGGCTCGGAGCCCCTTTGCTGGGGAAGAACGTCAAGTTCAGGTGCAGCAGGAGGCGGGTTCTGTGCACAGGAGCCCGCCCGGCCCCTGGAGAGGCCCAGACTCTGCACCCGGCCTCGTCCCGCGCCTCCACTTTCCGCTGGTTCTCAGGCCTGCAGCCCGTGACACCTTGACAAACGAGGCTGCCCAGCAGAGCAAATCACCATTCCAAGCAGACAGCGGCCGGCGGCCCGGGGGGCCCAGCACACTTCCACAAGCTCCCCTAGGACGGGTCCGAAGCTATTTCTCCTACTGTGAGAAATAGCCTTTTATTTCCTTATAACTGAATTTAATTTTTATATGACGTTGGCCTTCCACAAAGTGGCAGAACACTCTGTCACTGTCAGGTCTAAGTTTCTGGTTTCCTTGGGCCTGGGTCCAAGTGCCAGGGCTCCCCCAGCTTGGGGGTGGCGGATGGCCAGGCGTCTGGGTCTTGTGCTGTCACATGTAGGCTGTGTCTGCGGGACCTTCTGACCTTCCAGTCAGTCCATTTGGTGGCTCCTCATCCTCCCTCGGCTCCAAGGCACCCTTGAGCCACCAGCTGCCACTTCTGGGCCACCCGTGGGTGTGGGAGACATTTTTCTGCACCCGTGTTTTGGGCTCTGGAACCTCTGCCTTGTGTGCCCCCTCGTTTGTGGATTCACTGACACTCGTGGGCTCTGCGTGTGGCACAGAACGTGCATGTGAGCTTGTCCTGGCCCACGCGTCCCAGCGCCTCAGCCTGTGGCCATGGCTTCTTTGTACATCACCAGATCTGCCCACTGGGTTGGACAGGAGGAGCCTATCACAGGGCTGCTCTCGGGTCTGCAGGTAATAACTACTGTGCGCCAGGGCTGAGCTCCTGCCGTCAGCACAATGAACCTGCACGCTGGCCACTGTCCTTGTCCCCATTCACCAGAGGCTGAGCCGGGACATGAAGAAGCCCGTCATGAAGAAGATCATGTGCTTCCCTCTATGCCCCCTCAGCCAGGAAGGTGGCTGAGCCCCAGAGTGCACCCAGTGAACCACGATGATCACTCGGTGACAGCAGATGGTGGCCATCCCCCTCACTGCTGCTCATAAACACAGGCTTGGCTCACGAACCCTGGGACTCTGGGCCCACTTCTGAGCTCAGGACTGGATGCCACCCAGCAGGAGCTGGAACTGAGGCAGGGGATACCTGGCAGAGCCAGGACACAGAGAGAGGGGCTGTCATGAGAGTGGGCGCCCCCACCCTGGGGACTCTGACTGCTGGAGGCAGAGAGGGAGGGAAAGAGGGAGGCTCTTCTCCAGCCTCCTGCTGGCTGTGCTGGCTGAGCCCTCTGGGGTGTGTGCGTGTGCGTGCATGTGTGTGTGTGTGTGTGTGTGTGTGTGTGTGTGTGAGAGAGAGAGAGAGAGAGAGAGAGAGAGAGAGAGAGAGGGAGGGAGAGGGAGAGAGACTCAGGTGTGTATTAAGGTGCTTCAGAGAAACTCAAGCAACAGTTAATGAAAATGTTTACTGACCTCCGAATGGAGCCAGAGACTCCTTAATGCCTCTGTGGCCTCTGAGGAGGGGTCCTCTGCTGACTCACCCCAGGTTTTTGAGGTTCTCAGAGGTGCAGGCCACCAGGCCTGCCCTGCACCGACTTGGCCTCCCCTGTCCTCCACCCTGGGCTCCTGAGGGAGGCAGGTAAGAAGGGTAAGATGGAGACCAACCCTGCAGCGGCCTGGGGAGACCTTGTCCTCCTCTGGCGTGATGGCCTTTCTCTTCAGGCGGGGCATGGTCAGGGCCCACAGCCTGCTTTTGCTGAACAGTGCTTGCTCAGGCTCAGGTTGAACTATTGATTGAAGGCTTTGCTTTGGGAAGGGCTGGGGGTGATTTAAACGTGTCTGTGAGCGGGTCCATGATGTCTGCTTGCCCTGATTCTGGATGGAAAACAATCAGACAAGGACTTTGCTCACACGACTCTGGCTTTTATATTGAGTGTGTTCTAGGTCCACATAAAATACATACAGCTGTGATGGCTGTGAGCCAGCGTGATGGCCTTCACTGTACAGAGCCTCAGGGATGCATGTGCATCCCTACATGCCCCCTGTCCTCACCCAGGAGCAGGAAGGCCCTGAGAGGCAGGCAGGGTGCTTGTTAGCCCGTCTCACCAACAGGGGAAGTGCCCCAGGCCTGGGGTCTGGAATCCCCTGCTCTGCTGAGGGACACTGCATCTCTGTGAATACTCTCCCGCTGAACTGGCTGATCCTGCATTATCTGCGCTTTGGAAATAGCCATACTGACCCCTAATTTGGACAGTTGTCAACACAGTCTGAGACGCATGTTGGCCCTTGAATTCTGCAGCCATGGGACAGATCCTCGTGCAAATGCTTGTCCCTCTCCGGGAGAGGAGAGAGGGATTCCAGCCACTCAAATGGAGTGTGGATT
Organism: Spermophilus citellus; assembly: GCF_964194105.1. Classification (NCBI taxonomy): domain Eukaryota; kingdom Metazoa; phylum Chordata; class Mammalia; order Rodentia; family Sciuridae; genus Spermophilus; species Spermophilus citellus. The sequence goes on along the minus strand of NC_138187.1, from coordinate 24,493,743 downwards.
TCAATGGGCATCGGAATCACTAGGAGCTTTAAAAATAGATCTGCATCTGGGCGCCACCCAGAGGTTTGCTATTAACTGGCCGATGTTTAAAGCCCTCCAAGTGATCCTCACATACAGTGGGGCAGAGTGCCACTGGCTGAGAAGTGACCTGTTTTTGCATTTGGCCACCAGTTAAGGAAAGGGCCTTTCCAGGTATTGGACAGTGAGGAGCGGGATCTCTCCTCAGTGATGCACCTGGTTCCCGAGGTGTAAGGAAAGAGGATGCCATTTGCTGTCTACTAAGCAGGACTGAGCTGGGCTAAGACTGGGCCTTCACTGGGGGGAAGTTTACCAGAAAACCCCCATGGATGTTTCGGGGCAGAGAGAGACTCGGTTGCTACCAAGAACACGGGCAAATCCCGCCCACTTCCTTCCCCACCTGAAGTCTCAGAAATCGGGGTGCTCAGGAGTCTAGCCGGCTTGCTGCTGACCCTTGCCAGGGAGGATCAGCCCACTTTCTGGCCCCATGCTTGTGTGTGGGCATGGTGGTCTTTCCTGGCCTGGCTCTCGGCTGATGGATGACCACGGGCCTGGTGTGAGGAGCACAGAGGAAGCAGCACTGCAGGAAGAAGGGCCAGCAAGTCAGAGGACACAGCACCTGGGCTGGACCTTGGAGCTTGAGCTGCAGGAGGAGGGCCAGGACGGGAGGAGCAGGGACCCTGCCCCTCCTCTTCCCCCTCCTCCCCTCCCTCCTCCTCCCTCCTCCTCCCTCCTCCCCCTCCCTCCTCCCCATCATTCCCCCTTCCCCCTCGCCCTCCTTCCCCCTCCTCTCTCCTTCCCCCTCCTCCCTCCCCCTCCTCCCTCCTCCCCCCTCGTTCCCCCTTCCCCCTCCCCCTCCTTCCCCCTTCCCCCTCCCCCTCCTTCCCCCTCCTCTCTCCTTCTCTCTCCTCCCCCCTCCTCCCTCCTCCCCCTCCTGTCTTTATCTCCCTTCCCCTCCCCTCCCTCCTCCCCCCTCTTCCCCCTCCTCCCCCCTCCTCCCTTCCCCCTTCTCTCTCCTTCCTCCTCCTCCTTCCCCCTCCTCCCTCCTTCCCCCTCCTCCCTCCCCCCTCTTCCCTCCTCCTCCTTCCTGTCTTTATCTCCCTCCTCCTCCTGTACCTCTCCCTCTCCCCCTCCTCCTCCTCCCCCATCACCCCCCAATCAGAACTGCATGCTGTCCAACTTTCTAGGGTCCCATTGCCTCACAGTCCTGTGTAGCTACCAAAAAGAAGCTCATAGGGGTTCGGTGACGTGGCTCGTGACCCACTGTGAATGAGGCTGCAGTAGCCGTCAGGATGTTGCCAGGACACCTGGCCCTGGCCCTGTGGTCCGCTTCCCATGGACACCCTCAGCACCTGATTTTGTTGATTCCTCTTGCCCTCACGAGGTGTCTTCATTTTTCAGTGTGGACACTTGATGCAGAGGTGTTAAGTAGCTCCCTGGGGTGGCCTCTGCTCTTGGCTGTGATGCTATGGACCAGGCAGACCAGGGCAGCGCCCACCCTGCTGGGGCCTCGTTGAAGGTGAGATGTGGTTACCTGGGCAGAGCATCCAGCCCAGAGCTGGGGTCCAGCAGGCTCCATCTGCACTAGGTGAACCCAGTGAGCAGGTCCGAGGGGGCGGTGCTGGGTCCCGGAGGCCTCGCAGCCTCCCCTGGGCCTGGGCCATGCCCCAGGGGTGAGCGTCCTGTGGAGACTGCTCTCTCTGCCAACGTGGGGAACTGGCAAAGTGGCAGTAAAAATGGCCACAGTGTAACCAGCAGGACCAGGGATCAGGCGATGATGAATTAAACGATGCTTCCAGCTCCATGGCTTCCCTGTGGCCCCCAGGAACACAGATCAGTATAAATAACTCACCTGGTACAGTAATACTGAACCTGCATAGGAACTGCAGGGTACTAACAAATCCTTCTGTGAATCAAAGAGGGCACCTCAGTGCCAAGGAAGGGCCTGAACTCGGGGCCCCTGTCGTGGCTCAGGCCTCGCAACACCCCCTTCCCATCCCGGGGCCCGTCCTGTCTGCTGAGGCCAGAAAATCTCAGAAACATTCCTGTCCTCTCCTGGCCTCCTGCTAGTCTCTCCACTCACAGGGAGCACGCAGGAACCGGCCTGCCGCAGGGGATCGGGGGCATTTCACCCCCTTCCACGTACACACATGCACAATGCACACACATGTGCACACACATGCACACACACACGAACATGCACACCCAAATGCACACACCCAAATGCACACACACACACATTCACACACACATGCATGTGCACACACGCATACGCGCACACACACACACACTCGGCATTACAGGAAGAGAAAGGCCCTCTCCCGAGTGCTACTTGGAACAGATGAAAAATACTTCAAGTGCTTTTTCAACCCCAAGGAGGGCAGAAGGCAAGTGGGCAGGAGGCAGGGTGGAGACAGAGTTGCCAGAGCCCCTGCATTGGAAACGGGGCTCCCTCTTTTGGCGGAGGAGCGGCTGTTACAAGATGAAAGGACCAGGATTTGTCCCTGCCGGGCTTCTGCGGACGGCAGTCTTTTGGTTTCAGGCCGGGGTGGCCTCCAGGCCCAAAGGCCACTTTCTGCTCTTTCATCAGGACGGTCCTCTCTCTGGGAGCTGAAATCCTGCAGCAGGACCCTGGTGCCAGCCCTGTGATGTGTCCCTGGCCAGCCCAGCCCTCTGCTTCCAGCACGGGGTCACGTTCGGGTCATCTCCTGCTCTTTAGGACCTGTTTTTACTGCCACTGCTTTGTGGACCGGAGCCGTGGTCAGGGTCGAGTGGAGAAGACAACAGAGGCGGCCAGACCTGTCCATCTCAGCCAGGAAACGCACCGAGCAGGAGGGTCAGCCCGACTAGCCCTGGTGCCTCTCGGCCCAATCACACTTCCATTTCGGAGGGGAGGTCGCCCAGCACAACTGAAGGCCAGGAGTGTGTACTGGGGCAAGGAGACGCCGAGGGATGGGCCTTCTCTCTCCCGTTTGTCTTCCTTCCCCTGGGAATGTGTCTAGAGCACGCAAAAGAGGAAGGAACCCAGAGACAGGACAAGAAGAGGGACAGGGAGGGTGGGAGAGGAGACGCAAGCTGGGCACATGTGGTGTGGACACGAGGGCTGGGAACAGGTCATCGTGGGCTCAGAAAACCACACGAAGACATTGGGGCTTTACCCTGGAGACCTGGCGGAGCCATGAGCCAGGGTCCAGGCAGGATGGCAGCAGACTCCAGGTTCAAAGGTGGAGATTTTTGCTTTTTATGATACATATATTTATATATATTTTATAATATCTATACATACATTTGTTGTTTGAGACAGGGTCACTCTCTGTTGCCCAAGCAGGTTTCAAGCTTGTGGGCTCAAGGGACACTCCTGTCCTGTCTCCCGAGCAGCTGGGACTACTGCACGTCCCCTACACCTGGCCCAAAGGAGGGAATCTAATGTGGAGGATTCGTTGGACATTGAGAAGAAGGGGGGAGGGAGGGACCCAGGTGGCCATGGCTCCCAGTTGTAAAGCTTCAGGGACAAAGGGAGAGCTTATTCATGGGGCCCCAGCCTCAGAGGACTGTCCCTGAGAAGGGTGCTGAGCCTCTGAGGGGTGGTGTTGGGGTCTCCTGGGCATGGGTAGGCTGGCTCTGGGGTGTCGAGCCCAGGGTTCCCCCAGCTGCTGCCGTGGAACACAGCGCCCCTGCTCCTGTCAGGCTGATGGGCCACAGTCACCAGGGAGGAGGGAGGCCCTGAGGTCAGGCCGAGTGGGGGGTCCCCTGGAGAGGCCCCGGCCCTGGCCTCACAAGGCAGTCCACGCAATGGGGATGGAGCTGAGCGACGTGGCTAAAGACCCAAGAGGGAATTTGGGTTTGGGGAAGGCCACTCCAGGTGCCGTATGGGGACTGAGTGGGTGGGTAGGAGGCAAGGGAAGGGACATTGCCTTATCCCAGGGAGGAAGGGAGAGCCCCAGGGAGGGGTGGGAAGAAGAGACTGAGGCAGGGGGTGCACCTGGGGATCGAGTCACTTACTAGGGGCAACACAAGAGGGGAGATGGGAGTCAGGGGTGAACCTAGGGGCCTCCACGCAGGAGAAGTGACATGTCACTGTTGCCCTGATCTCTCGCTTCGCTTCATGGTTTCCAAGAAGGGAAGTTTCCTCCCTCCCTCCCTCCCTCCCTCCCTCCTTCCTTCCTTCCTTCCTTCCTTCCTTCCTTCCTTCCTTCCTTCCTTCCTTTCTCTCTCTTCCTCCCTCCCCCTCCCTCCCTCCCTTCCTTTCCCTTCTCTTTCCCCTCCCCCTCCTTCCCCCTCCCTCCCTTCCTTTCCCTTCTCTTTCCCCTCCCCCTCCTTCCCCCTCCCTCCCCCTCCTTCCCCCTCCCCCCTCCTTCCCCCTCCCTCCCCCTCCCTCCCCCTCCCTCCCTTTCTTCCTTCCTTCCCTTCTCTTTCCCTTCCCCCCCTCCTCCTCCCCATCCTTACCCTCCTCTTTTGTAGTGAATCTGAGCCACATCCCCAGAATTGTTTATATTGTATCTAGAAACAAAATCTCACTAAGTGGCTAAAGGACTCACTAAGTTTCTGAGGCTGACCTTGAACTTGCAATGCTTCTGCCTCAGCCTCCTGAGTTGCTGGGATTACAAGCATGTGTCACTGTACCTGGAAAGAAAGATCATTTCTTTGCAAGACACATCATGCCATTATCAGTTATAACTGCTAACAATTTTGCCCTTTTACAGAAGAAAAACCTGCCTTCCCGTGTTTTCTACACACAGGTGTGAAAGCTGTCCTCTAGGGTGACACATCAAGTTTATCTTCTGCTGGACAAATATTTGACAATAATAGTTAGCTAGAAGAATGAGTAAGAGGTGTGTAAGTCTGGTAATTCAAACAGGAAGCCCTGAATATTTGGATTTTGGCCCAAAGCAGCATTAGCTAAACACGCACTCTCAACAGGCAGGTGGCTAAGACTGAGAGAATTTGACAGACGCCTGTGATCCTAGGTGGCAGCCTGGCAGGGTGATGAGCCTGTGGACAGAGAGGGAAGCCCCAGGAAGGCGGGTGGAGGCTTGTGCTGCAGAGTAAGATGTGGGTCCCTGCAGGGCAGGACCACCGTGGGGAAGACCAGCTGGCATGCACGTGATGAGAGAAAGAACTTGGATGAACACAGGCATGGCTCTGGGGACTGTGTCAAGAACAGAGGCCTGAAGTGGCCTCCAGGGAATCACCTCCTCAGGGGGAAAGTGGCAGAAACCAGAGGAGACATGAGCCCCCAGTGCCACAGACAGCTGAGGCCTCGGGAAGACAACAACGCTGCTCATGGCTGGAGGTGGTACAGGAACTGAGACTGCAGAAGGCACCCAGGCTGTGGGAGTGACAATGACGAAACAATCAGCTTCCTGATGAGCCCTGGGTTTAGCTTTCTTGGTTGCAGTAGCAACTTCATTACCTTTTCGAAGACCCCTCTCCAGATCCAGTCGCCTCCTGAGACTCTAGGGTTCAGAATGTCAACATGCGGATGTGGACCTAGCTCAGCCCGTAGCAACCCCTGCAACCAGGGACCGTGTCTTGCATGTTGAATGTTGTTTTTCACAGACTCTGCCCGAGCCCCAGACACAGATGGCCACTGATGAGGAACAATGGTCTGGAACCAGGCCCTGCCACACCCTTGTTTGTTCTGTGGACCTCTGATTAACTTTTTCAGGGCCCAAAATACAGCTGGAGTTAATGACTCTTGGTGAACCACAGAGTATTTGTGAATGAAATCTATTAAAACTCTGGAAGTTAATTATTGATGTAATTTCCATGTATAGAATGATAATTTTTTTTTTTTTTTTTTTTTTTTTTTTTTTTTTTTTTTTTTTTGCCCTGAAAGCCTCGTTAGATTTAGATTTCTTTTTTCCTCTGGGCAGTAGATACGAATGATCTCTAGGAGAGGACATTAATAATTCAACATGGTGCATCATGGGCATTTCCATACAAATGTGTCCCTGTCAATATCTTCAGAGGTCTCGAGGAGCAGGTGGCACCTGGCACATTCTTTCACCATGATGTCCTCTGGAGAAGGCACAGGCTCCTCATTCAGTGAAGAAATTTCCTTTCTCTACATTACCCAGTCTTCCAGGGTCAGCGATAGGACTAGAAACCAGCAGGACAGTCCCTGTCCTGCAGCAGCCCAGAGCCTGCAAGAGTAAGCAGCCATGTTCGGACCTCAGCCACAGCCTGCTAAGTAACTTGCAGAAAGGGACCAGGTTTGGGCACAGAGGACCATGCAGCTGGGCTGCCAGGGAGTGGGCCATGGTGAGCAGGAGGAGGCCACTGATAGTTGCCCTGAGATTGCAGGTGGAGGAGGAGTTTTCTGGGAGAGGAGGATGGGAAAAAGCATGAGACCAGAGGTCTTGGAGCTGTGAAAGGGCCTCGCAGGTTTGAAGGCAGTAAGAAGTGCACTGTGGGTGATCCAGAATGGCTCCAGGGTCTCAGCAAGGACTGTACTATGGATGATCCAGAATGGCTCCGGGGTCCCAGCAAGGACTGCAGTGTGGGTGATCCAGAGGGAATCCAAGGTCACAGCAAGGACTGCAGGTGGGTGATCCAGAAATGCTCCAGGGACCCAGCAAGGACTGCAGTGTGGGTGCTCCAGAATGGCTCCAGGGTCACAGTAAGGACTGCACTGTGGGTGATCCAAAATGGCTCTGGGGTCCCAGCAAGGATGGCAGTGTGGGTGACCCAGAAATGCTCCAGGGTCCCAGCAGGGACTACAGTATGGGTGATCCAGAGGGAATCCAAGGTCACAGCAAGGACTGCAGGGTGGGTGATCCAGAATGGCTGCAGGTCACAGTAAGGCCTGCAGTGTGGGTGATCCAGAATGGCTCTGGGGTCTCAGCAACGACTGTACTGTGGGTGACCCAGAAATGCTCCAGGGACCCAGCAAGGACTGTACTGTGGGTGATCCAGAGGTGCTCCAGGGTCATAGCAAGGACTGCAGTGTGGGTGACCCAGAGTGGCTGCAGGTTGCAGTAAGGCCTGCAGTGTGGGTGATCCAGAATGGCTCCAGGGACCCAGCAAGGACTGTACTATGGGTGTTCCAGAGGTGCTCTAGGGTCATAGCAAGGACTGCAGTGTGGGTGATCCAGAAGGCTCCAGGTCGCTGGCTTTGGCTGGTGGAGAGGAGCCTTGTACTTGAGCTCAGGCATGGAGACAGAAAAGGATGAGTTAGTTAGGGAATGTGGAGTTTCTGGAACTTGTATTCCTGAGAGGGTTCCAGGGTAAGGATGGAGCGAGGCGTGGACGGGCATCACAGTAAACAAGGGAATGCTGAGGTCACAGCAGCTGGTACTGGACAGGTTGACACGGAGGAGTCAAAGCCAGAGCAGGTGACCTGTGGAACAGGGGGAGGCAGGCAGCATAGCAGGCCTGGGAAGACAGGCAGCCCAGTGGGCGGGGCAAGGAGCCAGGAAGGCCATCTTCAAGGAGCTAGGGGAGAGCAGGAGAGACCTTGAGACAGGAGTGGTAACAGTGTCCAGGGCTCGTAGGATCCGTGTGGTGAGGGGTTGGAAATAGCCCACTGACTGTTGGAGTCAAGCTCAGCCTAAAGACGGAGTTGAGGGAGGAAGAGCCACTGCGGGGATTGGCATGCACAGGGGCTGAGAGGCTGGGGAAGGTGCAGTGTGTCAAGGCGGTGGGCACGAGGGGCAAGGTGAGCAGGGGCTGAGCAGGCGGAGGCCCTGCCTGCCACAGTGCGCCGGGGTGGGAGGACGTGGCTCTGGAGGCAAGAGAGCAGGATGGGAGCCTCACAGAGAGGGGAAGGAGGAGAGGAAGTGGAGGCCAAACAGGGTTCCTCCAGCGGGACTCCTGCTCACCCTGGGAAGCTGCTGGGCGCTCACCTGAGACCTGGCTGGGAGGAGCAGTCGCAGCAGGTGATGGATGGTTAGGAAGACAGTGAGATGAGTATAGTCAGAGACCAGAGTGCATGGGGCTGCGACCAGCAAGTGTGTCCAGAGCCGAACACAATGTGCCATTCATCCCTGGATCTTGGCCTCATGTTGCTCAGAGCTGACCACGCTGGAGAACCGTAGGAGGAGGGACGCTGATATGGGCCCCACTGGGGTCAAAGGCAAGAGGGGTTGGGTGATGGTAAGGCATGGGATGTGCGGGGAGGTGACGTCAGCGAGGCACTCCCTCCGGAGGTCAGGCTGGTAGGAGGCGGGGAGCAGAGGAGGGTCAGGGGTCCAGGTTGGAACCCTAGGTGAAAGCACAGCCTGGTAAGGCAGGCAGGAGACAGGGGGGGCTGGCGCTGGCATGGGGCGTTGCTCTTCTGGGGAAGAGCATTCTGGGTAATGTCGGGTCCAGGGTGTTCCTGGGGCTGGGGGTGGGGCAGGTGGGGGTAGAGAAGCCTGTCTCTGAGCTACATAATGTCCCTATACGGACACTTCCTGCACACGGGTGTCTGGCCAGCTTTCAGGGGAAGACGGGTGCTGACAGAGGGTCGGGCGCAGTCTGCACAGTGTTCAGGGTGCTCCAGCCCCTGCCCCACCCACACGGCCTCCATGCCTCAGCCTGGACTCAGTCCCCGAATCAACCCTGATGAATATGAGCAGCTTCTGAACCCCTCTTCTCCCACTCCTGCACTTTAGGGGATCCCCTGATTAAGTGTTAAATGGGCACACTGTTTTCTTCTTTTCTTTTTTAAAACTGAAGCATGAGCAACTGATTCCATGGAGAGCGAGAGTGCTGTTCCCTCCAGACCACGGCGTGGGCAGGCACCGGGGATATCTGTTGGCCAAAGGAGCCAGGTGAGAGCCTGCCCCTCACCCAGGCTGACTGCTCAGGAGGACCACCCTCAGGACATGATTGGGATTCTCAGGGTTCCCTGCCTCGGCTGTCTTTCAACATGAAGGAAGGGAAGTGGCCTAGGAGCGCCAGCCTCAGTCAGGATGCCGGGGGCACCTCACCTCATCCAGCTGCGGCATCGATTTGTTTGTCTCAGCTACAACCTGCCAATAGCCTGCGCCACTCTCAGCAGGCTGGAAGTGCCTAACGTGCTTGGCACAGGGTCCCTGGAGTGTCAAGCCATCATCCCAGCAGCCCAGGGCTGAATTCATGAGGATCACCTGCAGAATACTGAGTGTGCCCGAGGACGGAGGTCAAGGGGGAGGCAATGACGGAGGCTGGGCCAAGGCCCCGGCTGGGAGCCGCCAGGGTGTGCAGTTTTCTCTCACTGTGAAGATGTTCTGGAGAGATACAGAAAGCTGGCCCTGCAGAAGCCTCTCAGACTCAACTGAACCTGCAGGATTGGATTTTCCTTCTCTAAGCCAGGGAAGCGCAGTGGAGGGAGAAGGCACCATGAGCTCTCTTACCTAGTGCCTGCACTCCAAAAGTGGCTTGGCTTTTTGGCAAGAGTTTCCAAAACTAAAGTTGCTAAAAGTGACGCTTTCAGGGTCTTTGAAGATCGTGGCGTTTCTCTAGATTATGAATACTTCAAACACCATCATTCTAAAAAAAAATCACTAACAGGGGGTCTCCACCTTTTTACCTGTCTTTAATCTCCCAACAGTGCAGGCATGGCACTGGTAAGGGGGTGATAATGCCATGGTTGCCCATGAGCCTCTCCTTCAGGGACACGTGGTCGGCCCCTTCTGGTGGCAGTGACTCCTTGCTGGTGGGACTCAGTGGCTGAGCTGGCGCTGTGCTACTTAGAGAATCCCTGGGCACCTGGATGCCTGTTCACAGAACAGAGTGACTGCCTCTTTATGCATGAAGAGCTGTGGCTGGCAAAGCCCCGTTGTGACCTAGGCGCTATCACTTGCCTGCACACAGCCCATGCCGGTGCTTCTCTGGTGCCTCAAAAGACAAATAAACCTTTCCTCCCATCTGCAATTGCACTAAAACACTGGGCATTTTAAGTACCCAAGAAACAGCAATTACTGGTTAAAAGCAATTTGAAAATCTCTCCAGAGTGATATGTCTTAATATAAAAATGATCTTTTTTTTTTCCCAGTACATGTTTATTGTGGAAGCAATACTCTAACAACATTAAGGTTATGGAAAACAGAAGCAGTCAACCTGTAATAGCTACCTCTGAACACAACTATCGCAGATGATACTGAAAATATACATCTTAGCAATAAATCTTTGTCCAGTTTTCTGGTTATTTTCTGAGGACTTATCCTTAGAAGAGCATCATCAACTACATGAACATCAGCATTTTTTTTTTTTAATACTGGGATTGAGCCCAGGAGTGCTCAACCACTGAGCCACATCTCAGTTCTTTTTGTATTTTATTTAGCGACAGGGTCTCATTGAGTTGTTCAGGGCCTCACTAAATTGCTGAGGCTGGCTTTGAACTTGAGATCCTCCCACCTCAGCCTGAGTATCCACTGGTATTACAGGCGTGCATCACCCTGCCTGGCCAATCATAAACATTGTTTAAGATTATTGATACATTTTGTCAGTCATCTTTCTGGAAAGAGTGCTTTGCTACCTTTTTGCTTTTTAATTTTTATTTCTTTGAATACTAATGATTCTAACCAATACTTTAAATTTTTAGTAGTCATTTATTTATCTTTCCTTGTTCTCTTTATCCACTGGGGTTTTATTATCTTCCTTTTAATTTATATGAACTTTTTATTTGTTAAGGCTATATTTGTTGCAAAAATTTTCCTGTTTATCTTTTAATTTTATTGGTGGTTTGATATATATATATATATATATATATATATATATATATATATATATATATAGAGAGAGAGAGAGAGAGAGAGAGAGAGAGAGAGAGAAAGAATGTCAACATTTTTATGCACCCAACTCCCCTTATTATTTCTTATGTACCATATTATTTCTTATTTATCATTTATTGAGCACCTATTACTGGCCAGGCAGAGTATGTGAAGTTTTATGCTCATGTTCTACTTGATCCTTATGTCAAGTGCTAGAGACAGGTGATAGTATACTGATAATACTTATGAAGTTATCATCATGACAATGATAAAATGATAATGATAATGTCTAACGCTGAGCAGTCACCATGCTCCAGGTATTGTCATAAACACTTGAAATGCATCATTAACTGCTCAAAACAGTCTCATCTGGTAGTAATGATTTTCATTCTCATTTTGTAAAAGGACAAACAAGTAAACCATCCACAGCGGGAGCCCCTGAGGTCGGACAAGTGGAGGTCGAGGAATCTGTGGAGGAATCTGTCCCAGGTCTCAGAGCTGACAGGTGTGGGACTCAGCCCAGGGTCTCCTTCAGCAACGGCTCACCTCTCTTCCGCTCTAAATTCTCCCCTCTCCACTTCAGCTGGGCCTGGTTCCTGCTGCCCTGTGTTAAGATCTGCATTTACGACCCATGTTACCCTTATCTCTTGTTCAGTGAATCATGCCTTATCTCCTCCCATCTGTTACAGAGCTGGAAGATAAACATCCCAGATTGTAATCTGTGGTGTGAAACCTCCTCGTACCTGCATTTTTGCTACTTAAAGCTGTACAGTATTGCCAACATAATGCAATAAAAATAATCTCTGAGCCCATCAAGCTATGCTTTAAAGGGGGATATCGGCGTCTCTAATGTGATTTATAAGCTTTGGTTTATTCTCTCGTGATGAGGGCTACGGCTATTTCCAGAAGTGGTGTTTCTATGAAATTAATGGAAAGTGAGTCACTGGGACATTTAGATGTTCTGATTTTTTCCTCAGCAAAGGCCCAGGAAGAAGGGGGTGCGAAGGGTGAGGTGCTGCTCTGTGCAGAGGAAGAGGCGGGTTTGAAGCACGCCTCGTGGCCAAGAGCCAATGTGGAATGAGGCGGCCTTGCAGGACCCCGTTCCCACGCCACACCCAATGCCCACGACTCACCACACCCACCTCAGAGGGTGCCACATGTGCAGCAGGACCTCCTCCCACTTCGTAGCATGTCATTCAGCTTGTGTTTTGTTCTCCTCCCGATGGTGCTGGCTGTGGGCGAGTTCCTTGGGGACCCCTTGGATCCTTTGAGCTCTGTTGGGAAGGACTAGAATGGCCTGCAAGGACAGTTGCACCCCACCACATGAGTGGGGGCTCCTCGGATGACCCTGTAACCAATGCACGCTCCCCAGTCTGGCCGGGGTGGAGTAGGGCTCAGAGTCCTGTTCTTTTGTGCGCTCTGGGAACGTCGGGTATTCAGCTCTCAGGTCATTCTCTGCTTAGTCTGCTGGGATTTTAGTCTTTGCACCTAATCCACAGAGCCCCAGGGACACCTGCACAGATCCATGGAGCACCCTGATTGCATAGCGTCCTCCTCCCCAGAGCTCCCTCCTGAACCCCCAGATGCCCGAGCTTCCAGCTCTGGCCTCTCTACCAAGACAGACCCTGCTCTGTCCCCCACTTGCGCTCTGGACAGGAAACAGGCAATCTTGGGACTCATCTCCTTTGTTTCTCCTCCTTTGGGTTCACAGTCCCGTGCTGTGGCTCAAAGCCTGAGAAGTGTCGATTCTCGGTTCAGTGTCTGACAACAGCTTGTCCAGTTTTCTGGTCATTTATGGTGGAGGGAATGTCTGATCCTTATTATTCCAAAATGGTCAGACATGAGTGAGGACACTTTAAACACCGGGGGTTAGTCCACCTGATGCGTGTGCCCCAGCGATGTGCATGGAGCGGGTGGATCTGCTGCCCCTTGGATGGTTTCGGAGCCTTGAGATCCTCATACCACCTGGCCCCTTGGTACGGATCAGGTGTTTCCTCTCAGCACGTTCTGTCCCTGCAGGAGGAAGGGACATCTGGTGGACTCCCTGAGACAGTATGTTGGTGTCCACTGGGAAGACCTTTCAAAGGCCACTTCCACTCTGCAAGATTTTGGCTTCCTGGACTGATTTTAGAACTTGACCTTCTGCCAGAACAGGACTCCACAGGGCTCAGTGGCCTGTTAGAGGATGGGGGAACTTGATTCATGCTGAGCAGACCTGGGCTGAGGGCCTTTGCCTTCTTACCCTTTTGTTCTCTCCTGAATTGGGATTCCCAGAATGCTCTGTGGCCAGCAGCCCACTATTTACGAGCAGCTGTCCCCACTTCACCAAGTTCTTGCTTCTACTTAATGACATTTTTATACCTATTAGCTTCCCTTAATGGATGAATCTGAACATTGTAAATCTGGGCAGGCTTGGTATGAAATTTTCACTCTTCTCCCTGCAGTGTAAAAAGAAAGGCACATTTTTTAAAACTCTGAGCCTTGATCTCCTCATTTGCAAGTGATGGTAAGAATTCCCACCTTGCAGGGCAGTGGGAACAATTAGATGAGTTCATGCCCACTTATTCACAACTGGCTGGCTTGGCTTCCAACTCACTTTTGAAACTGCTCCCATTGGAATTGCCAATGTCCGCCATGTCACCAGACCCAAAGACTCTTCCCAGCCCTGGCTTTGCTACAGCACTCATCGATATGTGATGCAGCCACTCCCTTTTTGGGAAACACTTCTCTTATGCTTGGTGACCACAACCATTTCCACCTGTGTGTCCCAGCCCCTCCACGTGCAGGTCCATCCAGACCTCTCTTCTGGGTCAACACTTAAGTATTCAACTTCCTTCTCAAACTAAAGATCACCTCCAAACCAAACTCCTGATCATCTCATCTAAACGTGGTCACTTTCCAGGTTTCCCGTCTCAGTTAAGGTCACATCCGTCTCGGCCTGCTGGTCCCTGGAAGATGTCAGTTGTTTCTGATGACCTTGAGCTCATTGCCATCATTCCTTGGCCTCTATCTCCACCTGCATGTTTCCTCTTGCTTCAAGAGCCAGCTGAGGCCCTCCCGCAGAGAGTCACTCTGTCTACTGATCTTTCTTCTCTGTTGGTACCCGTGCTCTGGTTTTCCATTGAGAATCAAGCGGTCTTGGTGGGTGCAGGCTGTCAAGGAATCCAGTTCCCCCAACCCAGATTGCCAGCCCTCCAAGGAGTTGGCACTAAGCCAATCGGATTCTCTGTCCCAGAAATGTGAATTTTGGTCAGATCTCTCCAAGGGAGTGTATTTGTGGGAATGCATTTCGTACTTCTGATGTCACACCCTGACAAATCTCCATGTTCCTGCCCCAGACCTCAGAACTGTCCTGTCCTTCCCAGGGCTTAGCTATGCCGCACCTATTTTGATTTTCTATGATTCCCCATCTCCTTTGAGTAGGTTTCATATGTGACATAGTTGGCACCTCCCTCTGTCACTTTTCCTCAAAGGAGCCTAAGGGACGGACGTGCTGTTTTGAGTTAGGCCAACTGTCTTTCTTTCAGAGAGCCCGTGTTATTTCCGGTGGCTGCAACAAAGTAGCACAAACTGGGCAGCTCAACACCATGGAAATTCGTCCTCTAGAGGCTGTGGAGGCCGAAGTCTGAAGCCCAGGTGCCAGCAGGGTCCCTCCAAAGCCTTGATCCTTCCTATCTCTTCCTGGCTTCTGGTGACCCCAGGTGTTCCTCACTTGCAGTAACATAACTCCAGTCTCCGTCATCCACATATGACCACCTTCCCTCTCCGCATGTGTGTCCATATGACTTATCTGTGTCCCTGTTACTTATGCCACCGTATTGCATCAGGAGCCCACCGCACTCCAGCAGGAACTCATCTTGACTTGTGTCTTCAATGGCCTGTGTCCAAACAAAGTCACACCCCGAGGTGCAAGGATCAGCATTTCAGCAGAACTTTTTTTGGTGAGGGAGGAGCAATTCAACCCTAACACACCTTGTTTCTCTTTTGCAGCACTTTCAACTGTTCATAGTTGTGAGCTTGTTTGCTTAAAGCTTCTCTTCTCTATGAGATCCCGAGGGCAGAAACCATGTTGGCTTTACCAGCACCACCCAGCCAGGGACAGTGCAGTCTGTGGTGTAACTAGGGTATTGCTGGAGCACCTCGCTCACGGTGGGCACAACAAAGACCCCAAGAGGTGACCATGGCTTTTGAGTGTTTAGTGAGCTGTTGGCCTGTTTTACATTGTAAGAATCTCACTGGAAGCTATCGCATTCTCCATATATCCTGGGGTCAGAAGGAGGATCGATCTGAACTACTCCAGGGGCAGGTGTATTCTTTAAATATTAAAGAATATTTAGTTGGGGAAAGCAGTGGCCCTGCCTGCCCCTGAGTGTCTCTTAGGGGACCGTGAGCTCCCGTGTAAGGAGGAGGCCCCATTACGATCTCGGTGCAGGCAGCACCGAGCTGTCTGGGGAGAACTCCCTTCACCTCTGCCATCCATCTCCCACTGGCAGGGCTTCTCGGTCTGACTGAGGGACAGAATATGAATCAGGTCATCCCTGGTGTCCAAAATTAATCATTTCCCCTTCACATTGACCGTGTACCTAGGAGCCATTGAGTTGGGCTGGAAACTTTAGAATCTGTTTCCTAAAAACATTTTGTAGGTTGGCAAAAATGTTTCTGCTGGTCAAGAAGAAAGTTAGAGAAGGGGTTCTCATGGCTGTAGGAGGGAGACGATTGAGGGGGCTGAGCTGAGCTGTCTGCCCACCAGGAAGAGGAGGGCCAGGAGGAGCAGGAGTGACGGGGCCAGGCGGTTGGGGCATCGTGAACCGGCAGGGGTATGTCTGGGGGTGGTCTGAGCATCCCTAGCAGGGCTTGGTCACCTGAACACTGAACATGGACTTCATTCAGAAGCGGGTATTTGTTGGTGGGCTGCAATGGCCTGGGGGCCAGGTCTGAGAAGGGGGAAGGACCTGGAGATGGTTCTTCAGGGAGAATGGGGGAGTCAAGGAACCGTAAGTATCCAGGTGGCAAAAGGAAGAGTGCAGAGGGATGAGGAGAGGGGGTGCCTTCAGGAGGCAAGGTTAGGGTCAAGGTCAGAGTGCAGGGTCCCAGGAGTGCAGAGGTTATGGTGAGGAGACAGCTGCCCTTGGCGTGGGTGGCTGAAGGAGTGGAGGGCCTCCAAGAGGTCCAGGGACTGCGAAGCGAGGGCAGCACTGAGGAGTCTGCAGCCCCTGGTGGAGACTGCCCTTGTCAAGGTCAAGCAAGACCAAACCCAGGATCAGTCTTGATGGCTCGTCACCTGTCAGGGGGGGTATTCCACACCTTCCTTAAACTGCTTCCTTGCAGTTGGACAGGACAAGCTCTGGATTTCTATCTCTCCTGCCCATCATCCTCTCCCGGCCATCCCACTGGCCACTCCTCTTCTTTGCTGCTCCTCTTCTGGCCTCATGTTGCTCACCCAGACGCCATCTTCCCACCTCTAACCCCTTCCCTTCAGGCCCCTCCAACTCCATCCTGAAACTTGCCGTCCATATCTAACAACTCCCAGCTCCAGCTCAGCTTCTCCCCCGCTCTGGAACCCCAGGAACCAGTATCCAAATGCTTTCTGGATGTTTCCACATAGTGGCCTAATTGGAATCTCAGAGTTAACATGTCAAAAATAGAAGTCATAACTCCCCTGCAGAAACCTCCAGCCCCTCTGGTCCTCATAATGACAAATCCATCCTTCGAGTCTCCAAAGCTTCTCTGGGTTTCCATTTTCTTACCTACAAAATAGTGAATTGTGGCCCTTACCACATAGGAACTAATTGAATTATAGCCTTTATTAATGCACTCAGCTTCGTGTGCCAATTCATAGAAAAATGTTCACCATTGTTATCTATTATTATTCTCTGCTCTGCTCTCTCTGTCTCTCCACACACACACACACACACACACACACACACACACATAAACACACATGCGCACGCATGCACCTCTGCATTACTTGCAACTGACAATGGGCTAAAAATACTGTAGAAGAGAGTTGTTGTTTTTGCTTGAAAAACATTAGATTGGCCTAACAAGAAAGAGTTCAAGACCAGTGCAGGCATGTAGATTTGGGAGAGGTAAGAAATTCCTTATTGTTGCCTTTAATTTTATTGTAGTTGCCAAAACATCTGGATAATATCAGCATTCATCTGGACAAAAACAAGCATTTCTTCATTCAAACATCCTGAGACCCTGAGACCAAAGGCCTGGTGGCTGGTGACCTTGGGGAAGTGGCTCTCTGGGCAGAGCAGCCTGCACACTGCTGGGGCCCCAGCCCAGTTCTGTGGCCCAAGGCCCAGGCTGCAGGGTGAGAGTGGGTGGTGGGGAAAGGTCCCTGGAAAAGCTTCCTTTGGGGATCTGGAATTTAAACAAATCCTGTTTTCAATTACCCAAGTATTTCCTAGCAAGCAGATGTTTAACATCACATGGCTCCAACTCGACAATTATTGGCTATATTTTCATGCAGCATTTGGCTACAGAGGATGGCTGCTGGGACCTGCAACTTCTTTGCCCTTCTCCAAACCTTTGGCATATTCTGCTGTGAGAGGAAGGCCATTTCAGAGGCTCCGACAGTTCCTCTTGCCCAGTCCTCTTGTAAACGGATCTGGAACTGGGTCAGTTGGTAGCTTAGTGACCTGCCTGGAGAAGCCCTTCATTGAGTGGGAAAGCCATCCTCTCCACCAAGAGGCAGCAGGGGACAGGGTGCCTTCCAAGGACAGAGGAGAACTGGGACAGCCCTCCTGCACAATCCAGGCAGTTACCTCACCCCCGGTGGTCCAGGGGTGGGCGTGTCCCAAACAGGTCCCCCTCATGGGCAGGAGAAGATTGATAGCAATTCTGAGAATCAGGCTTTAACTTTTTAAAAAGAAATCAACAAAACCTAAAGCTTCTAAATTTAAACTGTTAAATATAGAACCTTGAAAGAGAAAAAAACAAATAAATGAAGGGGCGACTTTCCCTGGAGACGCTGGGATGGGTTTCTCCAGTGTCTTCAGTGACAGTTTTTATAGCCATGAGTATTCTTACCTGAATAGGCTCTTGCCATGTGGGTGCAGGGGATGCCGAGGGCTGAAGAGGGAGAAAGATGGGGAGGCTGTTGGCGTGAGGTCAGTCCTTCTCCCAAGGAATCGTGTGCCCAGCACCTCTGAGAGCTGCCCCTGGAAGAGTGTAGGTATCAGCCAGCTCTCCGAGGCTCCGTGCAGCACCTGGGCTATAGAAAGGGAACAGGTTGCTTTGGCTCACAGTTCTGCAGTTTCCGTCTGTGCTGGGCTGGTCCTGAGAAACTAATGTGACTCCATTTTTAAAAATAAATAAATAACAGCAGCTTCTTCCTCAAGGCCTGTCCTAAGGAAGGGGGCGTGACCCTTGTCCTTGGAAAAACCCACAGAGCACTCCTAAGCACATACCCACCCTGCTGAGTTGTTTGTCTGTAAATAACAGGAGAGATCTGCAGCGCCAGGTGTCCCTGACTCAGGCTAGGTGAGGACCCATAGCAACCTCCTAGCAACCTCCAATCAGCATGAGACAGGGAAAATACCTGGGATGCCAGATGACCCCCAAGTAGTTTATGGTGGTTGATAACATGTTGGGAAACCAAGTAGTTTAGCACGTACACCCCTCGTGGCCTAAACCAATCAGTTTAAACGATTTGCACTAACCAATCACCCCTACCCAACTTGTTCCCGTCAGTGAATGTGCTAATCAATGTTAAGAGTTGTTGTTTGACTTTCCCGTGGTATGGAATGATTTGCTGTGTGATGTTGTGACATCACAATAAAACCAAATAAAATCCCCCCCAAACCTATAAAATCTCACTGAACAAAGGACTGGGACTCACTCCCTGGGACTGCTGCATCAGGAACGGTTGTGAGTCCAGGCTCGAGCTTTCAATAAAGACTCTTGTGTGATTGCATCGGATTCGGCTCCTGGAGGTCTACTGGGGTCCCACGAATCTGGCATAACAGTCCTGGGGCTCTTGGGGCTGTGGCAAGACATCACGGCAGCCGTACATGGCGAGACATCATGGTGGCCGTGCGTGGCAGAGCCGTTCACCCCATGGCCGGGATGCAAAGGAGAGAAGATACAGGTTCCTGTGATCCCTGGGGATCTAGGACCTCCCACTAGGACTCTCTTACGGTTCCACCATGTCTGAACTGGGTCATGGGCTGGGGGCCAATCCTTTACCATCACCTTTGGGGACATTCAGAGCCAGACTCTCGCAGTGCCAGCTCCATCTTCAGTCCACCTCCAGGTCTATGGCTGCCTTGGTATTCACGTCCACAGCCTGACAGAGGTCACAGCTTGGTTCCTATGCCCCTACATGCACGTTCCTGTGTTTTCCATTAATCCAGGTGGGCATGAAGTGGGGGCTGTTCTGAAGTAGAACCTGTGACAAGTTCTCGTGGTGTCCTGCTGCCGGGAAAACGTATAGGGAGATTCTACTGGGAAAACATCGAGGAAAGAAAAAACAAAGAGGGTGAGAAGAAAGGAGAAGGGAGAGGAGGAGGGGCAGCTCAAAATGGGCAGGAGGAGTGGGCACCAGGGAGGTCTCCGTCCGACGTCAGCTGAGGGTGGGAAAGTGCGCTTTCAGAGTTTCCCCTTTCTGGGCAGTGCCCCCCCATCCCCCTAAGTGACGCTGTCACACCTGTTATTTGGAAATAATCTGACCATCTGCATGGTGAATGTTAAGCATCTCTGTGTAATTTGGACAGTCATCACTCTTATTAGGAACCAGAGTGAAACATCTGAAATATGAAATAACTCTGCAGAGATGGGCCTCTCCACCCTCTGGTACCTGAGGACCTCTGGTGAGTTCTGAGAGCAGCACAGGTGCCTGGACTCCACCCACAGCCCACTGCAGCAGGGGGTGGTCCTTAGTCCTCAAACTCCCTGGGATTTCAAAGCACTGTCCGGAGGAAGACCCCCAGAGAGGCCTGCACCTGGCAGGCACCCGCAGCCCTTCAGGACTAACTGCACCGTCCGGACTTTCGCCCCATCAAGAGGCTTCCTGGACCAGCTCTCAGACGAGCCCCACCCCACTGTCTCCCTCTCTCCGAGGTTTACCAGTTTATACCTGTCTGCTTCCCTCTTAACT
This sequence comes from Spermophilus citellus, assembly GCF_964194105.1. Taxonomy (NCBI): domain Eukaryota; kingdom Metazoa; phylum Chordata; class Mammalia; order Rodentia; family Sciuridae; genus Spermophilus; species Spermophilus citellus. The sequence goes on along the minus strand of NC_138187.1, from coordinate 24,473,940 downwards.
TCCTTTTCCCTCTGAGGACTTCACCTCATTATTTCCTCTCTGGCATTTAATTCAGAACACGCCACTTAATGGGAAGGTGAGGGTTGGGGACCTGTGGTGGGAGGGTGGGACAGTGGCTGCTGGCACTACAGGTCTAGTCGGAGCCCATTAGGAGAGTTCCGGTAGCTTCCCTGCTCTCCTGCTGCCTTGATAGGGGCTGCTGAGGTGCTCTCTAGGCATTTCCGTGCCTCCTCCCGGGCAGGTCTCTCAGCCCCTGAGGGGGCTGCCCATGCCTTTGGGGTGTTATAAGAATTCCAAGGCTCCATTCCCTCTCAAGTCCCCCCTCCCCTCTCGGCGCCTGCCGGCTTAGAATCCACAGTGAGACAGGCTCACTGGAACCCTCCCCGGCTACCAGTTTCCAAAGGGCAAGTCAGGAAGTCACAACCCTCTCCATTCCTGGGGAATTTGGGTTGGTTTTCCTCTTTTCAATTATTTCCATTCTCTTTGGCTCGTTGTGTTGGCTTGGGGAAGAGGGAGAACACCCAAGTCCACTTGAATCCACCATCTGTATCCAGAAGTCAGCAAAGAGATTTCAGAAATGTAGTAAAAAGCTAGTGTTATGGTGCTCGATTAAAAAACCAGGCACCAACAGGTACGGGTTGTATGTCATTGGCTCATTTCACTATTAAAGACCTGAGCAGTCATACCACCAAATTATAATAGGAATGGAATTCTTATGGAGGGATCATGAAAGGAATGAATTTAAAACTTTCCAATACTTCTCGAGTTTTCCTATAATGTCCTTATTTTGTTTTTATTGCTTGAAGTACTTGAAAAAACAAGAACCACAAGTGCTTTGCCGTTCTCTTTGGAGACTGCAGCCTTATGTGAAGTTCTGCCCTAGGCCACGCAGTGGGCCTCCTCTTGCAGAGGATCTCGATGCTGTGGTCTCTTCTCCCTGCTGTCCTAACGGAGGGTCATCTCCATCCAGGACTTGGGCCACATCTGTGAGTCAGTGAGTGACCAGCCTGGGGAACCCCTGGGAATCCTCACTGGCTTTGCTGTGGGCTTTGAGGTCCTTCCCCTCCCAGAGCAGAACCAGAGGTGCCCTGCACACCAACTTCATCTGTAACAGGACATCACAGGTGGAGAAATTTATACAGAAAACCATTTCCCAGGGGTTCTGGGAAGCCCAGGACCACGTGCTTCTTGCTGCATCCTAACTTGGTGGGAAGAATGACACCGGGGAGGGATGAAGAGGGAGAGGTCCCATTGCAACCTCTGTAAGGAGCCTGCTCCTGTGATAATGAACCCACTCCCCAGCAGATGGACCTCCTCCTTGATAACTCAGGCAGGGCCCCCCGACACAGTCTCCTCTTGAAGGACCCGTCTCTTGGTGCTGTTGTGTTGGGGTTGGCTTTGGGACACACATTCAGACCATGACACCTACCAACCACGGCTCAAGAGTTCTCAGAGGTGTGCCTTCTGCCTGGTGCTGTCCCAGGAACCTTGCGTATTCAGTGTGCTTAAAACACAGGACAAACATATTTCGATCTCAGTTTTGTAAGCAAGAAGCTGATGTTAAATAACGTGCTTAAGGTCACAGAACACAAACGTAGATCCACTGTGGTGTGTCCATCGACCCACACAGCATAACGTCGTTGATTTCATCCTGCTGTTGCTCTTTCCCTCTTCTCCGCCCCCACAGTCCCCTGCTTCTGCTCCACTGATCCCCGTTCTATTTTCATGGACCCCCACACTCCTCTATTTTGGTGCAGCTGCTGCACAGGAGACTGTTCTGCCCACTGTCAGAGGAGGGACTGCTCCTCCAGAGGAGAACAGAGGGTGCTCCCCTCTGAAGTCCCAGCATCCAGGAGGGGCATGTCTGGGCCTGCTAAAGCTTGGACGCATCCAAGTCCGTCCGCATCCACGTCCGTCCGTGTGGTCAACTGGGACCTGAGCACAGTGGGACACGTGTTTTCCGTCTATAAATTTTGGCTGAAGAGAAGCAGTGGGGCGGGAAGGGAACCAGGGAGGATCAGGATCTCGGGATCCACGGGAGGTGCAGGAAGCCGAGTTTCTCTTTCCCCCGATTGTTCTCCCCACAGCTTGAGTGCGTCAGCTCCTCCCCCCCAGGCCCTGCTCACCACAACCTCGCTTTCCCTTCATCCTGAAAAATATAGAACATGATTAATATCCCAAAGAATTTACTATTAATATATCCTGTGCTGCTGATCAAGACCCCAGAGCAGTGTCTCCCACTCTCCTCTCAGCCCCTTCTCGGGCCATGTGACTAATGGCGTGGACCCCTAGAACCATCATCTGGAAAAACGTTGGGGTTCTGTCCTTCACTCTGTGCCCCCTGGGCAAGTCTCTCCACCAATGTGTCGGGCACGACCACCCTCCACACAGGATTCGCTACCATCTCTGTGCTAGCAAAGGCCAGGGCCCTTAGGAGGGTGCCTGGCAGGGGGCAGATGGAACTGGTGTTTGTCATTTTTATTATTTGGGAGTTCAGTAAAAAAGGAACAGAATGAGGCTTTGTTCCATAGCCCTGATGTGCCTTCTTCCTCTTCCCTCAATGATCCAAACACCCGGGAACACTTTGCCCTCCCAGAGAACTAAGAAACACTCTTTACCCTCAGGGAGCTGAAACTCTAGCCCAGAAGTAAAATAACTTTGATAAAACTCTTATGCCAGGCAGAGCCCGATGGGCTGTTCCAGAGAGAAACAAATCCAAGAGATTCTGTGCAGCTTTGGGGAAGGAGGTTTGCAGAGGGAGGAGAGGAGGATGGGTCAGGAGAAGGTGCTGTCTTACGGAGCAATGTGGGGAGCAAGGGGTTGGTGCAGAAAGAGGAGAAGGGACACCAAGGGGCAAGTGTCAGAGACGCCTGGAGGGCTCTGTCCTGGGGAAGCTCAGGAGACAGGCTGGAGGGCAAGGTCGACCAGGCTGGGAGGCATCTGGAGTGGGCCACGTCTCAGGGGAGAGCTGCTCGAGCTAACTCGGCTACAGGGACGCGTATTCGTATATTTGAAAGCATCGTGGCTTCTTGCACAGCCCACAGGGTGAGGGGGAGGCAGGTCCTGCAAGAGACCTGGGACCCATCTGGCCTCTCACACCCCATCCTCGTCCATTGCCCACCTCCTTGCCTCTCTGTGTCCCTTGGGTCTCTCTGTGTCCCCTGGGTCTCTCTCTTCCACATCTCTTCCAATCTCTCCACTTGCTCTCTGTTTTAGTTTTTTGTCACTATGAGTAAAATATCCAACAAGAACAACTCAGAGGATGGAAAGTTTATCGGGGGCTCATGGTTTCAGCATCTCAGTCCACAGTCAGCCAACTCATCACTCTGGGCCCAGGTGAGGCAGCACATCCTAGGGGTGGAGCTGCTCAGCTCATGGTGGGATCGGGGAGCAGGGAGACAGGGTGGGGTGTGCAGGGAGGGTGCACCTTCCAGGGCAGCCCCATGAGCCACCCCTCCAGCCAGGTGCCACCTACCCACAGCCACCCCCAGGGCATCACCCCGGGGTGAGCCCCATCATTTCACCCCTGGGCATTCCTGCTGTAACAGAGCTTCGGGGGTCACCTCACACACCAGCCGTGACAATGACCCAGTAGGGCTGTATTCTGTTTAACTTATGCTGCCTTTTAAATGTATGTTTGGACTGTTAGTCTTTCTTTCTAGTCCAAATAATGAGGCAGGAAACACACACACACACACACACACACACACACACACACACACACACCTTTGAAAGTCTCTCTTTGGGACACATAGTGGACCCTAAGAGAGCAGCCCGTCCCCTTACTGCAAGAAGATGGAAGCTGGGCATTGTTCAGTGGCTCTGTGAACACTTGGAGAGGTCACAGAACCACTTCGGGAAACTCAGGACTATTGTGGTGTGAACTGATCAATACAATCAATAAGTTACTGATATTAGTTGTGTACAGCAATTGCTGTGGTGAAACTACCTGTCACTTGTGATAATCGCCTCCTTGCTGGAGCAGGGGGAATGGAGTCACTGTGGCTGTGTGAGCAAGCAGGTGTGGCCGTAGGGACCCACCCCAGCTGTTCTAGACTCTGCCTTAGTTCTTCTGTTATTGCCCCCTGAAGGACCTGCAGGACCGTTTCTGAGAAAACAAAATGAAAGCTGTTTTCTGCTAAATTAAAAAAATAAAAACAAACCCAAAACGACATATTATCTTCTGTACTTTGTACCCTACAAAATGTTCTCGACCCAGGATATGGTGGTCTTGGTGACCTATAAGATTTTAAAGTAGATTCTCGCCCCTGCTGACCACCTGCTGGAACCCAAGAAATGGTTTTCTGAGTTGCTCTGCCACCTGCTGTTTCAGCTTCTGTGACTGGCTTGCTTGCATGACATTAAGGAAAGTCCCTGAGCTGTGGTTTTTGTCCTTAAATTCCCAAGACACAGGCCAGGAAATGGCTGTTCTCCCACAGACTTCAGTCTCTACGGGGAAACAGTCCCGGGGTCAGGTGATAAAACTCTCTAATGTGTTTCAAATTCGGTCTTGAGTGTTTTCTGTGCCGGCTCCCTACAACAAGGACCTGCTGTTCCCTTATCTGGAGGCAGAAACCGCTGGATACCACATAAACTGATAGAGACGCTGAACTAGAAATTTTAATTATTTGCTGGAAGCCAAGCGTGGTAGTGAGACGCTCCTGGGAGCTATGGTCATGGGGAGGAAATTTGCGCTCATTTCCAGGTATTTCCTCCAGGTTTTTCTTCTCACAGGAAGAATGAAAGGAATCCAGAGGTGTTGTTGGGGGAATGGAACGGCAGCTACCCAGGCTCCAAGGACCCATTTTCCTGCAGGAAACAGGGTGAGACCTGCCGGCCACCACCCTCCGAACCCCACCAGCCACATGGCCTCCTGGGCACTCATGGAGCCTTCCTTCCACAGCAGCAGGATAAACGGTCCCCCAAGTGCACACGGGACAGTCATATTCTGTCCCCAACGCAAACATTAACAAATCCAGAAGAACAGAAATCATAAATGTGCACCCTTGAACCATATCAACATTGTCCTAGAAATCAGTAACGGATATTCAGAAAAGCCCAACTATTAAGAAATTAAACACCACTAAATATTCCAGGGGTCAAAGATGAGAAGCCTCAAGAAATATTTAAGAAGTGTTTTCAGGTGAAAGAAAATTACAATGTATTGAAATTTGTGGGGCACAAAAAAGCAGACTGTTATGATTTAGATGTGGTGTCCCCCCAAAAGCTCATGTATGAGACAGTGCGAGAAGGTCCCAAGGAGACATGACTGGGTTGTGAGAGTGGATTAATCCTCTGATAGGGATAACCTAACTAGGTGGTGGGTGTGGCCGGGGGAGGTGGGATGCGGCGTGGCTCTGGGCATATATTTGTATCTGGTGAGTGGAGTCTCTCTCTGCATCCTGGCCACCATGAGAGCTGCTTCTCTCTGCCACACTCTGCTGCCATGATGTCCTGCCTCACCCTGAGCCCCAAGGAATGGAGACCGCCAAAACCATGAGCCCCCCAATGAATTCTTCCTCCTCTCTGGTTGTTTGGGTCAGGTCATTTAGTCACAGGGGTGAAAAAACGGTCTTCCACAGTCCTTAGAGGGAAAGGCACAGCGCAGAATGCCTATGTAGAAAAAGGAAGAAAATCACAAATTAGCTGCCAGAATTTCCACCTTAGGAGCCTCCTAAAGAAAAAGCAAATGATACCTAAGATGAGCCTTAGGAAGGAGATAGTGAAAATGACAGCAGCTGGGGCTCCATTCACCCCCAGGACAGACGCCCAGGAGTGAGCGCAGGTGTGACGCTGTGCCTCGGGGGTCCCTGCAGAGGCAGTCTGCTGCATCCCTCTTGGTGAGTGGTGCTCCCACATGCCACTGCCCGCCATGTTCCCACTCCTCATCAATCCCGTGGGCAGAAAGAGTCCTCTTTCTCGTCAGTTTTGCAAGTCTCAGCTCATTGTCCAGGGTCACCTGAGAAGTGTATCACGCTTTGCCTGTCCATTTTCCTGTTGATTGGTTGATATTTTTCTGATTGAGTCAAAAGAGCCGTTTACATAGTTAGTTTAAGGGAACCTGCCATTTTCACAAATGAATCATTTCCTCTACTTTGTCCCTTGGGTTTTGACATGTTTATTACATTTTCTGCTATCAGATTAATTAATTTTCTCTTCTGTGGCTTCTGGTTTTTGTAAATTGCTCATAACAATCTTACCTACTTCAAGGTTATCAGAGGGAATCTTTCCATGTTTTCTTTGAATTCTTTCATTGTTTCAATTTCTGCTTTTAAATTGTTGATCCATCTGTAATTCATTTACATACAAGGAGTGATTAAGACATTGAATTTTAAGATGATTATTGAACACCTGGAAGGAATTCGTTGCCTTGCTTTGATGAAGTTTGTCATTTTTTGCAAATAATTCGTGTTTACCAAGAAATACGAAAATGGGCAAGAAGAATAAAAACTTCCCCACGATTGTGTCCTTTAGATAACGTCTGTGAATTTATTATGTAACCTTTCTCTGTGAAGAAGATATGGAGATGATCTTTCATGAAAGAATTTCAGGAAGCATCCCATTCTGTCACCTGAACATCCTTCATAGTACGATGTGGCTCTCTCCAAGTGCATGGTTTTAGCCACTGTTGGGTTGAACTCAGGACAGTGGGGGTTGTGGAGTGAGGCAGGCAACGGGGTGCAGCTTTGGCCCCAGCTCCTGCTGGGGTCTGCATGTCTCCACCAAAGCTGAAATGTGAGCCCCGTTGTGAGCTATGAGGTGGGACCAGATGGGACCTCAGGATGCGGGTGATGAGGTCACAGGGCTCTGCCTGCAAGAGAGAATTAATCCTCTCATGGACTAGTGGGTTAATGGGGCATCTTTGGAGTGGGTGTCATAAAATCCAGTTTGAATCTGTCTCTCTATGCTCCTGCGAAGCCCTGTGCCTTCTTAGGGCTCTGCAGAGAGTCCCCACCAGCAGAAAGACCTCATCAGCTGTGGCCACTGGATCTTGATATCCCAGTCTGCACAACCATGAGCGGAATAAACCTCCAGTCTTCATAAATTACACAGTCTGTGGTCCTCAGTTATAGGAACAGGAAATGGACCCAGATACTGCTCTTCCCCAGAGCTCAGTGTGACAGGAAGAATAGGGCAGCAGCTTGAAGGTGGCTGGGTGGAGGAATCCTACGTCAAGGGGGATGAGACTGCCCTCCTGCAGACGGAGGAATCACTGGACACTGAGGGGACCAAGGAGGACGTAGGGGGAGGCAGAGAGGAAGAATCCCCTGCCAGGGAGAAACGCTAGAGCAGAGGGATGCCAGAGTCTCCTCTGGGCTCATTGTCCATGTGATTGGGACTGCGGTGGGCTCGGGGTCTCTAGGAAGTGGGACTCCCAGAGCAGAGGTTCCAGGAAGGTCATCAGGGAGCCAAACAGAGCAGCAGCAAGAGGCCAACTGCAGGGACCATCGGAGCAGCCACTTACACCACCATGCACCCAAGATCAGAGGAGAGAGGAGAAGCCTGGGGCATGGCCGGGGAGAAGGGAGACAGGCCAGCAGGGAAGACACCTTGGGTGTCCAAACCAGAGACAAATGCAGACAGGTCGATGTCCACCAGCACCATGCTGGGCCTCTCCTCAGGGGTGGCTTCTGCCTTGTGGCTTCAGTGTGTCCACCTGTGACCTCTCATAGCTTGTTTGGCTCCACCCAGCAGCCACACCATCATCCCCTCTCTCCCAGCCGGGCTTCCTGATCTCAGGTGTTGTGGTATCTCATGCAGAGAGACTGGCCACCAGGGCATCCAGCAGGGAGCAGTGTTTATTAGTGCTGACACTGGCCCAGCGGATTCATATCCAAAGGCCGAGCCCCGGGTGCAGGAGGTGTTGCCTTAGCTATCTCTGGTCAGTTCCTCTGTAGGTAAAGACCTGCAGCTCAGTCTTCCTGTGAGGTGATACAGTTCCCATCTGGCATCCACTTCCCCTCTACAGAGTTGCAACAGTGTTGCCGCAGAGCTCAGGGTGTACACACTGACACTGTCATCGAGTTTCCAGCGCAGAGGGGCAGGCAGACTCCTCTCACCTTCAGATCCAGGAGCCAGACACATGTAAAACTGGCCACCCTGCATCCGCTGACTCCCCAGGGGGGCTCTGTCAGGTTCTCGACTTGTCCCTCCCAAGAATGCCCCGAACCCCCATCCCCCCAGGTCCCATCACATGATGATTCAGATCGACAGTGTCCTGAGCTTCTTGAACAGAGATGCAGCAATCACGTTGTTGCAGGAAGGACGTTCAGAGCAGGCGTCTCCGTCTGTTCACGCTGTAGTGACGACACAGTCCGTGTGGCTCCTGAACAACAGGAACTTGTTTCTCACAGGGTGGAGGCAAGTGAGCTTCTGTCCCCGTCTTGTCTACAGAGACCCTGCCCTCCAGATACCATCATGCGGGGAATAGGGTCTCAACACACCAAGTATCAGGGACGTGAACATTCAGTCCCCTGGAGTAGAAAACGACAGGGTGACCTATGCCTCATCCAGGCAAATAACTCCCACACAGCAGGAAGTGCCCAGGACACAGGTCTGCCAGAGGCAGCTCCAGAGGTGAGCCCCAAAGGGTCCCGAGGAGGGGGAGGGCCCAGGCACAAGGACCCTGAGGAGCCAGGTTCCAAGTGGAGAAGGGTGCACTCACGGGGTCACCCAAGACCAGGGTGACTAGGGCATGGGCTGTGGTGTGGCCCCTGGCCCACCCCACCCAGGCAGGCTACATGGCTTTCCTGGGTCTCAGGCTCCCCCACCCGTGCTGCAGTCTAAATGGCCCTGGCCCCGCCTTCTGTCTTCCTCTCCACTGCGCTGTTCCGCCTCCACCCTTTGGAGGGACAGTGTATTCTGAGCCTCCCTAGCAGGATAATCCATCATATGCTAATAGCATCGCTATGCGGCTGTAAGATCCGGTCAGCAGCACACGGGCCAGCATGAAAATAGAGGAAAGCCAGGCCTTTCAGGGAGCAGGGCCAATGTCTCTGAGCTCCCAGCCCAGCGCAGAAGGCCACAGAGCAAGGCCCAGGCCAGGGGGGAGCAGGAGGCAGCGTCCAGGCTGCTAAGCAGAGGGAGGGGAGAGTGCAAGAGGCAGCCCTCGGTGACCAGTAGCTCCTGCCTGGTCACCAACCAGCTCAGATGAACAGATCAGCCTCTAAGTGGCTCCACAAGGTTTCTGGAACTTTCTTCCACCCAAAGGGGGTCCTGGTCCAGAAGAGACCCTGGAGTTCTTAGTCTCATGTGATCCTCATGACCCACTGAGAACCAGAAGAGGAGCACCGGGGCACCCCTGCTGGCTCCTTGGTGCTTGGTGACATGCTTGCCTGTCACTGTGGCCCCTTCCTGGCTGGGGAGGGATGACAGTGTCAAGTAGGACAGCAGAGGGGCCCCTTGCTTTCTCTACTGCTCCTGGGCTCCTTTCTCTGGTGCTTTCTAGAAAGCCACAGCTGTTCAGGGGATACTGCTCTCCCGGTTCCTCACGAGGACATGGAAGCTTGCAGAATCTGAGTGAGCAGAGGCCGGCGGCAATGGCGCTCCCCACGTGGGGTGGAGCTTGCTCCCTCACCTGCAAGGCCATCTGCCACCCTCCTGAGGATCTGCTGGATCATGTGGCCTGGGAAACCTCTCTCCACACCAGTGAGGAGGAGGTGAACTGGCTCGTGGCTACGGGAGGAGGAGGGCTAGACACCCGTCAGTCTACCCCCCCCCCCCGAGACTCCTTGAGGGACGGTGACATCCCCTGGGAGTCACAGGGACTCTGCAGCTCTGGATGTGCATGCTGCCGCAGAGCCGGCGGATACCTGGGGGGGCCAAGGAAGACCAGGACCTTCAAGGTCAGGCAAGGAAGGCTATGTGAAGATGACTGTCCCAGGTTGGATGAAGTCGCTGGGCAGACGTCCCTCGGCAGGACGGTGTGTTTGTATGCACCATTGTGGTCTCCCGAGCCCCCGTGAGGGTTTGTGTGACAGGCGCGTGTGCGAGAGTGCATCCGCTATGGCCTCTGATTGCAGCGGCTTGGCGGCTTGGCTTGGAGCGACTCACTGGATTCTGACAGCTTCTCAGCCCCTTCCCCAGGCTCCTGCTTCTCCGGCATAGGTGTGGGGTCCTCTCCTCCCTCCCAGCTGGGGAAAGGGCTGGCATACGGGGAAAACAGAGCTGCCCTGTCCAAAGGCTCCCAAAGCTGGGTGCTGCTGGCTGGAAGGGACAATCCTTGTGGGACGTCTTAAGGTTGCTAAGAGTCAGCTACAAGGAAAAGAGAAAAATGTACAAACAGAGGAGGAAGGGGGCGGAGCATCCCAGAGCAGCTTAGCTCTTCATAAGAGGCCTCTTCCCCCTCCCCGCCCCTGGTGACCCTGAAAATTCTACTCTGGGGACAGCCCTAGGGCCGCTGCTATGAGCTCCAGAGGGCACCCAGCCACCAGCGTCAGCCATGGTTGAAGGGAGGGAGCATGAAGACAGGGACGTTGGCAGGGGAGGACCCAAGGGCTGCGAGCCAGGCGGGCTGTGGGCAGCTGAGGGGCACTCAGCACTCAGCACTCTGCTCGCAGGCTCCTCACCCTGGCCCTCTGCTGGCAGGAGAGGCCAGTCAACGCCTCTCAAGGAAGAATTTGTTCCTGGAAGTCCAAAAGGAGTTATGAGGCTGGCCAGAGGCCCCTCTCTTCTCTTTCTGGAAGCTCCCTCCATTCCCAGAAGTCCTTTCCCGTCCAAGAACCTGGATTTCATTAAATTCCAAGGAGGTGAAGCACTTTTGAATCATCATCAAGATTTGGATTCTTAAAGGCCCACATCAGTGGTTCTCAAAAACCAGCCACCACCAAGACCTGGAGCGTGTCAGGAAAGCAAAAACAGCTGACTCACATCCAGCAGCGAGGACTGCAGAGTGTCTGACCTTCGGCAGATGTCTTTCGTCTGTGACTGTCTGGGTAAGGTGCCCTTGTCTTTATGAAGCACGGACAAGACAAAAATTTATGGAGAACCTCACCGGGGCCAGGCATGGAGGCAAACACTTCATAGAATACCTCTATTTTACAGATGAAGAAACTGAGGTTCAGAGAGGATCAGTGACCCATCCAAGGCTGCACAGCGAGGAGGTAGAGAAGAAAACAAAAGATTTTTAAAAGAAATACAAGGACTGACCTACAAAATAATAAAAGAAAGAAAACAGATTAAAAAAATAAATAAGAGAGGGAGAACAGAAAAATGACCCTGCGTTCCCTTTTTGCCAACCTGTTTGCCATGTGGCCAAAGATAAGACAGGCAGGTTCCCACATCTGCACCCGGTCTGTTGTGACACCCCGTCACCAGCCGCTGGGAACTCCACTCTGTGCCTGTGGGAGTGCCCTGCTGACTTTGGTGAGGTGGGTTTGCCTGGTCGACCCTCTTGAAGGATTCTTGGGGACCTCAGAAGTCCCCAGGCCACACTTTGAGAACTGCTAGGGTGTTCTCCAGTGCTAGGGACCATTCTAGTTCAAAAACCTCCAGGTGAGCTCATCCTTGCAGTCTGTGAGGACCCCAGCATGGCTTCTGCAGGTCCCCCTGTGGAGAGGGTGAGTGGGCTGGGGAGCAGGGGGTGGGAATGCGGGCTCCCGGCTGGGCGCTGGCATTCTGAACTCTGCCCCTCGGGTCAGGCTCAGGAAGGTGGGTGGCTGCAGCTCCTTGGGATTGCCGTGGCCTTCCTCAGGGATGCTGCCTGCATTAGCAGGATGCTGGGCCCAGACTTGCGGTCCACCAGCTGCCCACGCCCATCATGGCCTCGAGGAGGTTCAAGCTGGCTGGGATCCACAAGTGGGGAGACTGAGGTCCTGCCCAAGAGCCCATGGGCTGTTCCTGGGAGGACTGAGCTGAAACCTCCTGACTTAATGCCCAGGTCAGCAGCTCCTCCAGGAGATCTGGGTTGCAGGAGAGGTCATTCCAAGCTACCTGTTGATTGGGGGGCTTTTTTCTTTCTTTGTTTTAGTAGAGACCCTGGAGATAAGCTGTCACTTCTGTACCCAACCATGTCTTGCACATCACAGGGACCATGGTGGTCACTGCAGAGAGAAAGCTCCCGGCCACCAGCCACGAGGTCTTGGCTCTGGGCTTCTTTTTCCCTGCACCCCCCAGCCCCCCATGACCAGGAGTAGCCATGGGACCTTGCTGCTTTGCATTGACTAGGCATTTGCAATGTCCCTCTGCCAGGGGCTGATTCATGGCTGGGGACACAGAGATGAACCACGCATAGTCCTCGACCTTGCAGAGGCCGTTCTACCAATGGGAGAGGAGAGGAGGCCATCAACAGGGTGGGACAAACATTAGTCGGGGTGATCAGGGCTCAAGGGGGAACTAGGTAGCCAGAGGGCCTCACGGTCGTGGGGGCTGGGAGATGCTGGGTGCTGGAGGGTCCTGAAGTCTGGGATATGAAGCTGAGGGTCTGAGGTGGGTGGGGCTGATGGGGGAGGAGGTTTGTGGCTTCCAGGGCTCACTGTGGGTTGCAGGATCGTAATGTCATCAGCGTAAGAGTGACGTGTGGCTGCCCTGGGTGCTGAGCCTCCACAGGGTCTGTCTGTCCCACCCTCTTGTTCCAGGGCAGGCTGGGATCCTCCTGTGGGTGGGTGGGGTTAGTGCTGGCCAAGAGGGGATGGGGAGCCCAGCTGAGAGGGGGCACTGGCTCCTGCAGAAGGTGAGCTGGGCTTGCAGTCACCTCTGGTTAAGGGGCACCCTGGGGCTGGAACTGCGTCTGAGCAGGGCCCCCTGTTCTCTGGGACCCTGTTCAGGCCTCCTGGGGGAGTTCCAGAGCCAGGGCAGGAGGGCAGGTCCCCAACTGGCCACCATATCCTGTTTCTTCTGCAGAGACATTGCCCCGCCTTTCGGGCAGGATGGGGCCCTGACAGATGGAGCCTCCCTTCCGTCAGGTGGACTTGGGTTCAGTTGCTCTAGATATCAACCTCTTTGTCCCTAGAAAATTTTGACTAAAGTAGACCTCATAAATCCACGTCAAGCACACTTAAATTTATCCTGTTTGGAAAATCCTCCTGTGTTAAGAGGATCACAGATTAAATGTGTTTAGGGAGTAAATACCATAACATCCCCTGGCAGAGCACCAGCACAGAAATGCAACAGGGCTGAATTGTGGGGTGCACTGGAGTCTGGTTCATAGAGCACCTGGAGATGGGGGGCAGTCGGAGGTTGTGTCCTCACCTTCGGCCGCCCCATTTCCAGACAGAACCTGAAGTACCAGGAGGCTCAGCAAGACGTCTGAGATCTGGTCAGGGGATGCATGGGACACGGGTGGGTTTGAGATCTGGTCGGGGGAGCGTGTGGGACCTGGAGAGGGTCTGAAATCTGGTCAGGGGACGTGTAGGACTTGGAGTGGGTTTCTTGGGTGGCTGCCCATGCAGAGTGCTCCTGGCCACACCAGTGGTCCCCTGGGCCTTGGCAGTCTCCATGTGTTTGCTGGGCTCAGGGATGGTGGGGGATCTGCTGGTTCAGGGTCTGGGGCTCAGGAGGCCGTCTCAGCCCAAGGACTGTATGCAGGCCTCCTGTGTCTGCTGATGGGCTCCTTCCAGATGCAGATCATCACCACCCAGTAGCTTGTGCAGCATGAAAAACAACCCTCCACAGACATCTTGCTGCACCCCAGATTGCAGCATCTACTGTCCCCAAACACTTGAGTTCTTGTTCACAATGACCTTGTCTGCAGTTTTGGAAACAGGCATAAAGTGGTTACAAGACTCACCAGGGATCCCGTGTTTATCCAAGGGTCAGATCTGGAGTTGGAGCCCACCCTGACCCTAAGTCCCTGCCTTTCATGAATATGAGAGAAGACCCCCTGCCTGAGGCCCAACGAGTGAGGCTGACTCATGACTGGACTTCCTGGGGTGCCCGGGCCCTCCCCACCTGCAGTGGGACATTGGGACCCCTGGGGACATCCACACCACAGTGGCCATGCCAGTCCCGACCTCTAGGAGGCAGACACAGGACGGAGCTTGACAGGTGGGAACTGATGGGCAGATGCCTGTGAGGGAAGGTGGGGTGGTGGGAGCAGCAGACCCCACTGCAGGTCGGGGACTCGTGATGGAGAGGGAGGTGGGAAGGAGGCCGCAGGCCGCAGCACGGTGTGAGGCCACTTTGGCAAAGCTGAGGGGTCCTTAGCCCTGGTGTCCCGAGAGGGGGCTCCTGCCTCACAGAAACAAGGACTTGCCTCAGAGTCCTGGGTACCCTGTGAGCTGGGAAGGCGGCCTCCGGAAGGGCAAGGCTGGGGCTTGGCCAGCCCTGGGTGCAGGGAGAGGGCTGGTTTCCGTGGCGGCCACACTGCTCCCCAGGGCAATGCCGTAATCCGTCAGGTCTACAGACCCTCCAAACTTGATTCACAGCGTGGCAGGACTGAGCCGGGCACAGAGGAGCCCCAAGGACGGCGGCCGGTCCTCCTGGCTTTCTAGGCTGACTCTTCACCAGGCCCTAGACACCATCCTCTGCAGGGCTTCTGGAAAACCCACTGGACACTCCTGACAGGTGAGCGGCTTCAGTTCCCTACATCTAGTGGACACTCCAGCTAGTGGGCACGCCCTCGTGGGAGTGAGGGGTGGCCACCCTCCCCCAGGGCACGCCTACTCTCCACACCCACTGTGGCCCCCCTGCTCCCAAGGGCAACCCTCCTGGGGCCCAGGTCAGCTGGGAGTGCCTGTGACTCAGGAACTGCCAGCTCATGAACATCCACCGTCTGTCCTCTGTGGGGTGTGTGGCCATCCCATAGCCCTAGGACACGGGTTCCTCCCTCACAAATGGGGCACCGAGAGATCTTGCAGACAGGAGCAGCCCCTGCCCTCAGGGGCCCCGGGTGGCATGAGGTCACAGGTGTCAAGGGACAGGCAGACCGTTCTCTGGGACCACTCTCACCATGGTGAAAAGAGAAGGTGAAGTCCCTACCCCGTAGAGCATGCGTGCTGGGCGGCTGGGGAGACTGACCATGGGGCTGTGAAGGAAGGAGAGCCAGGGACACGTGGTGAGGGGATCCAGGCCTCAGGTCGCTCTCCTGTTCATGGGGATGGTCCTGGAAAGCGTCTCCAACAAGGAGATATTGAAACAAGGCCTGAGGAACGAGGGGGCAGCAGAGGATGTGGGGGAAAAGGCACATCCATACATTGCTGGTGGGACTGAAAATTAGTGCAGCCAATATGGAAAGCAGTTTGGAGATTCCTTGGAAATCTGGGAATGGAACCACCATTTGACCCAGCTACCCTCTCCTCGGTCTATACCCAAAGGACTTAAAAACAGCACACTACAGGGACACAGCCACATCAATGTTTATAGCAGCACAATTCACAATAACTAAACTGTGGAGCCAACTTAGATGCCCTTCAATAGATGATTGGATAAAAAATGTAGCATATATACACAATGGAATAAAATCATGGAATTTTCAGGTAAATGGATGGTGTTGCAGAAGATAATGCTAAGTGAAGTCAGCCAATCCCAAAAATACAAATGCCCAATGTTTCCTCTGATATAAGGAGTCTGACTCATAGTGGGGTAGGGAGTGGGAGCATGGGAGGAATAGATGAATTCTAGATACGGCAGAGGGGTGGGAGGGGAAGGGAGGGGGCAGGGGATTAGCAAGGACGGTGGAATGTGATGGACATCATTATCCAAAGAACACGTATGAAGACACGAATTGGGTGTCAACATACTTTATATACAGAGATATGAAAAATTATGCTGTATAGTATAATGAGAATTGTAATGCATTCCATTGTCATTTATTTTTTAAAAATCAATTAAAAATTAGAAAAAAAAAGAGCCCCTATCTGTACCCATGGGGGCCGAGCCAGGACTCAGCCCCCTCTCAAGGGCCCCACCTCCCAATCCTGTGGCAGTGGAGGGTTAAGTTCAGCGGGAAGTTTGGGAGGGGACAGAAGTACTCAGACCACAGCAAGGCTAAGCCGGGAGCCAAGCGGTCTGAAGCAAGGGAGGCTTTGTCTCGCCGGCTCCCAGAGGAGGTGTGCTCAACCAGGGAGACTCGGCAGCAGGCAGACTGAGGAAGCACGTGCCAAAAAGAGGGGGCCCGCCAGCCACATGGCAGGGCTCCCAAGGCTCTGGAAGCTTCTGAGCACCAGGTCCAGAGGGCACATAACAGGAATGGTTCCACAGGGCTTTCTAGCGGCTCTGCCTGTGACGTAGGAGTCCAGACTGCAAACGTGGCCAAAGGGCCTCCAGTGGCCCCAGCTTGCTCTCACCTCTGACTCCCCTCCCAGCCCAGGCTGGGCACAAGCCAGAGGAGCAGGTCAGTTGCCAGGCTGCAAGGGAGGCTGAGAAAACCAGCCTCTTGCATTTCTAGCTTCCCTGTTGGAGGTGGGCAGTTAGTCCCAAAATATAAAGGACTGGACGTGAAGGGGTGGTCTTGGACGGCTTTGCAGACTTCCCCGGACAGCAAGGCCTCAGCCTCTGAAGGACATTAAGATGCCCGATGCTGGCCATTAGGATTTCATTGACTCCCAGGGAGAGCCCTGCGTGGTGTCTTGTGATCAGAGCAGGCAGGCGACGCCACACACCCCGCCGGCCATTTCAGAAACAGCGGGCCGTTTCCTCGGCTCCTTCTCTGATCAGCCTGGCTGACATCTGAGGTCTTTTATATTCCAACCCAGAAGGTGGTGGTTAATTCTTTATCCTGAGCATATCAGAAGGCTGAGGAGATGATTCTGGAAGCTGCTTGGGGCCTGACCGGGACTCGGGAGCGTCCAGGGCATCTTGGATTTTTCCGTCTTTGTGAGGAGCCTTGGCTTCTCCTCAGAGAAGTTGGCTCCCTGCAGCCGAATCTTTTCTTCTGCTTCCTCTGCAGGGATTTCCGCAAATGCAGACACTGGGGGAAGACCCCATTTCCCCAGCAACTTGACCTCGCTCATCGTTATCATTGATGTCATAACTGAATTTTTTTTTTAATAAGCAAGGGTTATGGTATATATAATTACGTTATGTAATTACTTATAATTATACGTAATTATACATTTAATATAATTTTATACATAAAGTAATTACCTATATGTGTAATAATTTACAGTTTACCAGTGAAGACTGAGGTGCTGAGAAATTGACTGATTGGTTCATGTTTAGGGGGAGAAGGGCCAGGCTGGGAGCCCAGGCCGTCTGTCCCCAGGGAGTGCTCCTTTCTCCCCACAGATCTCCCTTCAGTACTGGCCGGGTTACTCTCAGGCTGGGGCGGGGGTCTTCCCAGCTCAGACCCCGCTGCAGGGCTGTCAAGCTAGCTCTGGGCGGTGGTGCAGGGATGCGGGGGCCTGGGGTTGGCCAGGTGGTGCTCACGTGTGAAATGGCAGCGTCTGTTGTGAGCTGGGAAAGTTCACCTGTCCCTATAGAAGGTGCCTCCTGGGACGTGGGACAGAGGGACAACGCCCCCTGCGTCCTGCATGATAGCGGCAGCCGTGGGTGTCTGGATGGCGGGGTAGGATACGGAAAGGGGCATGGCACAGGGAGAGAGCCACAGTGCCGGCAGCCACGGGGATAGTGCTAGGCTGAGCTGGAGGACACAGGGCATTGCCCATGGTAGGAAGGCCTCAGGGACGTCTTGTGTTTGTGAGCCAGCTGCGGCTGGAGGGCATCTGGGCTATGTCTGTCCCTCGCCCCGTATCCGAAGTGCCAGCTGCACAGGGGCTGTGCTGGTTGTGTCTATCTTGGCCACACGCTCTCCATGGAGGTCACCACTTGACCCCTCTCAGAAGCGTCGATGCCGTGGGAATGGTTATTAATAGCTCAGGGTTGTCACATGGCTAATTTAGGGGTGACAAATGGCTCTACAGCTTTCATCTTCCCCAAATGAGAGAGAATGGGAAAAAATTGCGGGTACCAAAAATAGATATTTCTGGATAGCAGCTTTTAACGTGAGGACCTTGGTGAGATTTACCATTTATTTTACATGCTCTGAAGTCAAATAAGTTATGGGTAAAAACAAACACATTACTGAACTTAAAGAAAAAAAAAAACACATGCAGATTATTTTAAAGAGCCCGGTTTTTTATGTGTTTCAGGCAAGACTATAGAGCTGAAGGAATAGGGAGCAGGATGGCACCTACAGGATGACATCCCTGCGGGGAGCTGGGCTCCATAGATGTTCCCTGGGATCTGGGACACGCTCCCCCGCAACCTCGCCATTCCCAGGCCTAGTCCACCCTGTGGCCAGCTACCGCATCTCCTGTGCCTAGAGAACACAGCAGGGTGGGAGAGATTTGGCCCATGGAAGGGACCCAGACCATAACCCGTTAGTACAAAACACCAAGCTTTTGATGTCTTTGTTCTCAATGGGGAGAATATTTTTCCCTCACAGAGATTAATCCACAGGCATGTGCTACATAAACCCAGACAGGACCTGCATGGATTCGTCATCTCTCTTTAGAGAGGTGGCCTTCCTGTTCTTTCTGTTCACAGCTGCCTGCCCCAGGCACTGTGGACCACTTAACCCATCTGCTCCCATTTGCTTCCTGGGGAAAAAAAAAAAATCTTCTCATCAAAATGAGAGAAAGAACCGCTGTGGCCAGGGAGACTCCGATAGGAAGCAAACCGAGCTGGATTGTTGATTGATTTCAGAGGGTGCATGTGGTCATAGCCAGGTTCTAAACTCAGACAGTGTCGCTGGGTCAGGAAACAGAATTAATAGCTGCCTCACCATGTGGAGCTCTTTCTCTGTATGAAAGTGGCGTATTCTGGGCACTCAATTTAGAGAACGGCCAGTGGAGCTTGCGCAGGACTTCTGTGGATGACTAGGTTTTGTGAGCGTCCTACACCCTGAGCCTTGTGTGAAGCCATTAGGAGTCTAACCTGCTGCTGGCTCGTGAAATCGCCTCTCTGGGGTCTTGGCTGAACGTGGTGAGAGGTGAGCCCCGTGTCAGATGGGCCCACTTTGGGAGCCGATTCTGCCGCAGCAGATTACAGATGTGAATGGCAGGACAAACCCCTCCCCCTGTTAGAGCCATTCACCCTCGCCCTTTGAGGACGCCATGGCCAACATCAGCATGTAAACAAGCAGCCGACTCCCAGGAGCACAGAGGGATTTGTCCTGTTCCATCTGGGCCTCCTGGCCTGCTGCCTCCACACCACTGCCAGGCAGCTGGCCAAGGGCAGGAGACTCGGCCTCAGAGAACCGGTGGAGGAGGAGGGTGATGCGGCCATCCCTGGAGCCAGCCAGGGTCATCACATCGCAGAGGTGGAGGAAGGCGGGGAGAAGGAGCCGTGGAGGAGATACCACCTAGAAGTGCTTCACTGTGATGTCCTCACTGAGACCACAGCGCTCTGAGCTTTGAATGATGGCTCTGTCCTTCCCTTGAAGAGCTACAGAATTTAAGATGCTGCAAGACTGACCCAGGGCAGACACCTTGAGGCAGCTTTTCACCACCTTGAAGAGCATCTGAGGAATCAGCTTAGTGGGGGAAGGATTTATATTGCCCCGTGGTATCAGAGGTCTGTTCCAGGCCTGTGGGGAGGCAGAGCATCATGGCGGAGGGGCATGGTGGGCCCAACCACTCAGCTAAAGAACATAGCAGGATGTAAGAGCCTTGGCGTATGGAAGGGACCAACAGGGTGAAAGAGAGAAGGAGGACGAAATCCTGCCCTTTTAGGACACGCCTCCAGGACATACCTTCCCCAACCACTGCCCCACCTGTCCACAGTACTTTCCACCCCCCTCTCATATTCCGTTCAGTCACCTATGGATTAGTCCACTGGTGAGGTCAGAGCCCTCAGGAGCCAGTCACTTCCCCAGAGCCCCACCTCTGAACCTGGCTGCCCTGGGGACGCAGCACCTGAGCCTTCGAGGAGCGTTCCAGATGCCAACGAGAGCAGGGCATGAGAGTCGGCTCTCCAGACCTGGGAATGGGTGGGTGAACAAGTCCCCTACGATGCAGGGACAGGCCCCGTGGAAACCCAGGAGTTTTAATGCTCAGTCAGGCAGAAAGATAGCTGTGAAAACTCAAATGGAAAAGGCAGAGATCCTCACCACCCGAATAAAATCAGAAATAGGATTTATTACAAATGCTCGTTCTTCTGGTTCCTCACCTTCAACATATATTAATTCTTCAGGATCAACCAGAACTTTCTGGACCAGTGGGTTTAATTTTTTTTTTTTTTCTATTTCATGGGGCTTCACAGAAAGGACAAAATGACAACCACAGTGTCACATCTGCAGTCCTGCAGGTGTGGGTTTGCACCGCAGTTTCTTATAACATTTCTACATGTGAGTAGAGGGGGGTCTAGGAAAATCTCTCCTGTTGTAGGAACTAAACAATACGGTCTTCCTCTGTGGTGGGGTCAAATGGTCCTCAAACTTTGGTGTTGGTCCGAATTATCTGGGGAACTTGTTAAAAATATAGCTACTTTGGGGCCCCTTGTCTTAGAGTCAGATTCAGCAAATTGGGGTGGGCACATGGCTATTTTTAACAACTTCCCTAGGTGGTCACTGGACCTGCCAAAGCCTAAAAGCAAATGGTCTATTTTTGTCTCAGAAATCCATGAGCTTTGCCAAGCTGCTGAGCCCACCAGCCAGCGTCCTTCTCGGAGGGCTGGCTTTTAGATTTTCTAACGGGTTAAGATACGTTAGGTAATTGCTCACGGGGACACCCCAAGTAAACAACCAAATCAATAATCTCCAGATGTTTAAAGCGTTACTTTTATATACCAGATCAGCGAGTGCAAGAAGACTTCCCCTGTGTCTTGGGGTTCAGCAGATTTCAACTGCATCGAGTGTATTAAAGTCGTATTCATTAAACACCAGGAAGGTAATTATGTTTGGGAAGATGTAAGTGCTTTCCCCTGTGGCTAGGAAGAAAGGCATATTAGAGTCTCTACGGGATTCATTCCCTTTTCTTGTAACTTTTCTCTTCCCAAGATGTTTCATTCATGTCGACAAGAGGCTCGCAGTTCAGTAATTTCACTGAAATCGCTAGTTGAAAATGAGTTGGTTTGGCTAACAAAACGCGGATGAAACTGGAAGCATCTGAAAAATGGTGGGCTAGGACTCCCACTTCCCATTCTTTCACAGAAACATCAACCTGAACAACTCCCCACGCACAAAAATACCAGAGCTAGGGAAATCAGGTGAGAGATCACAGCACCTAGATGTGGCACAGGAATGAAAGCCGGTGCCTTAAAGAGGGCAGGAAAGGCAGTTTCACATCACCTGGGTGACCCTTCCTCCAGGCCTGGGCAGCACAGCAGTGGGACAGAAACAGCTTTCTGTTTGCCTTGAATTAGACTGATCCAGGAGGACCCCAAACCCCAGGTTTCTGGCGAGTATCTGAGCACTTGATCTCCAGGTCTACCCTAACGCCAGGCCAACCCTGTGGGGCCAGCCTTTAGGTGACCCATGTACTTAATCTCCAGGCTCCCCCAGGCCAGGTTAGCATGCTGGCCCTTGTGGCCTGAGATTCAAGACCTGCTCTAGTGCCAGGATTGCCCCTGTAGATCCCAGGTCCCAGTGGTCACTGGCTGCAGGCCAGCCCCTTTAGCAGTCCAAACCTTTAGCAGATCCAGGGATGGATCCACTCGAGCAGATCCAGGGGCAAGTCCCATCTGAGTAGACCCCAGCATCTGACTGGCTGCACTGGATCCAGCATTCAGAGCAAAGCAGGCCCCTGTGGCCCCAGAATCCATGCTAATCTCCATGGACCTAGCCTTCAGGCCAGCCCATGCCTGTCCAGCCTCCAGGAAGACCTTCACAGATACAAACTCCAGGTCTTGCACAGGACCTGGCTGGCCTCAAGTTCCAGAGCAGTCCCCATAGCTCCAGGCTCCAGTGGAGTCCAGATAAAAGCCTTTTCCAATGGATCTCAGGTTCAGGTTCACCCCAGGAGACTCTGGTACCAGGCTGGCTCCTAAAGACTGAAGCTCCTAGATCACCCCTACAGACCCAGGACCCAGGCCAAACACCAAAGACCAAGGACTCAGGCCCATGCCTACATATTCAGGTTCTAGGACATGTCCATATGGACTCAGTCACCAGGTCCAAACAAAGAATTAAAAATAATCAAGACGTTTAATAGGCTACAGGAGAATACCGACAGATAGCTAAGCAAAATCAGGAAAGCCACACATAATCAAAATGATAAATTCAACAAAGAGAAACAGATGAAAGATGGAGAAGAGGGGACAGAGTGAATTAGAGAGAGAATGTAATGACTGAACTGAAAATTCCATAGAGAGCTTCACTAGCAGATTTGATCAAGCAGAAGAGAGGATCAGTAAGCTTAAAGAAAAAAAGAATTAAAACGAGTTAAGAAGGCCTACAGGAATTGAGACATGCACAACCAAATCAACGTTCAGAAATACTTTGACAGCAATTTAAGTTCAGTTCTATACCTCAGCAATAAAGCAAATATCACAATAAAGTGAGTCATACTTTTTTTAGTCTATCATTGCATATAATATTTATGTTTATCCTATACTATCATTTATTAAGTGTGCAATAACTCTCTTAAAAACCAATTTGCATACCATAATTTAAGAAATACCTTATACTAAACTATGCTCACGATTACCTGAGCCTTGATGAGCTGTATGGTTCTTGCTGGTAGAGTCTTGCCTCAGTGTTGATGGCTACTGACTGATCAAGGTGGTGCTTGTGCAGGGATGGGGTGGCTGCAATAATTTCTTAAAATAAGACAACAATGAAGTGTTCTGGGTTGATTGACTCTCCTTTTCGTGAAA
The DNA here is from genome assembly GCF_964194105.1 of Spermophilus citellus. Taxonomy (NCBI): domain Eukaryota; kingdom Metazoa; phylum Chordata; class Mammalia; order Rodentia; family Sciuridae; genus Spermophilus; species Spermophilus citellus. The sequence goes on along the minus strand of NC_138187.1, from coordinate 24,451,248 downwards.
TATCTCTCCGTATCATGGTGTTTTTTGATAGTATTTTATCAATTTTGAACTTCTTTCAAAATTGAAGTTGATCCTCTCAAACCCAGCTGCTGCTTTATCAACCAAGTTTACATAATATTTTAAATCCTCTCTGGTCTTTTCAGTAACGTCTCCAGCATCTTCACCAGGAGTAGATTCTGGCTCAAGAAACCACTTTCTTTTTTCATTCATAAGAAACCATTTTCATCTGTTAAAGTTACTTTTTTTTTTCTTGAAATGAGGTCTTGCTATGTTGCCCAGGCTGACCTCACACCCTAACCATCCTCTTGTCTTAGCCTCCTGAGCAGCTGAAACTACAGATATGCACCACTGTGCCTGGCTTCCTCGAGATTATCTTGAGATTGTAGCAATTCAGTCACACCTTTGGTCTCTACCTTGCTGAACTTCCACCACGTCTGTAGTTACCCCCTCCACGGATGTTGTAAACTCCTCCAAGTCATCCACGAAGTTTGGATCAGCTTCTTCCAAACTCAGGATAACGTTGATGTTTTGAATGCCTCCCATGACTCATGTTCTTAATGTAATTGAGAATGGTGATGTCTTTCAAGAAGATTTCCAATTTCCTTCTCTCAGATCCATCAGAGGAATCACTATCTATGGTGGTTATAACTTTACATAATGTATTTCTTGAATAATAAGACCTTAAAGTTAGAATTGCTCATTGATTCATGGACTGCGGAATGGATATTGTGCTAGTAGGCATAAAACCCATTAATCTTGTACTTCTCCACCAGACTCTCGAATGACCAGATGCATCGTCGGTGAGCAGTAATATTTGAAAGTAATTTTTTTTTCTTTCCACACAGTAGATCTGAACATCGGACTTAAAATATTCAGTAAACCATGTTGCCAACCAGATGGGCTGTCACCCAGGCTTTGTTACACCATTTATAAAACACAGGCAAAGTAGATTTAATATAATTCTTAAGAGACCAGGATTTTCAAAATAGTAAATGGGAATTGGCTTCCACTTCAAGTCACCAGCTGCATTAGCCCTTAACAAGAGAGTGTGTCTGTTCTTTAAATCTTTGAAGCCAGGCATTGATTTATCCTCTCAAGCCATGGAAGTCCTGGGTAGCCTCTTCCAATACAAGGCTGTTTTATCTACGCTGAACATCTATGTCTATTGCCGCCATCTTTATCACTTATCCTGAGCTTCTGGAGAACCCTCTGTAGCTCCTGCACCAACACTTCCTGCTTCCCCTTGACTTCTGGGTAATGGAGATGACTTTCCCTAGCCACCATGAAACAGTCCCTGCTAACTTCAAAATGTTCTTCTGATGCTTCCTCACCTCTCTCGTCCTTCATAGAAATAAGATAAGCCTTCCTCTTGATTAGGCTTTGGCCTAAGAGAACGCTGTGGCTGGTTTGATCTTTCATCCAGACCACCAACATTTTCTCCATATTTCTATAAGGCTGTTTTGCTTTTGTCTAATTCATCTGTTCACTGGAGCAGCACTTCAAGTTTTCTTCTAGAACTTTTTATTTACCCCTACAGCTTGGCCGACCGTTTGGTGCGAGAGGCCGGTCTCTCTGCCTATCATGGATCTTGACATTCCTTCATCACAAAGCTTGATCATGTCTAGCTTTTGACATCAAGTGAGAGATACGCAGCACTTCCTTTTACTTGAATACTTAGAGGCCATTGTAAGGTTATTAACTGGCTTAATTTCAATATTGTTGTGTCTCCAGAAATAGATAGGCCTAAGGAAAGGGAGAGAGGCAGATGGCCAGATGGTGGAGCAGCAAGAACACACACATTTATCAATGAAGTTTGCTGTCCCATGTAGGCATGGTTTGGCACCCCCAAGCATCAACAATACGACATCAGAGATCACTGATCACATTTTACCTTAATTGATATAATAATAATGACAAAGTTTTAAATATTGTAATAATTACCAAAATGTGGCACGGATACATGAAGCAAGTACATGCTGTTGGAAAAACAGTACTGATAGAGTTTGCTTGTACCAGGGTTGCCACCAACCTTCGATTGAAAAAAAAATGCAATACTGCTGAAGCACAGTAAAATAAATTGTAATAAAGACAGGTGTGCTGGTACCTACTATGGGCATCTCAGTAAGAACAGAAAGAAGTAGGAATCTTACATAAGAAATAGTGACAGGGGAGCACCCAGCTACAGAAATGAATCCCAGAGAACCACCAAACAGGTTGAACTTTTTTTTTTTTTATTGGATGTTCACAACATTACAAAGCTCTTGACAAATCATATTTCATACATTAGAATCAAGTGGGTTATGAACTCCCATTTTTACCCCAAATACAGATTGCAGAATCACATCGGTTACACATCACATTTTTACATACTGCCATATTAGTGACTGTTGTATTCTGCTACCTTTCCTATCCTCTACTATCCCCCCTCCCCTCCCCTCCCATCTTCTCTCTCTACCCCATCTACTGTAATTCATTTCCCTCCATGTTTGTTATCCCATTCCCCTCATAACCTCTTATATGTAATTTTGTATAACAATGAGGGTCTCCCTCCATTTCCATGTGATTTCCCTTTTTTTCTCCCTTTCCCTCCCGCCTCATGTCTCTGTTTAATGTTAATCTTTTCTTCCTGCTCTTCCTCCCTGTTCTGTTCTTAGTTGCTCTCATTATATCAAAGAAGACATTTGGTATTTGTTTTTTAGGGATCGGCTAGCTTCACTAAGCATAATCTGCTCTAGTGCCATCCATTTCCCTGCAAATTCCGTGATTTTGTAATTTTTTAGTGCTGCGTAATACTCCATGGTGTATAAATGCCACATTTTTTTTAATCCATTCATCTATTGAAGGGCATCTGGGTTGATTCCACAGTCTAGCAATTGTGAATTGTGCTGCTATGAACATCGATGTGGCAGTATCCCTGTAGTGTGCTCTTTTAAGGTCTTCAGGAAATAGTCCGAGAAGGGCAATAGCTGGGTCAAATGGTGGTTCCATTCCCAGCTTTCCTAGGAATCTCCATACTGCTTTCCAAATTGGCCGCACCCGTTTGCAGTCCCACCAGCAGTGTACAAGAGTACCCTTTTCCCCACATCCTCGCCAGCACTCGTTGTTGTTTGACTTCATCATGGCTGCCAATCTTACTGGGGTGAGGTGGTATCTTAGGGTGGTTTTGATTTGCATTTCCTTGACTGCTAGAGATGTTGAGCATTTTTTCATGTACTTGTTGATTGATTGTATGTCCTCCTCTGTGAAGTGTTTGTTCATGTCCTTGGCCCATTTGTTGATTGGGTTATTTGTTATCTTATTGTCTAATTTTTTGAGTTCTTTGTATACTCTGGATATTAGGGCTCTATCTGAAGTGTGAGGAGTAAAAATTTGTTCCCAGGATGTAGGCTCCCTATTTACCTCTCTTATTGTTTCTCTTGCTGAGAAAAAACTTTTCAGTTTAAGAAAGTCCCATTTGTTGATTCTTGTTATTAACTCTTGTGCTATGGGTGTCCTATTAAGGAATTTTGAGCCCGTCCCCCCATCTGTAGATCGGAGCCAACTTTTTCTTCTATCAGACGGAGAGTCTCTGATTTGATATCTAGCTCCTTTATCCACTTTGAGTTGACTTTTGTGCATGGCGAGAGGAGGGGATTCAGTTTCATTTTGTTGCATATGGATTTCCAGTTTTCCCAACACCATTTGTTGAAGATGCTATCCTTTCTCCATTGCATGTTTTTAGCTCCTTTATCAAATATAAGATAGTTGTAGCTTTGTGGATTAAAGATTTCTTTACCGAGATATATTTTAACCAATGTTCAAAACTCAAAGAGAATTTTGAAGGCAACAAGAGAAAAAGTATTTGTCATGTACAGGGGACCCTGCATGAGACTTACATGAGACTTCTCAGCAGAAACCTTTCAGGCCAGCAGAAGGCGTATGATATATTCAAAGTACTAATAGAAAAAAAAAGCCAACCAAGAACACAATGAATTTCCCAGTCAAACAAAAGCTGTGATTTCATGACCACTGGAACTGTTATCACCAGCTGAAAACAGCCTGTTATCCCTATAAGATGTTTTATAACACGTAGGTCTTCGGGCAACCACAGAGACAAACACCTCTAGTGGGTACACAAAGGACCAAAGTAAGGATCTTTTCATATGCTTATCTGCCACCATAGAAAACACAAGGAAAGACAGAAGGGGCAGAAGGAAGAACCTAGCATCTGCAAAACAACCACAAAAGAGAGACCAAAACTTTAGTCATCTGACCTTAGCTATCGATGATTGCTTTTCATATAAATGGATTACATCCTTCAGTCAAAGACATAGAGTAGAAGAATAGATTTAAAAAATAAGACCCAACTACATTCCACTTACAAGACCCTTCACCTTAAAGGACACACATAGGTCAAAAGTAAGGATCTGGAAAATTATATTACGTGACTTATGAAAATTACAGTACATATTTTATATGAAACAAAATAGACTTTAAGTAGAAACTATAAAGATAGACAAGATTATTTTTGTCATTATATCAATTCATCAAGATGATATAATAATTATAAATATGTATGTGCTCAGAGTTGGAGCACCTGAATATATAGAACACTTATTAATAAATCAGGCAGGAGAAACAAACTGTATGATAATAATAATAGGGGACTTCAACACCCAATTTTCAACATAGATAGATAATCTGAACAGAAAATCAATGTGGAAATAGTGGACTTGTACTATACTTCAGACCAAATAGACTTATATAAATGTACAGGAATTTTCATCCAACAGCAGCAGAATATATGTGTTTTTCAGGCACACATGGGATATTCTCCAGGATAGAGTCATATCTTGGGTCAAAAAATAAGTGTTAAATTTAATAATATTGAAATCATCTTAAGTATATTTTATAAACACAATGGAATTAAACCAGAAATCAGTAACAGGACGAGTTTCAGAAAATTCACAAATGCATAGATATAAGGCAACAGGCTCCTGAATAATCAATGAGTTAATAAAGGTATTAATAAGGAAAGTAAAAAATATGTAATACCAATTTCACTGGGAAAACAACATACCAAAATTTGTGGGATTCAGCTAAAACAATTTTGAGAGGGAAATTTATAACAATAATACTTAGAAAGATCCCAAATACATAACCTGACACTTCAAGGAAGTAGGAAAAAAACAAGCTCAAGCAAAAGGTAGCAAAATGGAAGGAAATAATAAAGATCAGAGCTGAAATAAAGGAAATACAGAGAAGAAACACAATATAAAGATCAACAAAACCTACAGCTGACTTTTTTGGAAAGATAACAACAAACTTTTAGCTACACTAAGAAAAAAAGAGGGAAATTGCAAAGAAGTAAAGAAAGAGGATGTGTTATAACCCGCACCATAGAAATACAAATGATCATGAGACACTATGGGCATGCTTACTGTGGCTATAACTGAATACCTCAACCTGAGTAAGTTATAAAGAAGGGAGTTATTTATCTCATGATTCTGGAGATTGGGAAGGAAGAGAGCAGGGTACTGGCATCTGAGCATCTAGTGAGGGTTTTCTTGCTGGGTCATGCCAAGGTGGGGGGACATCACATAGCAAGACAGCAGACAGACTAGAGAGTTCACTTTCATATCAGAGCCACTCCCCTAAAAATGACTCATCCATTCATTAATTCATGAATGGATTGGTCCATTCATGAAAGTACAGCTCTGGGGACCCTGTAACTTCCCAAAGGTCCATTTCCAAACACCATTAACATATGAGTTTGGGGATTAGGTTTCCGACAAATGCAATTTGTCGTACGCATTCAAACCATAGCAAACACCATGGACAATTATACACCAACGGATCGAGTAATGTCTGGAGGAAATGAGTAAATTCCTGGACACATACAACTTCTCAATGTTGAATCACAAAGAGAGAAAATAAGAATAGACCAGTAATGAGTAAAGAAATGGAATCAAAATGCTTCCATCAAAAAAAAGCCCAGGGTCTGACAGTTTCAATGCTGAATTTTACATTAAAAGAAGAACTAAATCAGTCCTTCTCAAATGCTTCCAAAAATAGGGGAAAACACTTTTAAACTCATTTTTTTGAAAACAGAATTATACTAATTAGAAAGCTAGACAAGGACAAGGACAAAGACAAGTAAAGAAAATTACAGGGCAATATCCCTCATGATCATAGATGCAGATATTCTCAACAAAGTATCCAAACAATGAATTTTAACAGCACACTAAAGGGATCATTCACCCTGTGTCAGTGGGTTACCCGTGTGATGCAAGGATGGCTTGGCATAAACAGATCAATAAATGTGATGTCACATGCTAATGGAATGAAAAGCACAGTCCAAAGGATCATCTCAATAAATCCAGGAAAATTGTTTGACAAAATCCAACATCTTTGCATGACAAAAAAAAATCTCAAGAAGAGATGCATAGAAGGTATGTATCTTAACCCAATGACAACCATATATTAAGAATCCAAAGATACCATCATATTCAATGGTGAAAGGTTGAAAGCTTTTTCTCTAAGATCAAGAATAATACAAGTAGAGCAATCGAAGTGGTGCACACCTGTAACCCCAGCGGCTTGGGAGGCTCGTGAGTTCAAAGCCAGCCTCAGCAAAAGTGAAGCACTAAGCAACTCAGTGAGACCCTGTCTCTAAATAAAATACAAAATAGGGCTGGGGGTGTGGCTCAGTGGTTGAGTGTCCCTGAGTTCAATGAAGAAGAAGAAGAAGGAGAAGGAGAGGAGGAAGAGGAGGAAGAAGAGGAAGAATTATTGACAAGCATACCCACTCTTGCCACATCTGGTCAACATAGTACTGAAAATCGTAACCAAAGCAATTAGTGAAGAAAAATAAATAAAAGGTGTCCAAATAGGAAAAGGATATGTGAAATTGTTTGCTGACAGCATGATTGTGAGAAAACCCTAGAAACTCCACCCAAAAGCTATTAGGACTAATAAATGAATTCAGTAATTGTAGGATATAAAAGCAATGTTCAGCAGCATTTCTATTACACTAACAAGGAACTATCTAAAACAGAAACAGAGAAAATAATCCTATTTTGAGTAAATTTAATTAAGGAGTTGAATGATTTATACAATGAAATTATAAAATGTTGAAATGGGAATTTGAGATGAAATCAGATGCTCTCTCCTCCTGCTGGCGGGTGGGGTCTGTGTAAACAGCAGACCTCTGCAGCTGAGAAGGAGGGTTTCAGTGTGAGCACCTAATCGCAGCAGGGGATGGTGACGGCTCTGAGGGTCACAGCCAGCAAAGCCTGATTCTTCCCCACCACAAACGAGTGGTGTGTTGAAGCTCTAAAGGGTGGCTGCGCCCCTCAGAGTGGCAACAGGTCCCAGCAGCTCACCACCAATTCCAACCGGTTGGGTTGTTGTCTTGCAGATTCAAGGAATGGAACCTGTGGGCCAAGGAAGGCAAGAGCGAAAGGGGTAGGATGTTCTCAGGTGTGAAGAACAGAAAGGGAACTCTTGCAGGTGACAGAGGGGACCTGAGAGGTGTGTCACCTAAGCATGCTACTCTAGGGGATTACACAGCACTTGAGTTGACACGATTGGTTAAAATTTTAACTTATCAGGTTTGGGGAAAGTACTGAAGCTATTGTAAAGTACTTGAGTCTGAACTTCCATTCAGGTCGCCCCAGTTCCGCTTGCCAGAAGGTTGAGGTTGTTTCATTATGGAGGTTTGGGGTGGGGGTTCTGGGCTGGACTGCTGGGGGGAGCAGGTGTCTGCCTGAGGCCAGGTCAGGTTGCCGCTGGGTGACAGGTCAGCACTCCCTGGCTTCTGCTACCTCAGGCCCATGCTGGCACATCAGGCTCTGCAGGGCCATGCCCATACTCACCGCCTGTGCCCACCTCCTGTGCTCACTTCCCATGCTCCAGTTTTCCTGGTCTAACTGGCCTGCCCTCTCTACCTGCCCAGTGTACCTGCCCTGTCTACCTGCCCAGTGAACCTGCCTGTCTACCTGCCCTGTCTACCTGCCCTGTCTACCTGCCTGTCCAGTCTGAAGCTTCAATACAAAGGCTTGGATTCAACATCAGTGAAAAGAAGTTGAAGAAGACACATGACTGGAAGTCTCATGTTATTGGGCTGGAAGAATGAGTATTACTAAAGTTTACTCCCCAAAACACTCTACAGCCTCCAGACAATGCCCATCAAACCCCAGTGACATTTTTCACAAAAAATAGATAAAACCATCACAAGATTCCCAAGGAACCACAGAGGACACCACTTAGTAAAGCAGTTTTGAGCAAACAGAACAAAGGTGGAGGCATTACAATACAGGATCCAAATACAATACAACAGCCGAACGGCAGAGCACCAGCATGGAACAGAACCCAGAACCCAGAAATAAATTCCCAGGTGCACTGTTGACTGGTTTTCAACCAAGCTGACAAGCACGTGATTGTGGAAGAACGGTCTTCCCGATAGGCGACCGGGCAAACTGGA